>NC_047503.1:19690517-20015846 GCF_902827115.2 Pseudochaenichthys georgianus | reverse complement strand
AGATGTAAAAAACACTTTTTTAATTTTTTTCACACACAAAATCAATAGTTATACTGATTGTAGCATCCCCAGGACAGTCTCCAGCTCAGAATTCCCCATATTACTGGATATATCCTGATGGAGTTTTTCACTTCAGTCAAAATATTCACGTGTATGCTGTTTTCAACACACAGATGCATTACATCTACAAACAGAGCATACAATGAGAGCACATGATACACTTTTGATGTTTGTTTCATTTCTGAGATAATGTTACAGAATGTTTCGGAAAATGAAGATTCCAGGACCACTTTAAATGTTTCGTTTACAATCGTTTCCCAATGACCCGGAATAGTACTGCCAGAACGAACGATATCCAAAATGTCTTCTAGTTTACAAACTTCAGCCATTCTTTTTACACAGGGGTCACTACTCGTTCTGTTTTCAATCGTCCCCATCATCACACTTATTAAACGGGTAATGACTACATTATGATCAATATATACAGAGCGTTTTGCATAGTAGTTTCCCATTTTTATTTTACTTAAAGAAAAAAGTCACTGCATTGAACAAGTCCCTGGCTTCTTCTCCATCCGACTGCTGTTTGTTAGTCTTCTTCTTCTCCATCCAACTCTGTATGGATATTTCAAGTCTCTCCTTGAGGCATCTGCATTTTACAAGCTTGTGCAGAAAAGCTTCCGAAGCGCGTCCTATCCTCAGTTTATCCTCGCAAATGCCTTTTTCAATAAGACTCTGGTCAATCACTGCAACGAAGTCGGCGAGCCAAAGTCTTTTCATTAACGCTTTGTAATTGTTTCTGAAGAAGAAATCGGGCATGTCATTCCGACAATCGTGTTGCCTCTGGTCGGGGTTACTGCGTCGGCATTCTTTGCAGATTTCTTTTCTGTACCGATACATCGCCCTCTCCAGAATATAAAACAACTCCGATTTCAATGTGTCCCTAAACCGAGACTTCTTGACCCGAGGAGTAGCATCAGCAGCAGTAGTACTGCAAGATTCGGGTTTCCCACATGCTGGTGTTGCTGGTGGACTCTGTTCCTGGCTGCAACTCACGGGGGAAGTCTTGGCTTTTCTCTGCTCCATGGCTAGTTTACAACGGTCTTCTTAGCGAGGTCCTTCGTTTTAGATGATTTGCTGAGTGGAGGGTAGGGCTTATTGCGTTGAATGGGGGTAGTCAATTATAGAATTGAGAGTTTTTAGAACAAAGTTCTTTAAGCGTTGTAGCTTTTTCATCTCATCTCCAGCAATAGGTCATCATTTAAGAACAAGTAATAGTTTTGTCAAGATTCTACAGAAAAAAGTCAGAAAAGTATAGAATGTCAGAAATATGGAAAAGTCATTGTGTACAAATAGTATGTTGAAAATCAAAAAAAGAAAACTCAATTCAATACAATTTAATGAATATTTTACCCTGTTCTAAAGTTTTGCATCCCTTAAAGAAAAACCCCTTCCTTACCAAGTACTTCATATTATACCCTTTGTTAAGTGTTGCGTACATCAAGGTGTATCTTAAAGTATCTTGGTAGCAGAAAATAACTGAAATATGTAAGTTTATCAGAAAAGAAAAAACCTTGTTTATCTGAACAAGTGTTGCATACACCAAAGTGTGTCTAAAAGTATCTTAGTAACACAAGAAAAAAGAAGAAAGCGTTGATGTTAACAAAAACTGGATTGTTCCACTGAAATAATAAATAAATAATTTCAAAAAGTGCTCTTAAAAAGAACAAATGTATTCAGATAAAAGTATTTTGTTAGACTATTAAGTCCACGATGGTTACATTTAACCCCTAACCCATTTGTATTATATGTTTGTTTTCCTAATAAAGCCAGAGTCACCTGAATTAATTTTGTCTCCATACCTTTTATTTTTTACATTTTGTAGCAATCTTAAGACATTTGTAGAGAACAAACACTGTGGTTAAAATGAGTGTCTTTATGACTTCTCTCACACAGTTGGTATTTTTCACAAAATTCCTCACTGATTAAACCCATATCTATGCTTCTCTTGGCCATTTTTCTTTTTTGAAAAGTGCCTTGGTGATTGGAAATGACTGGCCTGTTATTTAGTTTGAGCGTATTTATTTTCGTCTATTTCCATCCCCTTACTTTTAAATGATCTGGTGAGGAGGGCGGGACATGATATTTTCACACAATATACTTGTAACTTTTTTATAGGGCTTCAGATATTTTGCATGTCTGTATAAACACGGTTTCATCTTTCTTGAAACTGTCCGTTTTACAAAAGAGTGAAGAATAATGGCTGTTTTCTGCTTCTTCATCCTCTGAATTTTCCTCCCCCATCCCTCTTCCTTCTCATCGCACAGATAGTGTTCTAAATATGCCTACCTTCCCTGCACTTTTGTGTATAAAAGCTGAAAAAAGTAGATAATGAAGTACTTTGTTTTAGTAGATACATCGAGGGAGACTCTGCGTCTGCTTTGGACCCTTTGTTCTGATCAGCCCTCCTGGAGCCGCATGTAGTGCTTGGGGGCAGGAACACATTTTAAGAAAACCTCTCTTTGTTGCCTACAACAACATCTAATAGTACACCATACAGCCTCATATTGGGTTTCCTTATAGTGGTGTAAAGTAATTATAAAAGACAAAGATTATGTTTTTTAAATTGTTTTATTATTTCCTCTCTTCAGAGAGACTTTTCTTATATAGTTAGTAAAAAAGTAATTACACATTAGTTCACAGTCGCTACAAATAAAAAAGAGAATATCCTCAGGTATCACTAATAAACAATATTATGACTTTCTGAGATATTTTCACACAATATACTTGTAACTTGTTTTTTTTAATAGGGCTTCAATATATTTTGCATGTCATGTCATCTTTCTTGAAACTGTCCGTTTTACAGAAGAGTGAAGAATAATGGCTGTTATCTGCTTCTTCATCCTTTGATTTTCCTCCCCCGTCCCTCTTCCTTCTCATCGCACAGATAGTGTTCTAAATCTGCCTACCTTCCCTGTACTTTTGTGTATAAAAGCTGAAAAAAGTAGATAATGAAGTACTTTGTTTTTAGTAGATTTCGTTAACCCCCTGAGGCAGTCCAAAAACTAAGAATCTGTCTCTTAACCCACCATCCCCCGAGAGCCATAACATACTCAGCTCCCCACAGCAGCTCGGTTGTGAACTCCCATACAGAATGTCAGTCACTGCGTAAAACTTTTTTAGTTTTGGTCGATGTGAGTGCTCATATATCCTGAAATCGTTTTAAAATGTTGCCAGTTTTTGAATGATTTTAATAGTTTGTTTTACTTCGCATATTGACTGGCTAATGTACCATTTTATTTGTGTTTTACAGCTGTATTTGTCTGCCTTTCATGTCTGTGTTTTATATGTTGTAACTTTGTACATGCTGCCCTTCTTGGCCAGGTCACTCTTGGAAAAGAGATTTTAAACTCAATGAGTTTTTTTACCTGGTTAAATAAAGAATATATATATATATATATATATATATATATATATATATATCAGTGACACCCTGCAGATTTGTGTGTAATTCACTCACAAAGGAACTGTAAGATACACTTTAATGGATGCAAACCTATAGTTAATAAAAGTAATTATACATTAGTTCACAATACTACAACTAAAGGAACTGTAAGATACACTTTAATGGATGCAAAACCTATAGTTAATAAAAGACGGCTTATTGCGTTGAATGGGGGTAGTCAATTATAGAATTGAGAGTTTTTAGAACAAAGTTCTTTAAGCGTTGTAGCTTTTTCATCTCATCTCCAGAAATAGGTCATCATTTAAGAACAAGTAATAGTTTTGTCAAGATTCTACAGAAAAAAGTCAGAAAAGTATAGAATGTCAGAAATATGGAAAAGTCATTGTGTACAAATAGTATGTTGAAAATCAAAAAATAATAATATATATTAGTGACACTCTGCAGATTTGTGTGTAATTCACTCACAAAGGAACTGTAAGATACACTTTAATGGATGCAAACCCTGTCATTTTGGAGAAACCATCTCGAGTGAGCTATAATTTGAAAGTACACCAGTTTTTGAATGATTTTAATAGTTTGTTTTACTTCGTATATTGACTGGCTAATGTGCCATTTTATTTGTGTTTTACAGCTGTATTTGTCTGCCTTTCATGTCTGTGTTTTATATGTACATGCTGCCCTTCTTGGCCAGGTCACTCGTGGAAAAGAGATTTTTTTTACCTGGTTAAATAAATAATATATATATATATATTAGTGACACTCTGCATATTTGTGTGTAATTCACTCACAAAGGAACTGTAAGATACACTTTAATGGATGCAAACCTATAGTTAATAAAAGTAATTATACATTAGTTCACAAACCTACAACTAAAGAGTACGCTGAAAACTATAATGTCCTTGAAGGGTTCTCATTTTTAAATGATCTGGTGAGGAAAGGTGGGGCTTGTTATGTTGAGGGGTAGGCGGATCCCCTTGGAGAAAAGTCAGAGTCTTTTGCAGTCAAACCGGGGGGAGAAATCCTGCTCGTTCCTTCAACCTTCCTTACAGAGCCCCTCCTCCAACACACGTGACCAGAAAGAGGCTGTACTCTGAACCCACCCCCCCCCCCCCCTATGCCGCATTTGTTTCTTGACTGGCGCTTCAGACGGTTGACTTGGTAAGCTGAATTGTCTGTCTTTTTTAATTTATTTTTGAGCATATCTCTATATGGTCGTAGCCTAGTCATTTATACAGAGGCTTTCATCAGTGTGAAATTACACATCAAAGGGGCAGGCATCAAAGGCTAATTAGATTAGACAACAAAGGGCTCTGAGGGGGAGGGGTCAAAGAGACTATCTTATTCAATACATCAAAAATACCTATACAACAGAGGGGGTGCCTGGGGCTAATCTAATTGCGGGGCAATTACTCCACTCTCGGGGTCAGGGGTCAGATACCTTAATCACTACAACAAAAGACCTATACACAAAGGAGGGTGCCTGGGGCTAATCTAATTGCGGGGCAATTACTCCACTCTTGGGGTCAGGGGTCAAATACCTTAATTGATACAATAAAAGACCTATACACAAAGGGGGTGCCTGGGGCTAATCTAATTGCGGGGAAATTACTCCACTCTTGGGGTCAGGGGTCAAATACCTTAACTATCTTAATTGATACAATAAAAGGCCTATACACAAAGGGGGTGTCTGGGGCTAATCTAATTGCGGGGCAATTACTCCACTCTTGGGGTCAGGGGTCAAATACCTTAACTATCTTAATTGCTACAATAAAAGAATCACTCCGGGGGGTCTTTCACGCCAATCTGACATCAAAGGGGCTTAGCTCATTTGCATAAGTAGGGAGAGGTGTGAGCTGTCACACCACCTGTCACTTTTTTGACGAGAAGAACATCATTACTACTACTTGCAGGTCCCACCATTAAGGAGGCTGTTGTTAAATTACAGGCTGTTTTTAACACTATTCAGACTCAGTTCTCTGAATTAAAGCTTCTTTTAAATGTGGATAAAACCAAGGTAATGCTCTTTTCAAAAGCAAAAAAGTTTTAGATATTGTAACTACGCAAGGAACAAAACTTGAAGTTGTTGCCTGTTACAAATACCTTGGTATCTGGCTTGATGAGTGTCTCTCTTTTAAACTTCATGTCAATAACCTGCTAAAAAAACTGAGGGTTAGGCTAGGGTTCTTTTTCAGAAACAAGTCCTGTTTCTCGCTTGAGGCCAGGAAAAGGCTAGTCACTGTGACCTTTTTACCTGTGCTGGACTATGGGGATCTGGTCTATATGAATGCACCTGCGAATTGCCTGGTCAAGTTAGATGCTGCGTATCACAGTGCACTGAGATTTTTGACAAACTGTAAAGCATTAACCCATCACTGTACCCTGTATGCAAGGGCTGGTTTGCTTTCACTAACTGTATGGAGGCTCAGTCACTGGTACATTTTTACAAAGCCATGTTAGGGAAACTTCCATCTTATATCTGCTCCCTGATCTCACGGAGAATTGTAAGTGGCTACTGCCTGAGATCGAATGCTGTGGTTTTATGTGCCAACTGCTAGGACTGTCTTAGGGAAGACAGCTTTTAGATGCGCAGCTCCTCTGTCTTGGAATAGTCTGTAAATTAAATGGAAACTGAACAATCTGGTGCCACAAAATGTTTTTAAAGCTTGGTTGGATGCTACTCAATCGGAAGCTATTGGTACCTGTTTATGTGGATAATTTTGTAAATGATGCTGTATGATGTCATTTTGTTGTTCTATTTATGTTTTTATGTTTCATGTGGAACTACTTGAGCAGGTCAATCTGATCTCACCAGAATGCGTGACTCCACCACGACTCCTTAACACCACAATGCGTGGTGGAGTCACGAACTTTGTTACATTTGCGTGTCGGCACCACGCAAACAACCCCAATGTAAAGTGAACGAGGCTCCTTTGTCGTGGTGCACACACGCATTTCTACAACGGCCCGCAGTGAGCTTTTATTCTATACAACGTTTTTAAAATCTACTATAAGCTTGTAGTAACTCACGGGAGGCTTCTTTTATTTTATTTGTATTCATAATAATTTTAATTTTTCGTCAGAATGTAAAAATTACATTAGTTACGAATTTGTGTTCTCAAAAAACAGTGCATTGTGTGTAATGCCGTTGTAGAAATGCGTGTGTGCACCACGACAAAGGAGCCTCATTCACTTTACATTGGGGTTGTTTGCGTGGTGCCGACACGCAAATGTAACAAAGTTCGTGACTCCACCACGCATTGTGGTGTTAAGGAGTCGTGGTGGAGTCACGCATTCTGGTGAGATCAGGTTGGAGCAGGTCTCCCTTGGAAAAGAGATCAATGATCTCAATGGGATTTTATCTGTATAAATAAAGGTTTGAAATGAAATTAAATGAAATGAAGTTGCGGAGATGTTTAACCCAGAACTCTGGCCTGAAGGCTCAGTTGTGAGGCGATACTATGAACCACGTAAAGCGGAGGTGATAGGGGCTAGCAGAGCTAGACCTTTTGCTGGTGCGAGGGTACTGAATGGGGCTACGGCTGAGCTGCTTAGCTAAACGTTATGCGGGTTGGATCATTTAACTGTCGCGGGCTGCGCCTGGGCAACAGCGCTGCTGATAGGATCCGACGTGTAGTGGTGGACAACTTGCTACAAAAATGTGACATTTTATGCTTGCAAGAAACTTTCTTACCAAAGCAGGACTTGGAAAAGTTTAACTCTCTTAATGACAATTTCCTGGCTGGTGAGTCCACTACGGACCTATCTCTGGGAATAGTGAGAGGAAGGATAGCAGGGGGCGTGGCTATCCTGTGGCACAAAAAGCTGGACGCTGTCATTAATGTCATCAGGCTTGAAGTTGACTGGTGTATTGCTGTACAGATCAAAATGAATAACAAGGAGTTTAGCATTCTCAATGTATATACACCATATGAGTCACAGCATAATGAAGATGAATACCTGAACAGACTTGCTTTTATACATTCTTTTATTGTTGATAATCATTCCTCCAGTGTTTATGTAGTGGGTGATATGAATGCTGACATATCAGACAAAAGGTCCTTGTTTGCTAAGCATATGCTACAGTTTTGTGATGATAACAATCTTATATTATCAATCCAAATACTTCTGCCTACAGATAGCTATTCATATATAAGCAAGGCCTGGCATACAACTTCATGGCTTGACCATTGCATAAGCACTGCTAATGCCCATGACATTGTAAGATCAATTGAGATTGTGTATGAGGCATCAATGTCAGATCACATTCCTTTTATAATGTCACTAGATTATGATAGTCTCCCTGAGATGTCTCAGGAGGTTAAAAATGCCTGTACCAAAAAGTGGACTGGTCCAAGCTCACTAATGAGAATAGGCTATTGTACTATGGGAGAACTGATGATTGTATTGTGGGAGCTGTATGGGAGGCCAGTAGACCGTGCTGTACCTACTCTAGGAAGAGACACAATGTCAAGCCAGGGTGGAATAAACATGTGGCTGATCAATACGCTGAAGCCAAGAATGCTTTCGGGGCCTGGGTCCAGGCAGGAAGGCCCAGAGAGGGTCCTGTCCTGGATCTCAAAAAGCGTACAAATGCTAGATATAAATATGCAGTTCGTTATGTCAACAAACATACAGAAACATTGAGAGCGGACTCTATGGCTGAAAAGCTCCTTCATAATGATATGACTGGCTTCTGGAAGGAGGTGAGAGCTCTGAACAGGGCCAGTACGTCATTACCGTGTAACATAGAGGGAGTATCTGGAGCCGATAGCATAGCTGAGTTGTGGAGGCAACATTACTCTACTATACTTAATTGTGTTAAAAGTGACCCCTACAAAGTTGGTAATGTTGTGAAAAGTGACACAGTGGGAATCACAGCTAAAGAGGTTTATCGAGCAATTGCACAGCTAGCTGATAACAAAGCATGCGGCTCTGACCGAATCACTGCAGCGCACCTTAAACTGGCAAGCCCGAAGGTTGCAGTTCTTCTTGCAATTTGTTTTACCGGCCTCATGACTCATGGTATGTTGCCAGACTCCATGTTGACTGTTACTTTGGTCCCTGTCATTAAGGACAAAGCGGGCAAGGTAGGGAGCTTGGATAACTATAGACCAATTGCTCTAGCCAGTGTGTTATCCAAAGTCCTGGAAAGAATTTTGTTGGATAGACTATGTTCTTATTTATGTACCTCAGATAACCAGTTTGGCTTCAAGGCTAAGCATGGTACTGAGCTATGCATCTATGCTTTGAAGGAAATGGTAGAAACATATAGAAGACAGAATTCCACTGTTCTGATTGGTTTCATTGATGCCTCTAAGGCTTTTGACCGAGTTAACCATCATAAACTGTTTTTAAAATTGAGACAAAGAGGTGTGCCTAACAGTATTTTCATTTAATTTCAAACCTTTATTTATACAGATAAATCCCATTGAGATCATTGATCTCTTTTTCAAGGGAGACCTGCTCAAGTAGTTCCACATGAAACATAAAAACATAAACAGAACAACAAAAGGACATCATACAGCATCATTTACATAATTATCCACATAAGCAGGTACCAATAGCTTCCGATTGACTAGCATCCAACCGAGCTTTAAAAACATTTAGTGGCACCAGATTGTTCAGTTTCCATTTAATTTGCAGACTATTCCAAGACAGAGGAGCTGCGCATCTAAAAGCTGTCTTCCCTAAGACAGTCCTAGCAGTTGGCACATTTAATAAAACCACTGCATTCGATCTCAGGCAGTAGCCACTTACAATTCTCCGAGAGATCAGGGAGCAGATATAAGATGGAAGTTTCCCTAACATGGCTTTGTATATAAAAATGTACCAGTGACTGAGCCTCCGTACAGTGAAAGCAAACCAGCCCTTGCATACAGGGTACAGTGATGGGTTAATGCTTTACAGTTTGTCACAAATCTTAGTGCACTGTGATACGCAGCATCTAACTTGACCAGGCAATTGGCAGGTGCATTCATATATATCAGATCCCCATAGTCCAGCACAGGTAAAAAGGTCACAGTGACTAGCCTTTTCCTGGCCTCAAGTGAGAAACAGGACTTGTTCCTGTAGAAGAAACCTAGCCTAACCCTCAGCTTTTTAAGCAGGTTATTTACATGAAATTTAAAAGTGAGACAATCATCAAGCCAGATACCAAGGTATTTGTAACAGGCAACAACTTCAAGTTTTGTTCCTTGCGTAGTTACACTATCTAAAACAGGCTCTGGTGTCTTATTTGCTTTTGAAAAGAGCATTACCTTGGTTTTATCCACATTTAAAAGAAGCTTTAATTCAGAGAGCTGAGTCTGAATAGTGTTAAAAACAGCCTGTAATTTAACAACAGCCTCTTTAATGGAGGGACCTGCACAATACATCACAGTATCATCCGCATAAAAATGTAAAGTAGCTTCATCCACATTATCACCTACGCTGTTAATATATATGGAGAATAAAAGTGGTCCTAAAACAGAACCTTGTGGTACACCATTAGAAATGTTTAACCACTCAGAAGACAGTCCATCAAAATGAACACATTGGGACCTTTCAGAGAGGTAGTTCACAAACCACCCCACTGCAAGGCTGGATATGCCAATACTGAGTAGCCTCTGCTTTAAGATGCGATGATCAACGGTGTCAAACGCTTTAGAAAGGTAAATAAACAGAGCTGCACAACTCTGCTTATTATCTAAAATACTAGTAATGTCATTTACCACTTTCAATGTGGCAGTGATGGTGCTGTGTTTCTTTCTGAATCCTGACTGATGTTTAGACAGGATGTCATTTGTACATAAAAACTCCTTTACCTGTTCACTCACAAGTCGTTCGAGCACCTTAGCCAGAACTGACAATTTAGAGATTGGCCTATAGTTATTTAAAATAGTTGCCTCCCCTCCTTTCAGTAAAGGCAAGACATAAGCAGACTTCCATACTTTTGGAATTGCATTTGTGCTGAGGGAGAGGTTAAAAAGAGAAGTAAGAGGTGGAGCAATAAAATCTGCAGCTATCTTTAAAAAGAAAGGTTCTAAGTTGTCCGGGCCAGCCGGTTTCCTAGGATCTAACTTGGATAATGCTTCATGAACAATACCAATAGTTTAAGGAGTAAAACTGAAAGGGTTTTCCAGACCACATTGTTCAGAGTCAAGGATTGGAGCGTTCACAGAAGCAGAAGTACAGTCAGTGACAGAATCAAACATAGAGCCACAAGACACAAAATGCTTATTAAAGCAATTTAGCATAGTAGCCCTGTCTGATATAGTGCCATATGCTGTGGTAAGGCACGGAGGTAGCTCATTGGGGATATCACCAGTGGAAATCGATTTTATGGCTTTCCAAAATTTCCTAGGATTATTCAGGTTTTCTGTGGTAACCGACAAATAGTACTTTGATTTAGCACTTTTTATTTGAGATGTGAAGCTATTTCTTAGCTGCCTAAAACGTAGCCATTCTACCTCTGAGCCTGATTTCCTAGCCTTAGCCCAAGCATTATTTCTCTCATGAAGTAGACTGGACAGCTTAGCAGAAAACCAGGGATTGTTTCGTCCCTTCACTCTAAATTTACGCAGAGGTGCATGTCTATCTATAATTTTCATAAAACGAAGATAAAAATAAGACCATGCAGTTTCTACATCAGCACACAGATTGATTTTACCCCAATCAAAATCAAACAGATCATGTAAAAAACCCTGCTCCACAAAGTGTTTTTTGTCTCTCTTTGTGATGATACGTGGTTTAACCTTTTGGACCTTAGTGTCCCTAATTGTGGCTACAACACAGTGGTCACTCACATCATTAGCAAATACTCCCACAGATGAGTATTTATGTGGAACATTTGTTAAAATTAGATCAATTAAGGAGGATTTATTTGGGGACTTAATATTTGGGCGAGTAGGACTGTCTATAATCTGAGTAAAATTCAAAGAGGTACACAGGTTTTTAAAATCCTCTGACACAGAAGTGAACCAGTCCCAATTAAAATCACCAAGCAGCACTATTTCCTTGTAGGAAAGTTGTAATAACAGTTTTGCCAATGACGATAAAGAGTCCTTGACAGCCGAATGGGCCCTGTAGCAGCCCACCACCATGACCTGTTGACCCTTTGTTACCTCAATATTCACGGCTAAAAATTCTAGCTGTTTACTAACAGATTTGGAAACCATATTGGTTACACAAAACTTATTTTTTACATAAATGGCAACGCCACCACCTTTTTTAGCCCGGTCAGTACGATATACACTGTAACCATTTATGTAAATGTCAGAGGCCAAAATGGATTTATCTAGCCACGTTTCTGATAAGACAATGACAAATACGGACAAAATCTAATTTAGGTAACAGACTACGCACATTTAAATGAATTAAACCTAGCCCAGATCTAGATATAAGATCAGCAGGAGTAGCTATTTGACTAATACTGCTAGGTGGACCTGGATTTGGCTGTACATTTCCTGATAGTAACAACAATAAAAATACCAAGCACCTTTTCCTCTTAATCAACACACATACATTGTCAGCTGTTCTAGAGCCACCAGCAAACTTCGCGAAAGTGAGATTAGAGTTTAAAAAACAATTCTGAAGGACCATCGTGGCAGGCATGTGAGAAAGAGAAACATTTTCCGAAATGAATGTCCGCGACAGTGCCACCAGCAATTGTTTGTGCAACACCTCCGAAACTGTACAGGGGATGTCCACTGCGGGCGGCAGAACATACCCGAATCCAGTAGATTTTTCAGGACGACTAGCGATCTTCTCCTTGTCCAGCACAGCCAAGAAAAGGCACAGCAGAAACACGACACCCGCCATTCTCCCAGTCCAGCACAACAGTATCCACGCTGTTCCCGGAGCAAGGTGGAACCAGGCCTCAGCTACAGCAGCACAGCAGAGCAGAGGAGGTGGAACCAGGCCTCAGCGACAGCAGCACAGCAGAGCAGAGAAGGTGGAACCAGGCCTCAGCTACAGCAGCACAGCAGAGCAGAGCAGGTGGAATCAGGCCTCAGCTACAGCAGCACAACAGAGCAGAGCAGGTGGAACCAGGCCTCAGCTACAGCAGCACAGCAGAGCAGAGGTGGAACCAGGCCTCAGCTACAGCAGCACAGCAGAGCAGAGCAAGTGGAACCAGGCCTCAGCTACAGCAGCACAGCAGAGCAGAGCAGGTGGAACCAGGCCTCAGCCACAGCAGCACAACAGAGCAGAGCAGGTGGAACCAGGCCTCAGCTACAGCAGCAGAGCAGAGCAGGTGGAACCAGGCCTCAGCTACAGCAAAATATAATTAGTATAATTAGGATCCTGGCTTATTGGTATGCCAACCAGAGCATGCGGATAAAATGGGGGAATGCAGTCTCGGCGCCATTTGGTGTTGGTAATGGAGTCCGCCAGGGGGGGCTCCTCTCACCATGCCTTTTTAATATCTATATGAATGATCTATCAGATGATTTAAGTGTCTGTAAAACAGGGTGTGTGATTGGTAATGTGATTGTAAACCATCTTATGTATGCCGATGATCTGGCAATTGTTTCTCCAAGCAGTGCTGGTTTTCAACAGTTGCTAAATGTTTGTTCTGATTACGGAGTCAAATTTGACGTTAAATACAATGCTAAGAAGAGCGCTGTAATGATCTGCAGAGCAAAAGGGGATAAGAACCTTTGTTTTCCAACATTCTACCTATCAGGACAGGTGCTGTCTGTTTGCTGTAACACTAAGTATCTGGGACACATCATCACAGATGAAATGGCTGATGATGATGATGACATGTATAGACAGCGGCGTGTCTTATATATACAAGCCAACATGTCGGCTAGAAAATTGTCTTGGTGTTCAGATAAGGTTAAGGTGAACCTCTTTAGAGCTTATTGCACTCCTCTCTATACTGCCCCCTTGTGGGTCAAGTATAAGAAGGCGAGCCTCCGGAAGCTCCAGGTTGCATATAATGACTGTTTGCGTATACTGCTTAGAAAACCAAGGTGGTGCAGTGCAAGTGAAATGTTCTGTAATGCACGAGTCAACACGTTCCATGCTCTTTTGAGAAATCTGATGTACAAATTCATCTGTTGATTGAATGTTTCTCATAACTCTGTCATTATGCTGCTTTCAAATCCGTGTTTCAGTGCTGTACGATACCAGTCACCTCTGTGGAAACATTGGTATAACTGCCTTTTTTAATTTATATTTGAGTGTTGTATGTTTTGTAATAATGGACCAAGAGTCTCTTTAAATAAAGATGATGATGATGATGATGATGATGATGATGGTGATGATGATGATTTAGGCAGTTTGTTCCAAATTGTTGGGGCATAATAACTAAAAGCTGCTTTTCCATGTTTAGTGGTTATTCTCGGAACAGAGAGCAGACCCGACCCAGAAGACCTGTGACTCCTGGACGCTTCATAGTGATGGAGTAGGTCGTCAAGGTGCTTGGATTTGAACTAACCTGTCCTGTGTGATTAACAGCTTGAGATTTATTTGGAGGTATAAGCAGCTTTAATAACCTTGCTAGTCTCTCCAATTATCGGTCTAATAATTATCTAAGCATGCTGGGAATTTGGCCTAAGGAAGAAGGGAGGGACAAGGCTAAGTGTTGAGTATGTTTACCTTTTATGAAGTAAATTACATTGTCAAATTCAGTTCAACCATCCAATTTTTCTGTATTAAACTGAACCTAATTGTGAAATTGAGAAAAAGCTGTATATAGTTTTGTTAATTTTGTGCATGACTTTACAGTAAGTCAATGACAGAGTCTTTGGAAAAACGAAGTAATTTCAAACCCTGTCATCTTAAATTCTCAGGTGTTTCACATGGTCTGGCTTAAAATAACCCTCAATCAACAACGGAAAAAGCCGAGAACCTAAACACAAAGGTAAACAGGGCATATTGAACATAATTGTTAACTGTACGGACATGATTTTATTTGAGTGTTACATGTTAACCCGACAGATTATTCGCATTTAGCCAAATACATTCTATAACAGTTCTTACAAAAATACTCACTCACACCAACAAAGTGTACATAAAAAAGAATATGTAATTATTTGGATAAGTTATCCAGAAGGAAAAGGACCAGAAATGTTGCATTACGATGGTTGTTTTGACTATCTCTTGAGCTAGGGTTGGCATTTGTTTAGAAACATTTGTTATGATCCAGATTGTCAAAACTTCATCAAATGCTCACTGAGCCTTCCAAAAGCTGCGTGACGACTGTGAAAACAGTTTTACAGTTTGTTGCTTGTGTTCAGTATACAAGTTTTACATTTATAATGATCATTTTGGGCTATTGGCTTTGAAGGGAGGCTTGGATGGAATTGCTGACTTTCTTGCTAGATTCCGCAACTTTATGAGCTTGTGCTGGTAGCCACATTGGAAAAACACTAAGCTGGGTTTTTCAGTTGTATATTTTTGAAAATATTTTTTACTGGTTTATCCAATCAATGCTGCAATATTTAAATGTCAAACGTTTCTTAGAAGCAGCTGAATGCAGCACTTTATGGTTTAGAGTGTTATCCCCTAACACAGTATTACAACACTGTATATGTGTGTCCATGAACCAGTCAATGTATTTCCCTTGATTGTAGAGAAACCTTTTTATTTTATCGTTCTGACAGGTGACTTTTCTGCTTTGAGCAGCATGTACCATAAAAGAAAAAATAAATCAGTAAATGCATGCATGAACCCACTCATTCACCCACTACACACACAACAAATGCCTCATACACATCTCTCATCACTACTCAGTGTACTTATTGAGTGCACATCCGGCCTAATCAAAGAGCTCTAATTACATGCATTAGTGAGTAACTACTCCACTGAGTGGGTACTACACATATAAGACTCTGTTTGCAAGGTTACAGGTTGTAATGTGCGTGTATGAGAATGTGTGTGTGTGTGTGTGTGTGTGTGTGTGTGTGTGTGTGTGTGTGTGTGTGTGTGTGTGGTGTGTGTGTGTGTGTGTGTGTGTGTGTGTGTGTGTGTGTGTGTGTGTGTGTGTGTGTGTGTGTGTGTGTGTGTGTGTGTGTGTGTGTGTGTGTGTGTGTGTGTGTGTGTGTGTGTGTGTGTGTGTGTGTGTGTGTGTGTGTGTGTGTGTGTGTGTGTGTGTGTGTGTGTGTGTGTGTGTGTGTGTGTGTGTGTGTGTGTGTACACTGGAGTTTGAATGTGCATGTGATGCAGCGGCTCCTGATGCACCGGAACAGTGTTAGTCATTGTCACCCTGCTTTTCAGCAGAGGATGATGGACACCCAGGGGTCGGCCACCAATTATCCTCTTTACACTGATGGGAGAGGCTTGCCTACCTCTCCATGCACTTACACGATCTTTTCCCCCATTTCTTTCTCTTTCTCCCTCATTCAATTTATCTCTGTCTCTCATGGCATGTTTATCTGTTGGAAAGAAAAGGAGCATAACATACTATTTGTGGAGTCAATTCTACTATTTATAGACCCCACACATCCCAGAGAGCCACACATTATTGCTCAACAGCTAATCTGAAAACAAGCTATTCAGTAAAAATAAGAAAGTTGTTGCTAACCTTATGTGTACCCTTAATATTAAGCAACATCTACTTGCCACTGATGGTGTCATTGGTTGCAATGTTCTGTTGTTTACGACCAGTTCAACCCTTGTTCCCCTTCTTGTATTACTTGAATATTTTAAAAGTACAATTATCAATTACTTGGCCATTAGTTGAAAATGTTGTTTCTCACACATCTTCATTATCCCCTCATCATCTTCTTCATTTCATGTTTGTATGTTTTTTTAAGCACCTTTTGTCGAATTAGGTGAAACGGAATGTTGTTAAAAAGCAGGATGGGATGGGACATTTTGATTTGTATTCAAGGGGAGAAACAAGCATCATGTATTGAGCAATAATGCACTTAAAGACTTTGCCGTGTGACTTGCTCTGTGATGCACGCTTGTTTAAACAGATTTAAACATACTAGAACCGCAAATGGCCCTGAATATATTTGAGTACATACACAGTTATAATCCCAGGCTCACATACTAAAACATTACTAAAAGGACATATAAGTTGTGGTGAAGGGTGCATTTGTAAAGACAAAAACACAACATACAGTAGGACATCATTATTTACTTTGCGTCACATAAACACTTAGACAAAGAGCCAGTGAAACGGGTACATGATGTATTGGTCATACAGGGTTGTGTTGACAATATGTGGAAATTAGGTGTGAAAGCTATCGGTGAGGATTAGAGGACACAAATAGAGGAACCATGCCATTAGTTTTTTTCATATCTGTCGCAGGTAATTAGCGTTACGTATACTGGCTGACAGGGTACTACATGTCCAGAGAGTCCCCTGGAGGAAACATATTGTTCCCTTTTCCACAATCATCCTAGAAAATCCTCTCACAGAGGGTGACTTTAAAACAAAAAGTTCAACAGGATTAAAAACAGATTTTCACAAATTGTACAGTCAGCCATAAGCAAAACAAGTAATCTCAGAGGCTTTTAGTGCTTTATGGCAGTGGTTCTCAACTGGTCAGACCTCGGGACCCACTTTTTTCCTTTGTCAATAAATCGCGACCCGAAATTTTTAACCACTCAAATCTATTGAACAAAAAATTGTGCTGTAATATATGAGCCATTCTACCGAATTGGTTCTAAGTCAGGTTGGAATTTTTTTGAAATATTGTATGTTTTTTTTCCCAAAACTTTGTCCATATATATTTTATACCATATCTAAATTACAAATATCTAGTAAAAGAACCGTACATTTGTATATCGTATTTTCCGACTGTATTGGAATGTTCTTCCTCTACCAAAAATTGTCACTACCGAAACATAGTAAATACACTGTAGTAAAAAAGCATTATATTAACCTGTTAAGATTGTTTTACCTTCCCTTCTCTAAATAGTATTTTCACACATATTTCTTGAGGGTTTTCACAAATAAATCAATCAAATTGAATTTTTAATCAAATTTCAAACTTCAATTTTTACAATTCATAAAAATCACAATGCAAACTTTCTTTTTAAAATGCATAATACTGATCATATTGATTCCAGAGTTGATGATTGTTGAAATTGAACATACATTAAACCAATCAGGATCATATCATTTTAGTTGATAACTCAATATACTTTATTTTTTACAAAACATCCACTGTTTCGGTAGTGACCACAGTATTTTGTTCTCAAGGTTGTATCATATTCCCTCAACCTTATTGCTTAATCTTAACTCATAACATGCCTTTTGTTGAAGTGTGAATGTTTGAAGCTACTGACCCAGAATCAGCACTTTAGTAACAGGCTGAAATACAGGGGGATAAGGCTAGAATGGGTGATCTGTTTGGTATTTGAGCAAAACATAGACATGTTTTTTATATATCCAAGACCTATAATATATGCCTAACAATAGTTTAATAAGAGACCTTTAAAGTAACACACTGATTTTCAAACTTTAAAACACATTTATTTCAAAATGATGGGATTTGGGGATAGTGGTGGTCTAATGGATAGTGAGGTGGGCTGAAGATCGGAAGGTTATGAGTTCAAATCTCGCCAGGAACACCACCACTAGTGTGCCTTTGAGTAAGGCACTTAGTCCTTAGTTACTCCAGGGAGAATGTCCCTGTAATTGGTAATTGTATGTTGCTTTGGATAAAAGCGTCAGCTAAATGTAATGTAATTTACCTGCTTACCATTCCATTTTGTCACTACCGAAACGATCATGTCAATTACTGAAACTTAACCATATGTTTCGGTAGTGACTGTTTCGGTAGTGACTCAAATTGAGCATAACTAAAGAATGCTAGTAGCAAGTACATGGCTAGAATACACGTTTTTGAAGAGGTATACACACATAAACACATAATACTTTGTATTAAACCCCAAAAAAGTGTACTTAATTGAAGATAATATGTGTTCGGTTGGTAGGGACAATTCTTAAGGTTACACACCGATTTTGGAACAGATTTATATCAAAAGTATGGGATATAGCTTGCCATTCAGCCATGATGCAGTGTCACTGCCTTGTCAAAAATGCAGGGGTGTGGCTAAAAACCAGGCTCAGCCATTGGACTAAAACCCCTTGTGTTTCGGTATAGTGACATGAAAAGTCTTATTTACAGAAATTAAAATTTAGATGTCAGGGTTGGGGACAGCTACTTCTATCTTCTATCTTAAATATCTATGTCTGAATACTTAATTGCTTTGTTAAATCGTTTTTCTTGTTGTGGGACCGCATGTCAGGGTTTGAGTTTTGTGTGTCTAGTTTTGGGGTTATTTTGCTGTTCTGTTCTCCCTGTCATGTTTTCCTCCTTGTTTCTTGTCTGGTCCTTCTCCCTGTGTTTTCCTCGCTGTCGTTAGTTTCCCTGGTGTGTCTAATTGTCTGATTGAGTTCACCTGTTGCCAGTGGCGGCGCCAGAGATTTTCTCTAGGGGGTACTGTGGGGTAGCTTGATATTTCATAGAGGGTGCTCAAACATTAAGGGTTTCCCATTAATGCACCAGCGCTACAGTTGAATGTTCTACTGCAACACTCCACACACACACACACACACACACACACACACACACACACACACACACACACACACACACACACACACACACACACACACACACACACACACACACACACACACACACACACACACACACACACACAGTGCACCCGCGACTGTAACAATGAAGGCTCGATAATCAGCTCACGGCATATATGTGTAAGCAGGGGTAAAGTGCTATTTTTACAAGTGGGGAGTGGACCTCACGCATACTTGCCAACCTTGAGACCTTAGAAATCGGGAGCATTTAAATGCGAAATGGGGGGGGGGGTGCTAGTGGATCGCCGGATGCTTATTGTAGTTCTAAGTGCAATGCCTTGCGGCCTGTAGCACCATCCTTGATGGAGCATATGTGTGGGCAGGAAAGGAGTGAGCAGTGAGTAGAGTGGTCGTCGATTCTTGTTCTGTTTTCTGTGACTATCTGCCTCACACTCTCAGACTTTCAGTTGCGCGCGCTACTAAAGAGACGTGTTACCATGGAAACCAAACAATGGTGTAGCTGTATTAAAGTCCGAGTGGAAACAGTCCTGAGTAAATCTGATTTTGTCAGAAATCGGGAGAAATGCGGGAGAAATATGACCCGGGAGGAAACCGGGAGAGGGCAATGAAATCGGGAAAGGTTGACAAGTATGACCTCATGTCCTCTAGGAGGGTCCTCACCTCCTCTAGTGGGGTCCGGGGGCATGCTCCCCCGGGAAGATTTTTTTTAAATATTGAAGTTAAAAGCATCAATTTGGTGCACTTTGAGAGCAACATTAAGAGATCTATAGATTCATCTCTCAACACCCATATGAACTGTAAACAGATTTTCTATTTCTTTATAGATATTTTACAAATCACTCCCTTTTTAAAACAAACCATTTGAGACCCACTGAGATAACTAGACTAATGTTAACTATCTAAACAAGTCCTTTACTTCACCTGAGCTGAGGTTACCTGAGACTCTCCGTCTGACAGGAGAGAGTTCTCCCTCCACCTTGTTGTTGAAAAAGCTCCTTATACCCGTTAGCTTGGCTAGCTAGCACCAGATGCTAACCACAACGATCTCCGGTAGATGCCCACCGGTGCGCGAGCTGTCTCTCGCTCGATCGCGCACGCACACAAAATGGCTCGTGCCACACACACACACACAGAGCAGAGCTTGAATGAAACACAGAGACCCAGAAGTAAGCTACTTGTAGGCCTACTCACGAGGCCTATTATGTGCAGAATCCCTCTCGCTTTCAGGTGGTTTTGATTGAGTGTCCACACGTGGACGTTTAAGGACTAAAAAACGATAATTTTTTCACTTTGCTGTTAGCAAATCATTTGGCGCTCTAGCTAACAGGAAGTCACTCAAGTGTCACAAAGTAATTTAGCCTATGGGTAGGTCAAAAATTGAATGGGTTGGCTTTATATTTTTGGTCAAACATTTGTTTGTTTCACATTTGCATTGATGTAATCAATAATCTTTCTAATTTAATCCAGGGGGGTCCGAAGCCGCCGTCAAGGCGAACTGTGAGCCGTGGTTAGAGGAGAGGCCAGGCAGGGTCCAGAAGTGCACCACCCATGGGCCGATGAAGGCGTGGCCGATGTCCGAAGCTGTTGGCGAGGGAAGATGCCAGACAGGGTCCCAAAGCACGCCACCCATGGGCCGATGAAAGCATGGGCGACGTCCGAAACTGTAGAGGTGAGACGGGGTCCAGAAGTGCGCCACCCAGGCGCGATGAAAATGTGGGCGACGCCCGAAACCGCCGTCGAGGTGGTGAAAAAGCAAGAGTGTCCACACGAGGTCGACCGTCTGATCGAACCTCCTCTCAGGCACCGGAAAAAGCTCAAAAGGGTCGTCCTGTCCACGATCAAAAACAGGTGGGCGAAATTGTGAGAGGATCCACACGAGGTCAACCAGGCTTGGTCGAACCTCCTCTCCGGCACCACCAAAAAAGGGTTAACAGTCAGATGTTAACATATGGAAGCAGTCAGCCGTTAGCTGCTAGCCGTTAGCTGTTAGTCGCCAGTAGCTGCTAGCCATTAGCTGTTGTCATTAGCTGTTAGCCGTTGTCGTTAGCTGTTAGCCGTTGTTAGCCGGTAGCTGTTGTTGTTAGTCGTCATTGTTAGCCGTTAGCTGTTAGCCGTTGACGACGGCCGTTAGCTGCAAGCCAGTAGCCGTTATTCAATGTCGTCGGCCCCGGAGTCCCTGCCTCTACCAGGGAAGGTGCCGCTGCGCGTCAGGGCCAGCACCTCAGGGGTAAAACGCCGGGCGGCCAGGAAGAACCGGTCAGCTCCTTCGGCTAAAGTGTGGGGCTCAACACTAGCCATGTTAGCAAGCACTGTCCGGCCGTGCAGCCGCATGTCCCGAAGAAACAGTCCCATGAAAAAGAAATCGGGCTCTTCCGTACCTAGCAGGTTGTGTATCGTCTCCATGTGGCCGGACGGCTTGCTGTCTCCCAGTGCCGAAACGATGTGGGAATGGTGAGCGACGTCCTCTGCCATTCCGCGGAGGGCGCACCGAGCCTCACTCCGTGTGCACGTGGCAGCCACGGACGTCTCCAAAGAGCTCCGGCAGTTTGAGAAAAACGGCGTTTCTAGCCATGTTCGGTCCAGTCTCGGAAACTTCTGCGAGACTTAAGTCAGGGTCACCAGTGTAGTGCTGAGAGAAGGGAGTCGGTTTTATTGAGCAGCAGAAAACCACATGTTGCCGGCTTGAAGTCCGGGAAGAAAAGAGGAAGAAGCAAGGAGGGCACACAATAAGTACAGTCAACAACATATATGTCTGTGCGGAAACAATACCCCCAACCTGTAGTTCCATGAGTGAATTATGTTAATTAGTTAATTAGTGATCACTACAGTATAAAGAATAGTTCTACCACAAAGTTATTCTCCGTGGGGACTTCCGGCAACAATCTTGATTCTGATTGGCCAGAAGACTCGAAAAAACATCAGTAAAGATGTTTTATTGAGAAGATGATCACAACGTGACAGAAGTTTTCAACACCGTTTATGGTCTCCGGTACTTTCAGTCCAACACCTACTGCATGCACAGCGTTAGAAAATGAGGCCTTCAAAATAAAAGTTAAAAAAAAAATTGACACATTTTATTTTTCTTCACTCGCACATCTGCGACCTACTCGAAACGGGTGGTCGCGGACCCGTTTCGAGTGGGTCATTAAAACCAGTTGAGAACCACTGCTTTATGGGCTCCTGGCCCTGACCTGTCGTCTTTAACAGATAGGCATGCCAGCACCATCAGCAGATACAAACAAGCAAAATGAATAGTCTAATTGATTGTATCTGACCATACTGTCATCATCAGCTGTAGCTACACGAAAAGAGGCAGATGTGTAATTACTGAGGCACACTGCAGGTCTGGAGAGGTCTGTGTATGTGCATAAGTGTGTGCATGTGCAAGTGCCAGGGCATAGCAGCTAAGGAAATTAAATACACCCACTATATACATGATGTATAATGCGCTAGCCTTTTATCTCTGAAGACCTACACATCAGAGAGTGGAACAGATATTACACTTGTTTTTACTGATATTAAACATTACTGCAACGTTTTTTTTTTTTTGTCTCCCTTTTTAAATGTCACTCAGACAGCAATACACAGACAGTCATTGATAAGCCATTAAACATGTTACAGCTGCATTGTAGAGCCATCAGGCAAGCAGGTATAGTCTTTTTTATTGGTCATGAGAGATTGCAAATGATAAAGCACAATGTTACGGTGTATGTTGGAAGCAGGACCCAAATGCAGATATAAACAGAAAAAAAACTCCTTTATTTCAAGGCTAGGATATAAACAAAGACAAAACAGAACACTCACCGACTAACTAGTCATGACACAAGACGAACCGACAAAGACAGACAAACCAGAACTTAAATACACACAAGACTAATCATACAAACAAGACACAGGTAAGGAGGGAGGAGAAAACACGTAAACACTAGGCACTAGGCACTAGGCAACCAGGGTGGGTGGAGGGGGTCAGGAGGACGGGACTGAGCTGACCGCCCAGGAGCACAGCAGAGGACCAGGAAGGGATCTCGGGCGGACGGCCCGGGGGCAAGGCAAAGTTCAAAAAGTGGGACTCGGGCTGACAACTCGGGGGCAAGGCAGAGTTCAAGGAGGGGTTCTCGGGCGGACGGCCCGGGGGCAAGGCAGAGTTCAAAAAGGGGTATTCGGGCGGACGGCCCGGGGGCAACGCAGAGTTCGAGGAGGGGCGAAGACCACAGCTCTCAGGGGACCGGTCAGGAGCCGGTGTTGACCGGACAGTAACCAGAGCCGGTGTAACAGGTGTCGGCAAGACTCCCCACGGAAGAGGACAAGGAGTTGGCAGGACCCCCGGTAGAAGAGTAGTCGGCGGGGTCTCCAACGGCACAGGACACAGGGTTGGCAGGACCCCCAGCAGGAGAGTAGTCGGCGGGGCCTCCAACGGCACAGGACATAGGATTGGCAGGACCCCCGGCAGGAGAGTAGACGGCAGGACCTCCAACGAGACAGGACAAAGGGTTGGCACGACCCCCAGCAGGAGAGTAGTCGGCGGGGCCTCCAACGGGACAGGACACAGGGTTGGCAGGACCCCCGGCAGGAGAGTAGTCGGCGGGGCCTCCAACGAGACAGGATATAGGGTTGGCAGGACCCCCGGCAGGAGAGTAGTCGGCAGGGCCTCCAACGAGACAGGACAAGGAGCTGGCAGGACCCCCGGCAGGAGAGTAGATGGCGGGACCTCCAACAGGACAGGACAAAGGGTTGGCAGGACCCCCAGCGGAACCTCCAACGGTACTTGAGTGGGAACTCGAGAGAGGGCTTGAGAGGGAACTCGAGAGGAAACTTGAGGTAACTCGAGAGGTGATTTGAGAGGGGACTCGAGAGGTGATTTGAGAGGGGACTCGAGAGGTGACTGGAGAGGAGACTCGAGAGGTGACTGGAGAGGAGACTCGAGAGTGGACTCGAGAGGAGATTTGAGAGGAGACTCGAGAAGGAACTTGAGAGTGGACTCGAGAGGAGATTTGAGAGGGGACTCGAGAAGGAACTTGAGAGGAGACTCGAGAGGAGATTTGAGAGATGACTTGAAAGGGAACTCGAGAGGGGACTCGAGAGGGAACTGGAGAGAAGACTTGAGTGGACTCGAGAGGAGGCTTGAGAGGTGACTTGAGAGGAAACTTGAGAGGAAACTTGAGAGGAGACTCGAGAAGGAACTCGAGAGGAGACTTGAGAGGGAACTCGAGAGGAGACTCGAGAGGTGACTCGAGAGGGGACTCGAGAGGGGACTTGAGAAGTGTCTTGAAAGGGGATTCGAGAGGGGACTGGAGAGGAGACTCGAGAGGAGACTCGAGAGAGAACTGGAGGGGTGACTTGAGAGGGGACTCGAGAGGAGACTTGAGAGGGAACTGGAGGGGTGACTCGAGAGGAGACTTGAGAGGAGAATTGAGAGGTGTCTTGAAAGGGGACTCGAGAGGTGTCTTGAAAGGGGACTCGAGATGGGACTCGAGAGGTAGCTCGAGAGGAGACTTGAGAGGGAACTGGAGAGGAGACTTGAGAGGGAACTGGAGAAGAGACTTGAGAGAGTTGGTTCGCCAACAGAACACGGGGGGCTGGAGTCAGCCGGTATGCTGACAGGACTCGGGGAGCTGGTGTCCGCTGGAGAGCCAGCAGGAGACGAGGTGCTGGAGTCGGCCGGAATGCTGACAGGACTCGGGGAGCTGGCGTCGGCTGGAGAGCCAGCAGGAGACGAGGTGCTGGAATCCCGGTATGCTGACAGGACTCGGGGAGCTGGCGTCGGCTGGAGAGCCAGCAGGAGACGAGGTGCTGGAGTCGGCCGGTACGCCGACAGGACACGGGGAGCTGGCGTCGGCCCGGAGACGAGGGGCTGGAGTCGAAACCATGGCTGCTGGGGCCAGGACTGAGTATGGAAGCAAAGCTGCGTGGGCCGGTACTGGAGCATGGAGCCATGGCTGCTGGGGCCTGTACTGGGGCCGGAACCATGGCTGCTGGGGCCAGAACTGGGGCTGGAACCATGGCTGCTGGGGCCAGAACTGGGGCCGGAACCATGGCTGTGTGGGCCGGTTCTGTAGCCGTAACCATGGCTGCTGGGGCTCGGGCTGCTAGCCTGGCCTTGCGACGACTCCTCTTAGCAGCCGCCTGAATACTCCGTGGACCTCCATCAGCCAGACGAGTTCCGGAATACAACTCCTGGACAGGAGCAGGAACTGGGACAGAAGCACGGGTTGACTTCAGGCGGAACCCACCAAGGCGTATCGTGCCAGGTTGGGAATTGGGAGACATGGAGCTAGCATGCCTGGGGCTAGCAGGCCGGGAATCACATGCTTGAAGGAAGTCCAAAATCCAGTCAGGTAAGAACTCAACGAAACATAGTTTCTCTGCTGCCATCTGGCGCGCCTCTGCCAAAACAGCCTCTCGCTGCTGAACTCCGGACGCTCCCTTCCATTCACCATAGCTGCAAGCCAGCAAGTAGGTGAATGAAAGCAGCTCCCTTTCAAAAGGATCATCTGCTGGGTCCATTTCTCTTGTCGGTTCGTAATGTTACGGTGTATGTTGGAAGCAGGACCCAAATGCAGATATAAACTGAAAAAAACTCCTTTATTTCAAGGCTAGGATATAAGCAAAGACAAAACAGAACACTCACCGACGAACTAGTCATGACACAAGACGAACCGACAAAGACAGACAGAAAAACCAGAACTTAAATACACACAAGACTAATCATACAAACAAGACACAGGTGAGGAGGGAGGAGAAAACACAGGGACACCAGGTGAACACAATCGGGTAAATTAGACACACCAGGGAAACTAACAACAGGGAACCACAGACAGATTTAAACAAGACACAACGCAGACAGAAAACCAAAAACAGATCTAGACAAGACAAAACACCATAAAGACAGATCGTGACACACAGATTCCTCAAAGAAAAACATATTGTTTCTCCACCTGTTTCATTCACTTCAGATTCTCTTCACACAATAACAGAGACTCAGTGTTTAATGTGGTAGTCAATGTTGACTGTCTAATAGTTAAAACAAATGAACACACTGTGCGGACATGGTCCAGATACTTTGCTCTGCAACTCACCATTAACCTGTGTGGTCTCTGGTTCACACGGTGCAGACTTTCTGTTGATTTATGCTCCTTTACTCAGCTGACAGCGGTATCACACGGTGGTGGTTACAAATCCGGCTCGGCATCCGTCACCCAGGGCCCATCACTCATGCTGTCAATGCTGCATAACAAATGACAACCTTCAATGGGACTATTGTTGGCATGTGTGTGTGTGTGTGTGTGTGTGTCTGCTGCACTTGGTTTCTCTTCATATTTGCATTTGCAAGAGAGAGTGTATTTGAGCATGATTTCTCTTGTTTGCTCATGTGGGAGGATTCTGTTTTATTACTACCATGGATTAAATAGATCATTAGGGCTGAACGATATATCGTGTCATGGCGATAACCGCGATATGCGCATGCGCGATATTCATATCACAGGGACGTGCGATTGTATTACATCAAAACACCGGTAAAAAATTTGCGAGGCACAGGAGGACAATACCGGCGAGAATGAAGATTTACTTCCAAAAAGAAAAGCAACATCTGCCATCTGGAACTATTTTGGATACAAAAAGGTTCTTCTCTTCTTCATTCACAGATGAACTCCCTTATTTGAGGGTAAGCAACATGCATTATCATGACGTTAGATCATGACTTAAGGTATGATGAGTCAACCAGTTAAGATCCAGACGTCCGTGACTAAAATCCTTCATCGGGTTTAAATATAGTTAAAAAAAACGCAATATATATCGCAGGGGAAGAAAATATCGCAATGTTTTTTTCAATATCGTGCAGCCCTACTCATGATAGCTGTCTACATTGTTCAAGCCATTTATGCACTCCACTCAGCCAGTACATAGTTAGTTATGAGTTATCTTGTCAATTGCATTTCAACATTTTAGATATGAAAACTGTCACAGCAATTGTTCTAGCTGGGGCTGAATTAAATTACATGACAAATGCAAGCATTAAGGTATTGAATCTAACTAAAGTTACAACAGCTATATCCTCCTCAGAGTTTGGTTGTTGGTGGAGAAAATCATTATAATGTACATCCTGTGCACATTTATTTTGAAATCAATTAACGATAAAAATAGTTAATTGTTTTACCCTAGTAAAGTTTGTATTTGCTGTGTATTCACATACACAGAAATAAGCGCAAACCAATTGTGGTTCACACAACTCAGACCAAGATCCTACATAGCTTTGTAAATCAGTTGGTAGTAATGTGAATTATATGGCATTCGTAGGGCACGGGCTTAAACATAAACCACTCAAATAATCTCCGAATCTTTCCTTTTTTAAAAACAAAATAGCATTTTCAGATGCAACAGGAGCTGTTTATAATACGAAAGGACAAACAAAGCTGGGTTTCATCTTAGCTGACTAGACTGTACCAGACCCACAGTAAAGGACCCTAGTACAAAAATACACCCACCATTACGGAGACAGTTATGCAGACATACAACAACAGATGATGGAAGAAATAATGGACCCAGCCCATCAAAAAAACAACCATCATCCACTCTTTAGTCCTCACATATCCATTTTAAGTTCTGTTTTTGTGCGTAGATGTTTGTCCCCATACATGCAGCTGCTGAAATAGCCCGCTGAGTGGATGTGTAATGGGGAGCCAGGTTAAGAATGGGTGACCTCCATTACCTGCAATGCTTCTGCTCTCAACCAGTTTTGTTCAGATGTTCTCCAATGCAATGACGTATTTTTATATATACGTCCATTATATGCTTGCGTATGAGGGTTGATCCAGAGCCTATCAGCGGGTTTCTCAATGACCTGTGCTCACTGCGTTCCTCCACCTTCACTAATAATGTTTCTAAGGTTGAATCAAGTCTTGTTTAAGTGTCTATGAGATCCACAATGAGATTGTTCATTTCATATATGCATTAGTTTAAGTGATTCATGCATGATTCATGTATGATTCATCTCTAATGTCCTGATGGAACGCTGCAAAGCTATGAAGTCTTTACATGGGCCAGGGCATCCATAGGAAGTTTAGCTGGTATGTGGTCGAAAATTACAGATGGTGAGACAAAAACAGACAGACTGTCACAGTGATCGCAGTGTTTTCTATATCCATTTATATGTACATTTAGAAATATGTGACGGATCTGAGAATCTAAGAATGGTATGTTTGCTTGACATTTTGAAATGCCCATCCGTACTGGCCACGCATGTGGGAGTATATATGTACTTTACGTCAGCCTTTGATCAAACTAATAACAGAATCTGGTTATATGCCTTTAAATTAACTCACTTTATTAGGGGAAACTTTTGGAGTCTTATTTTATTTTTCATAAATGAAAGCTTGAATTGGATCTGGGTTTTCTTTCCAAAACTTGTACTTTAAAAGGTCCCATGTCATGATTTTCCGGTTATTACCCGTCCCCTTGTGTGTTATGAAGGTTTTTATGCATGTAAACGGTCTGCAAAGTCACAAACCCTGAAAGTACACCCTGTAGCGAGTAAAACTCTAACACAGAAAAGACCTGTCTATGCTGCCCCAGAACGCCTCGTTGGAGATTTCTCTTTTTCTTCCTGGGTACAGTGACGTGCCCATACCCAAATGGACCAATCCGTGGAGCCGTTACGTCCGTGTAGCCGTTAGGTTAAGTCTGTGGATTGGTCCAAATTGACCAATCCGCGGATTTACTCACACACACTCAATCTTTTCTCAGCTGCAGCTCCGCCGATTTCTCCTCCCTGAGACGGCGGGACGCGGCGAGGCTGTGAGTCGGTGTGTGAGCACACACACAAACTCCCAGCCAGGCTGCGGGTGTGTGTGTGTGTGTTCGGGCTGGGTTTCGCTGTGTCTCGCTGTCTCGCAGACGGCCACTGGGCTCATAGGGAGGGGGAGAGGCAGGAGCTCCAACAAGCCGTTTAGGACAGAGAGTGAATACACATACTATAAAGAGATGCTGTATGAGAAACCAATGTGATTTTGGAAAATTGCACAATATAAATCTATTTTAGTATACCTCAACAATGGAATTATGATCAGTAGAAATGTCCTTGACATGGGACCTTTAAACAAGCCAAATGATGACTGTTGCTGTATCACTTTGACATCTACAATGTTGTTTTGGAACAATGGACAGTTCTCATTCATAACACTCCGTTCGATGTCTCACTATGGGATGCGCCTCATCGCGGAGCAAACAGAAGCATCAATCTCATTACGCCAATCCTGATTGGCTGGTGATCTTGACGTCAGCGTCAGGGGAAATCACCCCCTATAAGTAGCTTGCGCCACGACGCATGCGTCATTCAAACACCTCTTCTCGCTTCAGAGCACATATCTACAGTAGCCGGGCAATACCCATTTCGGTCGACGGGCGCTCGCCGGCTACTCCTTCTGCTTCGCAGAAAGACGGTAGTACTAACGCTGTTAGTATTTAAAATCGACCTCACCCTTCTCGTACCCGAGAAAGTAAGGTAGGTCCGATTTTTTTAAGCTAGCAGCACACCTGTTGCTAGCTCGCTCCCTCTCTACCGACACCACGGTAGCGAGGAAGTTTTCTCTTTTCTCTTCTCCACGGAGGAAGAAAGGATTTAAAGAGCATACTGCCACACCAGTCAGCATTCTCCGGGAATAAAAGACCCACACTGTCCTTTTCTCCGGATTAAGGACAAGGTGGTTTTATCTTTTCTCCCGTCCCACCTTTCGAGAGTGGGCTCCATCCACGCCACGAGGCGACCAAGATGGACGCCCCTCTCCCTCACACCAGAGGAGTCAGGGACTCGGTGGCTCGACTCTGCGGCTGCGGGTTGAAGATATCGGGCGCAGACACACACCAGGTCTGTTCGTCCTGCCTCGGGCTGGAACACGCCCGAGGCGCTATCGACAACCCCGGCTCATGCGGACATTGCGTCCGCTTCACTGTTAAGAGCTTCCGCCGAAGGTTAGCTCGACAAGCTAGCCTGTCGGAACAGGACCCCCCCATGTACACGGACCCGCCGACCGGCAGTCAGGACACGAGGGCGTCCACCACAGGGAGTGAGCCCCTCTCCGTGTCGGTCTGGGGCTCACTATCTGCTATGGCTATAGAACCGGAATCCCGCGCCCTGGCAGGCCGGGACCCGGTGACGGCAAGACACGCGGGAACGGTTTCCCGCGCTCCACCAAGCTGGGGCTCCCGGTTAGACCTCACCATGGTCTCACCCGCGGAGGATGTCCTCAGGCCTGACTACGAGGAGGACGAAGAGGAGGACACCCTGGCGTTCCTCCTGTCCGAATCGGATGAACAGGAAGAGGACACCTTCATGTCACCGGCTCAGGCTGCAAAGCCTGAGGCAAGTGCTGCTCTCCCGGGCGATAGCACACCAGCTTCGCCCGGTCTGAGCATGGACCTGCAGGCCGTGTGTAAACGCGCTGCGGTCAGACTCAACGTCCCGTGGCCCGAAATGGCCAAGGAGACCTCCGGGTCCCGCTACGAGGGAAAACATCTTCCCCAAGCAGCGGGGAAAAAGAGACAACTCCTTCCACTCTTCCCGGAGATGTTGGATGAGGTGTCGGTCTCGTGGAGAGACCGGCCCTTCAGCAACAAGGTCCCAATCCAGGGTGCCTCCTCCCTAGCCTGTGACGGAATGGAGAAGCTCGGCCTGCTCTGCATGCCGCCCATGGAACCACTGGTATCGGCTCACCTTCTACCAAAGGTGGGCCCGTCACCAAGCAGGAACCCCACGCTGCCAGCAAAGTCGGACCGTTTTCAGTCAGCAATGACTGAAAAGTCCTACAAAGCGGCAGTATTGTCCGCCAGGGCCCTGAACGTGTCCTCGCTGTTAACCGCCTACCAAGCGGAGCTCTGCGAGGACCTGTCGGGTAACCCGGGGGCAGCCACTCTGGACGAGATGGCAACGGTCACGGACATTTGTCTCTGTGTCCAACGCTGCGCCGTCCAGGCCACGGGCAAAGCAATTGGGATCATGGTGGTGCAGGAAAAAGCGAGATGGCTCAACCTCACCACTCTCCCAGACCGGGAAAAGGAGGATGTGCTGGATATGCCCATCGTTCCCGAGGGAGTCTTCGGCTCTGCTCTCGCCTCCATGCAAAGGAGGTGTGAGACGAAGAAGAGGGAGGACGAGGCACTCCACCTCTGCCTCCCTCGTAGGGTCCAGCTGCTGCTCTCGCAGCAGCAGTCCTCTGCCCAAGCTGCCTCGAACTCTGCTCGGTTTAGAACACCGAAGACGCAGAGGTCGCAGCTCACCCCGAGTCCCCAGCCCAGGCTGGAGACAAGGGCAGACTGGACTAGAAACTCTCCGGTTCCGGCTGCAGCTCAGGCTCAGCCAACCCAGAATCTCGGCCTGCAGTCGAGGAAGAAAAAGCGAGCGGCGTGACAGCCCCTTCTTCTCCCCTCCGTGAATGTGTTCCCGCCGCCTCGAGAGATGCCTAAACACCATCCTCAAGTCCGCACAAACACATGTCACACATTGGTTGATCATTCTGTCATAAAACATTTGCAGCTGACGCATCCAGGCTTCAGGCCGAGGGCGCAGCTCAAAAAAATGATGAATAAAAAATCAATAAAGCCAATAAACAGCCCGCCAATTGTTCCCCTTCTGAGAGCAGCTACGGCATCTCTCAAAAGGCGGATTGTTGACGGGTCTGTGAAGGCACCACCGCCAAGCGCATGCGCAATGCCGGTTGGGGCTTTAAGGGCACCACCGCCACGTGCTTGCGCAGTGTCGGTGGGTATTGTTGATAAGGGGCACCACTGTGTTTAGACACTAGAGGGCCCCATAACACAACAAATAGAGACTCAGAGAGGAGGAGATGTGACATCCTCACTGGCTTTAAGGAGCACGCAGTGGGAGATGCTCACATCATCCGCTTGGGTTTTCAAGACAGTAACATGGGGCTACAGACTCCAGTTTTCTGTCACCCCCCCTCGCTTCTCGGGCATTCTGCACTCGCAGGCCCGAGGAGAGTCAGCCCTCATTTTGGAGAAAGAGATTCTCTCGCTCCTAGAAAAGAGGGCTATATCGATTGTACCCGCCGAGCAGAGTCAGGGCGGCTTTTATTCCAAGTACTTCCTCGTTCCCAAACGGGGAGGGAACGGAATTCGGCCAATACTTGATCTAAGGGCTCTGAACAAATATCTTAAAAAATATAAGTTCAGAATGCTCACTCACACATCTCTGCTGCGGCTCGTGCGACAAAATGACTGGTTTACATTAGTCGACCTGAAAGATGCGTATTTTCACATCCCAGTATATTACCCACACAGGAAATATCTGAGGTTCGCATTTCAGGGGATCTGTTATGAATACAGAGTACTCCCCTTTGGTCTGTCTCTCAGTCCAAGGGTCTTTGTACGGTGTATGGAAGCCGCGATAGCCCCGTTGAGACAACAGGGCATTCGCCTGGCGACCTACCTGGACGACTGGCTGCTTCTCGCACAGTCGGAGCAGGAGGCTGTTACGCAGACAAATGTCCTGAACGCCTGAACTCGGTGCCCTTTTCAGCTCGCTTGTCAGCGGAAAGAGTGAAAGCTTTCATAGCTTGTCTTGCTCTTTTCCAGCTGCGCAAACATGTTCTTTTCAGATCATGCTTGCGATTGCTGGGGCTCATGGCGTCAGCCATCCTGGTTGTAAGACTGGGACGCTTACACATGAGGGAGTTTCAGCGCTGGGTGGCCGCCCTAAAACTAAACCCCGCGCGAGAGTGATGGTTACTGTGAGATGCGTAAGGGCACTGCGCCACTGGCTGCACCCGACTTTTCTAGTACGAGGTGTGCCCATGGGTGCTGTCCTTTCACGGAAAGTGGTCACCACGGACGCATGTCTGACAGGTTGGGGAGGTATTTATGAAGGTCGCCCGGTGAGGGGTCTCTGGAGCAGAGACCTCCAGCGGGCGCACATAAATTACCTGGAGCTTTTAGCAGTGTTTCTCACCCTATTACGCTTTCTGCCTTTCCTCAGGGGACATCACGTCCTCGTGAGGACAGACAATACGACCACAATATCGTATATTAACCGCCAAGGGGGTTTGCGTTCTCTCCAGTTACACACACTGGCGCGCAAACTTATCCTATGGAGCGGTAGACGTCTCCTCTCTCTGAGAGCGACGCACTTACCGGGAGTGATGAACCTCGGGGAAGATCTACTGTCCAGAGGTGCACCACTTTATGCAGACTGGACTTTACATCCAAGGATTGTGAGCCAGCTGTGGGTGCGTTACGACAGGTGGATCTGTTCGCATCAAAAGACAACGCTCAGTGTCGGCTGTTCTTTTCGATGCGTGATCTAAATGCACCGTTAGGCGTGGATGCACTCGCGCACGATTGGCCCCCGGGCCTTCTGTACGCGTTTCCACCCCTGGCTCTGATACCTCCAACTCTGGCCAGAGTGAGAGAGCAACGCCACACACTTATTCTGAGAGCTCCACACTGGCCAGCTATGTACTGGCTAGCGGAGATATATCAGCTGCTGTGCGGGCAGCCTTGGCAGCTCCCACTACGCAGGGACATACTGTCCCAAGCCGGGGGGGCGATCTTTCACCCACACCCAGAGCGCTTGGCTCTATGGGCCTGGCCCATGAGCGGTACCATGATCGGGGGTGCTTTGTCATAATGACCAAGCCCCCTGTGTCCTGGGCTATCCCTTACAAGGGCAAGCCTATTACTAAGCAACGGCTCTCCCACTGTTGTGTGGAAGCAATTGCTGTGGGGCCCATACAAGTCAGACCTCGCAGGCACCCTCGGGTTCGCGAGTTTTCTCTTGACTCATGGTCTGGCGGCATCCTGGGCTCTGTCCAGGATGTCTCCCTTTCAAGACATTGGTGCAAGCGGCGAGCTGGTACTCGCTGCTCACTTGTGTCCGCCTTTTAACAGTCTGGGCGTTCTACTCCCAGGTTGACTCAAGCAGTGCTCGGCACCTGGTTGAGTCGGAGTCCTACCTGTTAAAATTCTGATCGGTTGGCGATTTTCGAGATAAGCTCGTCTGGCAATACGGGAGCTACAATATCCCATAGTGAGACATCGAACGGAGTGTTATGAATGAGAACTATAGGTTACTTACGTAACCCCAGTCCTCAGAGTAACATGAAGTGAGATGTCTCACCAGACGGCCCTCCTTGCTATGGTGAAGCGAGAAGAGGTGCTTATTTTGAATGACGCATGCGTTGTGGCGCAAGCTACTTATAGGGGGTGATTTCCTCTGACGCTGACGTCAAGATCACCAGCCAATCTGATATTGCTACGTTCTTATTCCCTGGTTAATAAATATTACTTTTTAATCATAAAACAGTTACTCTATCTTGTTGTTTTTGTTGTTATTTATATGCTTTTGAAGCTTATTGCATAATTAAATCAATGATATTCCCATTTAGAATTGTTATCAACCTGCCTCAGTCACTTGATCCTGGCGTCTGGCCTGGGTGTCGGAATAAAAGTGTTCTGTTACTGCTTAATACTATAGGCCTATGCCTGTTTAAATGCATAAGCCCACCACCCCTCTCTGCAACCTAAACTTCTTCATAGAATTTATGCAGAAGTGGGAATAAAATGTCTCACCCATTTAGTCAATATAAATACGATACAAGCAGACTTTGCTCTCATTTATAATGAGATCACGAATGCCATACCGCCATCCGTAGGGAATTTAACAGCCATTATACAGCCAATGCAAATCCTAACTCCTTCTCTACATCATACTGAGAGTCTCATCACTGCAAACACACACACACACAGCAAACAGAAGGATAGCCGATACTCCGCAGATGGTGTCCGGTCTCACAGCAGAACAGCATACATATGCAGGTTATAAACCAGCCAAATTCTCTACAGTGAGACCTGGCAGCGCGCTAAAGGTCTGCAGACAACTGACTAGCATTTACAGGGAAATCTCCAACCTGCACTTGCAATCCAGCCACAGATGGTGCAGAGTTTTAAGCTCAGGAAAGGCAGAAAGGATGTGATCAGATTCTTTCAACATTCATGTGTTTCTTTACAGACATAAGGAAGAGATGGTCTGAGGTAGGAGTGTTTTCCTCTCAGGGCCACCACAGTCTTTATGTTCCTAGCTAACAGGGTCTTTCAAGTCATAGGATGCCTGCAGAGTGGCCTTACAGTGGATAGGGAACAAAACAAAAATCTACTCTATTTCTTCAAGCCTCTTACAAAGCTGCAAACTCTTCACCCCTTAAACTTAACTTTCTTTTAAAATGCTATTAAAATATGGCACCTCCTTGAATTGTATAGGCCTAATTAATGGTATTTGACAGTATACACCTGCATTTGTTCCTTGATTATGCTTGACCATGTCGTTTTTGTGATTCAAACTTTTTTCAGTTTTTGTTACTTAAAATGTTGGATTTTAAGTGATACTGAATAGTCTGTGTACCTTTGTTTCAAGTGTTTTTCTTTCTTAAACAGAAAAGCGACTGCATTGATTTTAAGTTTTTTAAATGTTTACATTACCTAATGGTCAGACGAGCATTTGGGCAACAGGCAGAGGCGACTCACTGAAGTTGATTCAAAACAAAAGCATCTGCTAAATCCATGTAAATTGTTTTCATGACAAAAAAAACCAATCACCAATCAGAATCTAATGGATACTGACGTTCATGAGCCAATGGTATCTCATCGCTGCCAAAATGGTTTAAGGTACTAGAAAACACATTACCTAACTCAGGCTGTCTGCACAGACTTTTAGCCACATGTGACAGGCTCTGGTTGGTGCTGGGTTTGACAATATTGTTCTGTATTATAACACAGGATCTTTAATGACTGATGGATAACAACCGTATTCATGATTTGTATTGTTATTTCCTCAACCACTTTGGAGAGTTACATACATTTAAAAAAAAAAAAAAACAGGAGTAGATTTTGCATTTGACTATTTGACTATTCTCAGCTGTGGATGAACACACAGTATGAGTCACAGTAACCCCACTGAAATTATTATTAAATCATTATACTGTTCATTTTAATTAAAATAACATGTGAAACTGTGAATAAAACTGTGAATAAAACTGTGAATAAAACTGTAAATAAAACACAGTGAAACTGTGTTTTATTGTCACTGAACAACAACATTATATTTGACTAACAGAAACAATAGTTAGTTATATAACTGAATACTCCCCAAGGGGGATAAATAGACGTTCATCTTCATCTTCTTCATATGACTAGTTTGATTGTGGACAATAAGACAAAGCCTCGTCCTTTAAGCCCCTGTCACACTGTCCCGAAGTTGACACCCGATGGACACACGAATATGGAATTGTGAATTTCGCACGAAGATGGCCCCGAACCACACACGAAGGCAACATTTACATTACATTTAAGACGTACAACTGCAACGAAAGTAACAAAAACAATTATGTTACAGTACTATGATACTGTACTGATATTTTCAGACTTTGTTCTTTACTTTCTCCGTCTTTATATGTAGAAGATATTACGTTTTCTCCGTCATGTTGTTGTTTCCATAGCAACAACAACTTCCTGTCAACTCGCCTTCAAAATAATATATTATATCCTTTTCAGTTTCACAGAACACAAATTGGGTTATTTACATAATATGTTTACATGATTTTATTGTGCAATAAAACAACCAGATGGACACACGATAAAGGACATTTTCAAATTCGGCTCTGATCGTAGCAACATCGGGCCATTCGTGAGGGCATCTTAAGCCTTCGTATGACCGCCGGTGGAGTTTCTCAGGCTCCGGCAGCAACTTCGTGAGCGGTGGCAAAATCTTTGGCATGCCAAAAAATAGCCGAAGGACCTTGCGAAGGTTCATTTTCGTGTTGAATTCGTGTGTCAATTTTGCCCTTCGTAAGGCCATCGTTAGGGCATCTTGTTATCATCGGTGCATCGATAACACGAAGATGAAACGATTTGACAAGATGCCCTCACGAGTGCCTTACGAAGTTGCCGCTCACGAAGTTGCTGCCGGAGCCTGAGAAACTCCACCGGCGGTCATACGATGGCTTAAGATGCCCTCACGAATGACCCGATGTTGCTACGATCACAGCCGAATTTGAACATTTCCTTTATCGTGTGTCCATCGGGTGTCAATTTCGGGACAGTGTGACAGGGGCTTAAAAGGGTGACTATTACACGCTCACCAGCCATTTTTCAGAGTAGATTTGTTTACCATAATGTAGGTTGGCTGCCTTCCAAATAAGTAAATGCAGAAAAGATGACAGAATCCCAACAGTTTTTTTTGCAGCATTTGATTAGGGAGATGGATGATACCAATGTCCCCTATAGTTAAACACTAAGAGGAGAACTCAACACACTTATTATTGCAAAAATCATCTTTTGTAGAGTTAAAAGACTACAATAAATGTTTGCTGTGCAAATTTCATGTGTCAGCTGAGTTTGAACCTTTTCTAATCAGAGGTGATCTTTTCTATTATGCAAATGTTTCCTGCACTGGTCAAGGCCTCCAAGTGTGCACTAAAATGTAAATCAAATTAACAAAGAACATGGGTAATTTAGGTAATTAAGGCACAAAAGACCCCTAAAAGTACTTATTTGATCTTTGTAACTGTCGGATAATAATGAATGTTGAAAGGAGAATTGTGGCACAAAAGTGAATCACATTTATTCAGATAAAAAAAAGAGCAAATAAAGCACGAGGAAAAAAATAAATTGCTAATTTCCCAAAGGTATCATCATGTTTTAACTCTACAGAGGATCCTGTTGCTAAAGATCAGTTAAGCACATGAGAGATCCCCTCTGTTGGTGCCGATTATTGTATTGCTAATTTGCTATTACCTGAAAGTTGACGTCAATGGTTAATAACAATCTGTCACGACCTCGACACAAACTGGCGAACCCAAATGCACGACCCAGAGATACAGGGTGTTTCTCAATGTCGAGGAAGGCTGCTCCAAAGCCACTATTTCAAGCATACTACGTCATCAAGTGCCGCCGAAGGACTGTTCCAATGTCCAGCATACTGGGAATTCTACCGAGGCCGGCGTACTTCGTAGCGAGAAATGTAGAGGCTACACATGTGTAGATGCCGCGGTCTTAAAATCCCCACAATGCTTTGCGCACGGACCAATTTCCAAATCTTTGGCGGAAATCGCGCTCCATTTTAGGCGGGGCCTCGCATATGACGCACACCTGCACACCTGTTAGCCTGTTAGCCTGTTCCACAATTCTTCATTTTCCGAGGATAGGAAGGATTCTTGCCTCGCTTCTGAAGCAAGTGACTCGGAAGACATGTGCTACTGTTAGAAATTAAAATCAATGTTTTGATGGCATAATGTACCTTAAACATACCATCAGTTTAAATGCTATTTTATTCTGGAAAAAAACGGAAGTTCTCAATACCAAGCTTTTATTCTGAAAATCCTTCATGATGACATCCGGGACTACCGTCCATTAGTATCATTAAAGTGGCTATTGACGCCGTTAACATGTGTTACATATAAAGTTATGAAAGAGATAAGGAGGAGAAAAGGCATGTGGAAGTAAGCAATGAATGTAAAATGTCGAAATCTAAACATGAAATGACAGACATAAACATAACTAACAAATTTGACGAGACACAACACAATCTTACTATTGAAAATCAAATATTGTATTATGCTGATTAAAAAGAAAAGAAAGAACCATAGAAACGAAACATTTCCAACAGCACATCAAGACTGTAGACTCTCAAGGGAAGCAGAATGCAGTAATTGTATTTTCAACAATCACATTTTCTCAAACGTTTTGTTTCTGATTTCAAAAGACGACATTATGGAGAAGTGTAACAAAAGTGTGGCCTCATCCCCATTTGAAAATGTCTTCTAAAACCTGTGATTGCAGGCTGTTCAGAAAACCTATAAGCATTTGGTATTCAGGTGTTGAGACTATTGCATTGACTCAGGCCAACAAAATGCAGAGTTGCCCAGGAATCATAACTTGGTTTAGTTTTTGCAAGGACACAATGCAGCATTATCAAGTATGTGTGGGCAAATTAAAGAAAAGCAAACATTCCTGTGCTGCATTTCTAATATTTTTGAGACTATGGACAACACAGTTTGAGATACGTTCCCAGAGTTGTACTACATTAGTAACATTAATAATAGTTATATATAATTGAATTAATTGTTCTGAAGAGTTTGTGCATCCAATGAACTTTCAAACCCCTATATCTCTCAATCTACACCTGTAGCACCAATACATTTGCCTGTGTTGTAATTCTGTGCCATTTTCTTTTGTATCTCAGCACTCCTCCACCTCCAGTCCTCACAATGTGATGATGATTGACAATCCACTGTCATATTTTGACTGGGGACTTTCTGATCAGTAAACAATAAAATCTGGCCATATTGAATGTCTTTTCTTTAACTAATGAATACAATCTAAAGCACGATAGATATCTAGCAGAAATCATTGTTCTCTCTTCAGTGCTTGACATTTTATGTTTTGCTCTCTATCTGGTTGTTATTGAACTTTGCAATTATTGAGAAAAAGCAGACAAAATCATGGTTCTTGGAGGTTGAGGAATATAAATACCTCTGAATAGTTAAATGATGACGTTCATTCAGAGTTTACTTAGTCTTCAGGCTGCTACATCATCCTACATGAAACAAAGTTCAACACCTCCTGCCTGGTTGAAACTTTGCTTGTGTGTGTTTGATTTGTCAAAGTAGTGCAACATCTGTCATTGATGTGTGTGTTCCTCGCAGCCACTACTTTCCTATCTGTAAATGTAAACTGGGATTTTTAAACATTGAAATATCAGCCAGATAAATACCCTACAGGGAGCGGGGTAATTTGATGTGATATCTTTTTTTGAATAGAGGGAGAACTCAGTCCAAGCGAGGCTGTTCGTATGCATGGCACCAGATTTGGCCGCAGAGCAGACAAACCTCTCTAGAGGATCAAAACTCCCTATCTTGTCCCTCCACAACCTCTGATTTCAAGTGAGGGTAACCAAGCAACCATGGCAACTCAATTATCATTCATGTGGTAAACCACTTTTGCAGAAAACTATTTCTCCTCGCTGACCTGCCCGGCTCCATTCCCAAACATAAATGTTGAGGTGGAACAACCGAAGCTGGGACACTGTGTGGGAGAATAACGGTAAATACAATTTATTGCCGTTTTCTTCCTCGGATGCTCAAAAATATGTTTTGTGGTTCTAACAGTGAACAGACAAATGGCACAATTAACATTATATTTAAGTGACACAAAATGTTGTCCATTATATGGGCTCTGTGGTTTTGCCCTGCAGACCTTTTGTAATTGTCTATTGTGCTTCTAACTGCCATTACATTGAGCCTTTTAATTCACAAATATCGATAATGAGGCTTCATGTGAAAAACCTCATTGAGAACAAATTGTTTCCTCTTCAAAACTAATTATGTAAAAATGGTTTATATTTTGTACGACAGACTACATTGTCATTCAAATGCTCTTTCTGATTGCTCAATTTTATAATTTCTATACTGTAGGCAAATGTTCCTATCCAAATTGAAAAACAAGTTACAATGTAACAACATTGACAATATGTATTTGATGATGTTTTCTACTTTTGATTTACGTCATAGCTAATCAATACAACACTTTTTTTTAGACATGTAAACATTTTCAGATATCAAACACTCCTTGATGCACTCACAAAGTAGTTTCTGAAAAACGTTTCTGTTCACAATTGCAGCAGAGAAGGCAGTGAAGTAATTGTACATCAACTTTTCAGATGCAGTTTCTCTTCTGTCCAGAAATAAGTGTTTGGGGGCTTGTGTATTATTTTGTTACACACAGTAGGGTGCAGGAAATGAGTGAGGGGAAGGGCTTAAACCAAAGGTTCATGGTTCATAGACTGAGTCTTAAACCTTCTGCTCTTTATGGACGATTATTGAACATATTCCTCATTGCTGGGTCTGGTGCAATTATTACCATAATAGTCCTAAGCAGGTGTCTAAACAAATGTTTCAATCTATTTTAAATCTGTGTAGGTAAGATTGTTGGACATAGTTCTGCCAAAATAAAAATATATAATACACGGTTTCTCTCACCTTTTAGTTTATGTCGTAAACATTGTGCTATATATTAAGCTGATGTGTAGCCCATGCAGATTGTCATTGATGTGTGTGTAAGAATAATGCACGAGTGGATGTGTCCCACTGCAGTCAGCAGTTGTGTCCCTGGGCAAGACACTTCACCTTAAATTGCTCCTATGGGGATTGTCCACACAGGAGATCAGGAGATGTCGCTTTGGATAAAAGCGTCTAACAAATGACATGTTATAATACTTCCTTCTCTGCAATGATATGGTGGAAAGAAAATAGTTCCTGCTTGAAACTGTTAACATCATGTTTAGTGGAGGATTCTAAGTAATCAGATCATTAACCAACAAGAAGAGTTATTCAAATGTATTTTTTAACGCTTCAAGCACAACCACCAAAGTGCAGAGAAAGTTGACCCTCATAAAAACATGGTTAGTAGCGTTTTAATATTTCTCTGTTAGAAAAGGCTTTCCAAATTGGATATTTGTTAAAAAAATATATATTTCTTGAGCATGCGTCTTTCATAATAATGAGAAGGTAATTCACAAATATTGCCAAAAACGAAGGTGCCGAATTAAAACTACCCAGTGCAGCAACAGAGAGATCATCTTCTAGAATCTGTGTGCCACCAAGAGGGGACATTGGGGACACACCCCTTCTCTCCTTTTCCCTTCATTTCAGGAAGCTAATTGGGTCGTAAAGTTGATTCAAGTGATGAAGCTCAAATAGAATTAGCCCCGTTCTGCCTCATTTAGCAGAGGCACACTAATCCCGCCACTCTTTGCCGGGCCGCCGGTGTTCCCTATCTCAACAGCTGTAGGTAAACACAAAGGAGGCCGACCCCTCCTCAGGTTTGGATGTTCAGTACCCATCATGCGGAGCCGCTAAGGCAATGAGCTGCTGAGCTAAAACAAAAGCTTGTACTCGTACTACTGATGGGCATTAAGGATTTATATCTGATAATATCTTTGATTTAAAAAATGCAAAAATTATATCTAGCTATAAAGCAGCTATATCCACAATCGTCTATAGGTCCCTACTTAAAATGTATAATTATTATAATTATTTATTTCACATCATTAAATAACTGATTTCAAAGTATAGTTGAATGATTATTTATTTTGAAAACGGGGATGTTCGATGAAAATGGATCTCCATGGTTCTTGAAATGTGTCTGATGCTCGGCATCTAAGTGAAAACAGAATTAAGTAATATGAAAGTGAAAATACCCAAAAACTAAATCGCAGTAAATGCATGCAATTACCAATGTAATAAGACAAACAGTATTATAAGCACAATGCACACAAAAATTGATAAAAGTACTCATTGTACAGCAGAATGACCCCTGTGTTACATTATTGGATTGTTGATGTATAATTTGTAGCTGGTCGAAGTGGAGCTAGTTTAAACTTGTTTTATTCTATTGTTGTTGTACTATAGCAGTTTTGATAATTGTGTTTGATAAGAACACCATATTTAAACTAGCCTGAAAACGAGTCTGTTCTTTGCTGTAATTAAGTAGGTTGATAGTTACATTCTCCACTGCTTAATTTTGAGTTACTGAAATATGATCAAAACATATTTGCAGGGGAAACAATGACTGGACCCAGAAAAAGATGATTATCATTTTGGAGCAGAGAAGTATCATAATGATGTACCTTTCCAAACAAGGCAAGGCAAGTTTATTTATATAGCACCTTTCAACACAAGGCAATTCAAAGTGCTTTACAAAAATGAAAGACATTAAGAAAATGGCATTTAAACGGTTTTTAACGGTCATTAAAAAGCAAAGATAATAAAATAAACATTAAAAGAAAAAACACATGAATAAAAGTTACAGTGCAGTTTAAGATATGAATAGTTCAATTAAAAGCAGCGGCAAAAAGAAAAACAAGCAGATGCTTTTAATTTCATGATGTTAATTTAGATAGATGATGTCTTTTATAACTGATTGAAAAGCTTTTTGAGTCAGTTGTCTGATCCTGCTGCTGTCTGAGGTCTCACTAAACTGCATGCTGACTGCACTCCTCTACCTTGGACTCAATTTAAAAAAAAAACATATTGGTTGATCCGCTGTTTCATATTTGCTTGGGCCACTGCTGTTTTGTGGCCATATGTCTTTTACTACAACCAATTTATTTACGAGGCGTAGTCGTGGGGGAGGGGGTCTGCAGTTCGGTGGACTAAGGATTGCACCACTGCTTTTTGCAGATGATGTGGTTCTAATGGCTTCATCGGTCTGCGACCTTCAGCACTCACTGGATCGGTTCGCAACCGAGTGTGAAGCGGCTGGGATGAGGATCAGCACCTCCAAATCTGAGGCTATGGTTCTCAGCAGGAAACCGATGGACTGTCCACTCCAAGTAGGGAATGAGTCCTTACCCCAAGTGAAGGAGTTCAAGTATCTCGGGGTCTTGTTCTCGAGTGAGGGAACAATGGAGCGTGAGATGGGCCGGAGAATCGGAGCAGCGGGAGCGGTACTGCAGTCGCTTTACCGCACCGTTGTGACGAAAAGGGAGCTGAGCCAGAAGGCAAAGCTCTCTGTCTACCGGGCCATTTTCGTTCCTACCCTCACCTATGGTCATGAAGGATGGGTCATGACCGAAAGAACGAGATCGCGGATACAAGCGGCCGAGATGGGTTTCCTCCGCCGGGTGGCTGGTGTCTCCCTTAGAGATAAGGTGAGAAGTTCGGTCATCAGGGAGGGACTCGGAGTTGAGCCGCTCCTCCTTCGCGTCGAAAGAAGCCAGTTGAGGTGGTTCGGGCACCTAGTTAGGATGCCACCTGGGCGCCTCCCTAGGGAGGTGTTCCAGGCACGTCCAGCTGGGAAGAGACCAAGGGGTAGACCTAGGACCAGGCGGAGGGATTATATCTCTTCGCTGGCCTGGGAGCGCCTTGGGATCCCCCAGTCAGAGCTGGTTGATGTCGCCAGGGAAAAGAAAGTTTGGGGCTCTCTGCTGGAACTGCTACCCCCGCGACCCGACCACGGATAAGCGGGAGAAGATGGATGGATGGAATTTATTGTATTCCTCTCAACTATTCTACTCTACTGGTTTATATGAATAGTTCACATATTTGAGATTCCTAGGCCTTATGTTTTGGTAACTGACATATTAGTTAGTGGACAAAAGTGGCTGTATGATTTGGACAGTATCATGTCTAATTTGGTATTGCTGGCTGGTTGGCTCTGGTTTCTAGAGGAACCGTCTCCTGGTGACACCGAGTGGGAGCAGGTTTTAGTGGAGTATTTGTATGAAATACTATCCTAGAACAAGTGGAGGAGGCGAGAAGGAGGGATGGAGGAGGAGGCAGCCCAAAGCTAGTAAATAACGCTGGCCCATATATTGAGCTGCAGGCTAGGCACCGACATCCCAAAATTGCTATTGATTTGGATACATCGGCATGAGCTGGACCACTGCTGTAAAACTTGAGGTTTGTGGAAGGAACCAATGATGAAGGGTTTTGATTAATTTCCCCATATCAACTGATTTCTTTCTTTGGGTTTCCTGCTTTTATAAACGAAAAAAAGTCATGGCTGTCAGGGAATAATTTGCCCTGCATGTCCTCCTTCGCCCTCTGACGCAGATGCCCAGCCTTGGACAGCCGCTATCTCCCTTAAGGAGGGGCTGTCCTAGCAATTTATTGTTGTTACCAGTTTATGACCGGGCAACTTTCGGTCAGAGTGGGACACCTGGAACAGATCCTTCTCGGGGTGTAGATTACCCTGAGCCATAACCGATAACTACAGTTGATTTCAGTTTCCTCAGGTGTTTAGACTATCTATTGAAGAATGTTGATTACCCTCAGCAAACTAGTTAAAACCTACCGGAGAGGAGAACCCTCAGAATTGATTTGGCATCTGTATACCTGTGGTCAACTCGTGGCTCATGACATGTCTTGTGAATTCTCCGGCTGTAGCTATAAACCGTCTATAAACCAAATAAACCGTCAGTGTTTGCCATCTAAGCTCCAGCTCTCCTCGTGTCTCTCTGAGTCCTGTTTCCAATTGCTTCAGAAGTTTCCCCCACAATGGCTGCATGTAAATCATTTACCTGTTGTTTACCGGGCTTCATCCTGTTGGTTGTATTCCTAATAAATCACATGGTTACACATACAGACACATCTACATGCTTCATCCAGTGCACATTCGACAGGAAAAACAATGGGCAGCAGAGCAACAGAAACCTTATCTGCACCTTCCCAAACATTAATAACCTTTACATTGACACATTCACTGTTGTGCCACCAGCTCTGTAATCCTTGTGTGCTATTTCGCACCATTAATCTTGTTCTGTTTACTCTGGTTTAAATCACTCACCCAGACACCTGTAGGGAGGGTTTAATGACCTCTCCCGTGGAGGGACTTGTGTGGTCAGCCTAGCTGGATGATGATCAGCTAATGTGGCGACTATTAGCCTCCAGACTATGCTTCCATTTTTCTTCCTGCTCAGTCTGATTCTTTGTGTGTCCTTTTCCTTTTGTGTTTTCCGTCTTTTTCCCAACCTATGAACAGAGTATCTCCCTCTCTTCTCCTATCTCCCCGCATTTAGCTTTCTTCTTGGTCTCCCATCATCCAATCTCACACACACACAGGTTCAAGCTATTTATCTTCCCTGTTGTAATTATTGAAAATTATTTCACAGTAATTTACTGTGAAATATTCACAGTCAATTACTGTGAAATATTCACGGTCAATTACCGTGAAATCCATGCAACTGGTAGCCCGTAATTTACTGTCATTTTACAGTCAAACATTTTACAGTGTAGCCTACAGAAATTACACCTGATGGCAAACGGAAGATGCTTTTCTCTCGCTCTTTCTCCTTATCGTCTTTCTCTCTTTCGCACCGTTTCTCTCACTAATTATTTTTTGTTTGTAGCTTACCCCATAATCCTGGTAGATGGTTTTCCTGAAAAAACTGCTACCCATTTTTTCTGTTTCTCATTTTTCTTAGTCCTCCAGCAGAATTTCCTCTCCCAAAAGATCACATTAGCTTGCAATGGATAACAAAGTGCATCATTGTTTAGAATCCCTGCAAAAAAATAATAACAACACATAGTTCCTCTTTTGCTCAGGAAACGTTGTGAACTCGGTAAATCCAATTTGTTAAAAAGTATTAGATGATTTTATTGGGGGGTTTGGTGTAACAGGACAAGCTGTAAATAGAACATTTAAAAATTATACTTTTTCAAATAGAGTAAATGGCGACGGAAAACAGGAACATGAGCCAAAGCATTAGATTTCGGGCAGGTAAACTATAAAGATTGAGCTAAAAGATGTTAAAGCACACTAAATGTCTACATTTTCTTCCGATTCCTAACTAGGAGCTTTAAACATTAAACATATTTCCAATTGTTAAATAAAGCAAGGTATCGTCTATGAGTTTATTACAGGATCAGTTGTTCAGGATAACTAATGGAAAGCATAAAATCCTTTGAGGCTACATGTCATCATGATTTCAAATTAATAGTTGCTCTCCCTTCGCACACAGCAACAAAACTAATTAGGATGAGTATCTGAATAAAGCTCCTTCTTATTTTCTACCTCAAAAGTGCATCATTGTCATGGAAACCATATCCCATACCTGTATCGAGCGAGGTATGGAAATACTCCTCCAGGCAGCATTGCGCAGTTAAAGTCCCTGGTTACCTCTTTGTGCATACACTTTGAGTCTAACTTTGATTCATCGGAGTGCTGACGCGATTCTTTAATTCTGATAATTCAGTTTTCCTACTGTGTAAGAGATGGAGAAAGATAGACTGCCGTCTGGCATGAGCCACATTTAAAAAGAAAGCAGCACAGCAGATAGAGGAGGCAATTTGGGGAATGGGTTTGTCTGCAGTGTCTGGCAGTTTCAGTATAAAGTGTGCGAGACAGATCAGCTCAGGGCTATGAGTTTTCATCTTGGAGCACAGCTTAGCCTCTGCTTTCAAAGGTTAACAACGTTAGAGATGAGTTTGGCATGAACTCATATATGCATCATTGGATCTGTGACATGTAACTATGGGAGTCATGAAATCTGACTAATATAACCCATCAGCCACTTAACCCTTGACCTCTTTAAAGGACCCTCTGTGAATGCATATGAATCACTTAGTCTCTATAGGAGTCATGAGGCTTCCTGAGCTGGCATTATGGCCTTGCATGATTATAAGGTGTTAAGTCCCATGTGAGCAACAACGTGAATCCTGAAGAGGATATTACACTCTGTACATGCAGTATAACAACATGTGATTGCCAGCTAAGAATAGAAAATGACCCTTACTCTCACTTGATTTATTACCTCAGTACACGTTTTACTGACGAGTTTATGGACTTGCTGGTTTCAAGTCTTCTACAATAAATGTGTTTTTATTATGTAAGTAATTGTCTCATTTAGAGTCAAATTGAGGATAGCAGGATGTGCTTCAGAGCAGAGCTATCTTGTGTTGAAAGGTGCTATATAAATAAACTTGCCTTGCCTTGATTTGTTATTCTTTTGGTTGTGTTTTTGCAACCAAAACTTGCTAACAGTTTTATAGCACATTTGAAGCTCAACCATAAAATGAGCATGGCAAATACATTTAAAGTGGGGTTAAAAGATACCCCTATTTGCACATGCAGCAGATATAGAGCAACATTGCCATCTATTTGCATTAAACTGTCTGTGTGCAACCATATTCACTTTCCTATTGTTCTGTTTGGCCTCTATCAAGTCCTGAAGGAAATATCTGGCTCTTTAGCTGCACATTCCTTCAGAAATTCCTCTATATTCACCAGCTATTTTCCAACTGTGTGACTGCATGCCTTTTGGTCCGGTGCAGGTAGTGCAGAGTGGGTGTTTAGAGGTTTTTTCACTGCGGCAACAAGAGTGGTTAGACTGAACCAAAACTGTAAAGTTGAAGGCCATAAATTCAAAACAATGGGCTGCAACACACTTTATAGATATGACAAGAACTGCAGATGGGGCATACATCTCTTTAGGTTAAAATAGAAAATCACAGAACATTTCATATGCCGAAAGTAGTATGTTAAAAAACTCCTGGCTGCCTATATGGTGGGTTTAGGAACATATTAAAGTTATGTCAGTGCAGAGGACCCTGAGATATGGTGACAGATGTGAGATTCACAGCTGTAACCATGAAAAAAGTCATCAATCATCAGCCATGATCGTAAATCACTATGGCATCCTGCTTTGTAACGTGTTTTGCTCTATTGATCCACTTACCACACGCCAACAACACTTACACTATTGATATCATTGCTCCCCGGGCGCTGTGCAATAGCTGCCAACTGCTCCTAGTACTAGACTCCTGGTACTAGGATGGGTTAAATGCAGAGAACAAATGTCACTGTGTGTGCAGTGTGCTCTGCATTTCATCCCTCAGATTCTATCTATCTATCAGAAAGAGGTGATTTGAAGAAAAAAGACATTTGTTCTGATTTGCAAATGTTTTCTTTTTAAAAACATTGGAAAAAGTAAAAAAAGTCATATTAATTTGAAAAGGACATTTTAATACTGATGAGGGAACCAAAGTGTCAGCTGCTGAAAATTAATGCCGATACTGGAGGCAACACGCGTCCCACAGTACTACCACACAACTCATTACTTCTAATGAGGAGTTCATTCAGTGCCGGTGAGAACGAATGTTTCAGCGCTTTACCAATTTTTCTTTTACAGATTATAATTCCGTCAATGTTCTCCCTCCGGTTGACCACAGGTGAATTAAAATGTCATGAGCTAAAAACAAAGAAGGGTTGAAGTGTACTCAACATCACTAATAAGTAAGAGAGATATCAGAGGCCAATGAAAACATAGCATCCAACACATTTTCAACAAAGCAATAAAATATTTCACACTTTATTTTGATGTTATTTAAAATTCCAGCTAATTACCTTAGGATTTATATTTCGGCATGGAAGGGATGAAATGATGCACCATTATCTTTTATCAATATGCAAACAGGAGAAACCAGTGCATTATCATTTGTAAAAGCCCCATGATACAGTATTTAAGATTGGGTAAACAACACTTTCTCCTAAATTATCTCCCCCCAGATCTCCATTTACATCCTTTATATACATATCTATATATATATCCTTTGTATACTCATCCCACATGCGGAATATGTTTTTTTATATCCATATGTGTGATGTCAGAGATGTTGCCTGAACAGGGCTCTGGCAGAAAGCCAAGCAGCCCACCTCTTATCCTTAGGAGGATAAAGAGATAAATTCTTTATTTTACCGTATTTTATTATGAGAGATGCACCTCAACAACTAAACATGAAATTACTCAACGCCTTCTCAATGAAAACATAGTTGGCTTACACACAAAGCTCTCTCCTGGAATATCTGGGATGTGGTTCTTTATGTGGTATTTCAGAAAAGTATGCATAAAACACTTATTTTCATAGCTTGCTGTGCTCCACAACAGCATAATGTGATATGTATACCAGTGGCAAACCGTGTCTATCACAATTGGACCTTCTGTAGACACACACACACATCCTCCGCCGCCACGCCTTGAGCCTTTTACTCTTCAGGTTGCATAGGGAAAATTAGTAGCAGCCTACTCATGGATGTCTACTGCCATGCTATTCAGTTCACTTTCTCCTATTTCCTGTAGGCCTACCCGGTTTCCTGTCTAACCTTCAGTACACATTTTACAAAAATATAAATGTGCAAATATGAAACATACAGGTCAATATCACCTTGCTATTGGTAGCTGAACTGTCAATACCCCAAAACATATTCTTAGATATAAATACCTAATTTTGAGTTATTTAGACACAATTAACACTTACCACGCCACACAACACGCCACACAGCGGCGTGCGTTGAAGCTTGCCGGCGGGCGTGTCTGAAACTCGACCAACAACCAATCACATGAATCTCCCGCCCCTGACACACAAGCAGCGGTTTGATTGGCTAGAGCTTGTACTGGCATATAATTCGATTGGCTGACGCTTCTGCCGAGGCGTCAAAAGTTGAACATTGCTCAACTTTTGCAGCGAGCCACGCCAGCAACGCTCCGCGTCACTTCCCACAATGCAGTTCGGCGAAAAGTGACGTCACCCCATTCAAAGTGAATGGTGAAGCGTCAACGCACGCCGCTGTGTGGACGGGCCTTTATAGTTTCATGTCTTGTTACATAAGAATAGATCATATTTGTTAAGTGTCATTATGGGAGAATTACTATTCTTGTGGTACTATTGCCTTATTAGGCCCATATTGAGCAGAGCATATTAAGACCAAAACTCATGTACAACAACTTCCTTACTTGCAATAAATAAGAACTAATTAGAGGGTTATTGAGGAAAAACTCTCAACTGATGGCTTATTACTTGTAGAATATGGTCATGTAGAATAAGGGATTAATAAGTGTTTTATAATGACTAATAAAGTGCCAATATACTGCTAATATGCATGTTAATTAATAACTAGTTGATGGTTAATTTGTGTACCTTAATATAAAGTGTTACCACATTTTATTTATATAATTAAATCGATTTTTTGTTTGTTTTATCTGAGTGTTCCAGGGTATTCTCTGAATACCTTGAAGGCCCTGACGGTTCGCCACTGGTACTGTATATACAGCATGAATGATTTATCATACATCTCTTAATAGGTACAGTAATTGTTGAAAAACTGATACGAGAAATACATTTTCTGTAACAACATGAACAATTTCACACAAATACAAGCTTTTTCTTTGTATTCCTCATAATCAATCATTCAATTATCTTTATTCTTAGATTCTGGTATTATTCTTTCATATTCATTCAATAACTTGGTAGTAGAGCTTCACATTTCACTGAGTGGTTGTAGGGAAGTGTATGATCATATTTGTGCTGATGAGGAAAGGTCTACTGTGTGGAGTAAACAGAAACAGTTCTAAATTGGTTTGAATCCTACCTAAAGGACAGAAACAACTTTGTTTCTATAGGTAAATACACATCTGAGTTGACAAATATGACATGTGGGGTTCCTCAAGGCTCCATCTTGGGGCCTCTTCTCTTTAACATCTACATGCTACCACTAGCTCAGATAATGAAAAACAACAAAATAAGTTACCATAGCTATGCAGATGACACACAAATGTACATAACAATTTCACCAGGATACTATGCTCCAATTCAAACACTGAGTAAGTGCATTGAACAAATCAATGACTGGATGTGTCAGAACTTTCTCCAATTAAACAAAGATAAAACTGAGGTAATGGTTTTTGGAGCCAAGTCAGAACGTATAAAAGTTAGCGCTGAGCTTCAGTCTGCAATGTTCAAAACAACAGATAAAGCCAGAAATCTAGGTGTAGTCATGGACTCTGACCTGAGTTTCAACAGTCACATTAAAACAGTTACTAAATCAGCCTACTATCACCTAAAGAATATATCTACGATTAAAAGACTAATGTCACAACAGGATTTGGAAAAACTTGTCCATGCTTTTATCTTCAGTAGACTGGACTACTGCAATGGTGTCTTCACAGGTCTCACTAAAAAATCTATTAGGAAGCTGTAGCTGATTCAGAACGCCGCTGCTCGAGTCCTCACTGACACTAAGAAAGTGGATCACATCACTCCTGTTCTGAAGTCTTACCACTGGCTTCCTGTGTGTCAAAGAATAGATTTCAAAATACTGCTGCTGGTTTATAAAGCACTGAATGGTTTAGGCCCAAAATACATTTCTGACCTCCTGCTAAATTATGACCCATCCAGATCTCTCAGGTCTTCAGGGACTGGTCAGCTTTCTGTCCCCAGAGTCAGAACTAAACATGGTAAAGCAGCGTTCAGTTATTATGCTCCAAAAATCTGGAACAAACTCCCAGAAACCTGCAGGTCCGCTGCAACTCTGACTACTTTTAAATCCAGGCTGAAGACTTTTCATTTTGTCGCTGCTTTTAATTGAACTATTCATATCTTAGACTGCACTGTAACTTTTATCCTTGTACTTTTTCTTTTAATGTTTAATTGAACTATTCATATCTTAGACTGCACTGTAACTTTTATCCATGTATTTTTTCTTTTAATGTTTATTTTATTAGATTTTAAATGCCATTTTCTTAATGTCTTTCATTTTTTGTAAAGCACTTTGAATTGCCTTGTGTTGAAAAGTGCTATATAAATAAACTTGCCTTGCCTTGGAGTACTACGGAGCCCTGGAGGGTTCACAGAGAGAAAAATAAATAAAACGTGCGCACGCTTTAGTAACTCGTGCGCACGAGTTACTAAAGCGTGCGCACGAGTTACTAAAGCGTGGCCTCGTTTTGTGTGTGTGTGGGCATTTGTTTATGATAGTATCGTTCGTTCCGGTGCACTCCGGCAGGACTATAGCACATTGAGATTAAGATTAAACGAATTTCTTTCACTTGGGAATACACATATAACTATGGAGAACCAGATTTGTGTAAATTACTGTTCGTGGTAATTTGAAAACAAATGCCGGGGGTGTCGGACACACACAAACACACCGAACACCCACACACAGAGCGGAGCTGAGCACACACACACACACACACACACACACACACACACACACACACACACACACACACACACACACACACACACACACACACACACATACACACACACACAGCGCCGGCCCTCGGCATAGGCAGTATAGGCGAATGCTAAGGGCGCATCAACCCATAGGGGGCGCCGAAAATTGAAAAAAAAAAAAAGTTAGAAATAAAAAAAATATTCTTTTTTTTATTTCATAACAACACAATTTCCCGATTTTGGATCAACAAAGTACATCTTATTATATCTTATACTAACATAACTACGCCTATATTGCGTACATCACCCATAAACTATGGCACCCCCCCCCCCAAATCAAGTTGAACTGCCCCAGTCCCAGTAAAAACCAAAGGTTTATGTGAAATTGTTCTTTTTTTGAAATAATGGTTTTAGTGTGCAATTATAGGTTTTAATTTTGTATTTGTATTCATTTAAAATAAATCAAACTCCCAAAAAACGTACACAGCTTCTGTGTGCTTTTATTAACAATTGGAATTTACTGTGTAAGCGGCCGCGAGGGGGAGAGCTTTAGAGAGCTCTCTCCTGAAAGACTGAGAGGCTCTGATAACCTCAGCTCAGTGAGGTAAAGGCACACCTCTATATGATCATTATAGTTATAAAAAAATAAGAGAACAGGTGAAAAACAGGTATAAAATACTGACAGTACAAAAAAGTTGTTATTAATAAACTAGAATACAGTTTGAAAGGGGAGTGATTTGTAAAATATCCATAAAGAAAAAGAAAATCTGCTTACAGTTCTGTTTCATATGGATGTTGAGAGATGTATCCATAGATCTCCTAATGTTGCTCTCAAAGTGCACCAGATTGATGCTTTTAACTTCAATATTAAAAAAAAAGGTCTTCCCGGGGGAGCATGCCCCCGGACTAGGGCTGTACCCGAATATTCGACTATTCGAATATTCGTTCGTTGGTCAACTATTCGGGTTTTAATTTCATTATTCGGATATTCGTTTTTTTATTTATTTTCAATTCAAATTTTTTCCTAAATGTATGCTATCAATAAAGGCGAATTTCCATATTCTTATACTATATTTATACTTTTGAATTGCACTGTTAAAATGCGGAAATATATACAATCTCAGCCTGTGCTCCTGACATCGCGTTCACTCACAGTCACGAACGCAAACGGCACGCTTCACCTCGCTTCACCTCGTTTCACACACCTGAACACAAAATGCCGAAGACTTCAGCTGTGTGGGACCATTTTAAATTGGACGATGGTAAGAAGAAGGCAGTGTGCCAAATATGCGACAAGAAACTGGCCTACCACGGTGGCACAACAACTCTGAAAAGTCACCGGATGCTGTAAGTACTAGCCTAGCTTAGCTTAGCTTAGCTGTTGTCAAGTTGCCATGATAAAGCTGCTTTATCCGCCGTTTAAACAGTAACGTTACACATGATAAAATCGTGCACTTACTTTGCTTGGAAAATAGTTGCAAGCAAGCAAGCAACCGAATTGTTTTTTTATATTAGTTTTTAAATTTGATCCGAATAGTGAAAATAATAGGAGCAATGTGGGAACATCTGGGACTAAGGCAATTATTGGCATACAGTTTGTTCATTTATTTTTCGTTCTTCATTTATTTAAATACTGTTTACTGTATCGGTAACAAGTATTACACTGTTAGGCCTACTGTTACGGCTATGTTATTAAAAGCATTGTTGTTATAACATGAATATGTGTTTTGTATCTTCAGGTTGTAAAACGTAATTTGGAACCAGATTTGGTCCCCAGGCCCCCACACATTTAGTTTTAATGAATGTGAGTACTGAGACAATAAATAAATATAAATCGTAATAGTATGCTCTTTCTGCACTTCTGCTTAACAGCATGTTGTCAGGTGTCTCAGAGCGTGTTATGAAATGTTTTTGTAAAAAAAAATGTTTCCGCACCGAATATTCGCTGCTGATTACTACCGAATATCCGGAGCCCGAAAAATGGTATTCGGGACAGCCCTACCCCGGACCCCGCTAGAGGAGCCCCCCACCACTTAAATCATGTTCAAATGGATAGGAAACTAAATACAGTTGCACACATCTTGTGTCAATATCTTTGTTTTTGTGGTCATGCCACAACCATGCACGTGCGAATCATAGTGAGTGGGGGGGGGGGGCAGCTAAAATCTTGCCTAGGGCGGCAAATTGGTTAGGGCCGGCCCTGCAGCATGCGCCCCGGTGACAGGACATATCCTTCATAAAACGAGGGGGAATACTCTGGTAGTTCGATGTGTGTAGAGGTGTGTGTGGTTAAACGTAGCAGCCTCGATCTCTATCCAGCGGTTCTAATGAAGGGCAACGCAGTGAAGTAAACAGTCAGATTCTGCTGAATTACACGTTACTGCCTCCAGTGCCCTGTACGACGAAGCCAGTTCAACAGACCCTGGATATGTTTGATTTACCCGGTTTAACTAACCCTAACAAACGCGATGTCGCTAAGCGGTCCTACGAAGCTGGTTATTAACTCAGCAAATCAACCAGGGTTTCTCTGTCTGGTTGAGAGTGTGTTCACGTGAAAGGGACGGGGTTACCAACATTTGACCAATCACAAACATGGAGACGCGTGCTGACAGCGCAGCGTCATACTTCATGAATGAATAGTGTAAATAGCTAATCCTGCTTTGTAGTACAGGCCACTGGTGCCACAGAGATTTCATAAAGTGAAGGATGTTTTCCTTCTATAAAACAGCTGTGGGCAGCAGCAGATTCTGTGAGTCGCGGACAGGAATCCCTCAATTTAAATAAAATGAGGCCATGCTTTATTAACTCGTGCGCACGCTTTAGTAACTCGTGCGCACGAGTTACTAACGCGTGCGCACGAGTTACTAAAACGTGGCCACGTTTTATTTATTTTTCTCTCAATGAACCCTCCAGGGCTCCGTAGAGTACAGAGAAGAAACATTTTTAACTAGCCGCCGTTTTAGTGTATGTTATTTAAGTAATTTGGATAATTTTGTATCCTCAGGTGAAATCCTAAGAGGATCTTATGCATTCAACTGGTTGAATGTCTCTCTGTACTCTCATTTTATTCAATCCTGCGGGTCTGATGGAGCTGCTTGTTGAATTGTTGTGGATTGATTTGTTTTTCTTGGTTAATCCAAAAAAAGTATTGGGACAGTTGGCCTGTAAACTGCTGTGTGGTGAATCTGGATGAAAGCGTTACAAGTGAAAGGGTGGTACTGTAGTGGTGCATTTCTGAAGTTCGTGTTTTTAATTTTCAACAAGAAACATGTAAACAAACAAAGTCAATGATGTATTCTCTGGGCAGATAATATGGCCAACATCTTTAACATTGAAAAAAGGAACATCAGGTTGTCCACCAAGCATTATTGATGTGAACAAACAATTCACTGGCTGAGTCTGTTTTACTTGGAATCCGACATAAACCAGGTAGTGCTTGGTAGTGGAAAATCCTAAAGTCCTGGATTAGGCAAGGCAAGGCAAGGCAAGGCAAGGCAAGGCAAGGCAAGGCAAGGCAAGGCAAGGCAAGGCAAGGCAAGGCAAGGCAAGGCAAGGCAAGGCAAGGCAAGGCAAGGCAAGGCAAGGCAAGGCAAGGCAAGGCAAGGCAAGGCAAGGCAAGGCAAGGCAAGGCAAGGCAAGGCAAGGCAAGGCAAGGCAAGGCAAGTTTATTTATATAGCACCTTTCAACACAAGGCAATTCAAAGTGCTTTACAAAAAACGAAAGACATTAAGAAAATGGCATTTAAAATCAGTCATTAAAAAGAAAAGATAATAAAATAAACATTAAAAGAAAAAATACATGGATAAAAGTTACAGTGCAGTTTACGATGTGAATAGTTCAAATAAAAGCAGCGGCAAAAAGAAAAGTCTTTAGTCTGGATTTAAAAGTAGTCAGAGTTGCAACGGACCTGCAGTTTTCTGGGAGTTTGTTCCAGATATTTGGAGCACAATAACTAAACGCTGCTTTTCCATGTTTAGTTCTGACTCTGGGGACAGAAAGCTGACCAGTCCCTGAAGACTTGAGAGATCTGGATGGTTCATAATTTAGCAGTAGATCAGAAATGTATTTTGGGCCTAAACCATTCAAAGCTTTATAAACCAGCAGCAGTATTTTTGAAATCTATTCTTTGACACACAGGAAGCCAGTGTAAAGACTTCAGAACAGGAGTGATGTGATCCATCTTCTTAGTGTTAGTGAGGACTCGAGCAGCAGCGTTCTGAATTAGCTGCAGCTTTCTAATAGATTTTTTAGTGAGACCTGTAAAGACACCATTGCAGTAGTCGAGTCTACTGAAGATAAAAGCATGGACACGTTTTTCCAAATCCTGCTGTGACATTAGTCTTTTAATCCTAGATATGTTCTTTAGGTGATAGTAGGCTGATTTAGTAACTGTTTTAATGTGACTGTTGAAACTCAAGTCAGAGTCCATGACACCTAGATTTCTGGCTTTATCTGTTGTTTTGAACATTGCAGACTGAAGCTCAGCGCTAACTTTTATACGTTCTGCCTTGGCTCCAAAAACCATTACCTCAGTTTTATCTTTGTTTATTTGGAGAAGGTTCTGACACATCCAGTCATTGATTTGTTCAATGCACTTAATCAGTGTTTGAATTGGAGCATAGTCTCCTGGTGAAATGGTTATGCACATTTGTGTGTCATCTGCATAGCTATGGTAACTTATTTTGTTGTTTTTCATTATCTGAGTCAGTGGTATTATGTAGATGTTAAAGAGAAGAGGCCCCAAGATGGAGCCTTGAGGTACCCCACATGTCATATTTGTCAACTCAGATGTGTATTTACCTATAGAAACAAAGTTGTTTCTGTCCTTTAATATTCAAACCAATTTAGAACTGTTTCCGAAAGTCCCACCCAGTTTTCCAGTCGGTCTAGTAATATGTTGTGGTCAACAGTGTCAAACGCAGCACTGAGATCTAATAATACCAACACTGAAGTTCTGCCACTGTCTGTGTTTAAGTGGATGTCATTGAAGACTTTTACAAGAGCAGTCTCAGTGCTGTGGTTTGGACGAAAGCCTGAATGGAACACATCGAAACAGTTGTTTAAATACAAGAAATTACTCAACTGTTGAAAAACAACTTTTTCAATGATTTTACCTAGAAATGGCAGGTTTGATATGGGCCTGTAATTGTTCATGACTGAAGCATCTAGATTATTCTTTTTTAAGAGCGGTTTAATGACTGCAGTTTTCAGGGCCTGTGGATAAATACCTGAGTGAAGAGATTTGTTTACTATATGAAGTAGATCTGAGGCCATGCAACGAGAAAAATCCTGTTGGAATAATATCAAGGCAGCAGGATGAGGATTTCAGAAGTTGAATAATGTCCTCTAGGTTTTTATCATTAATCTGATGGAATTGTGTCATGGTGTTTGAATTGATATTAGGTGGACATAGGGACAACACATTTGCTGTACCTGATGCAGAGGCACTGACTGCTTGTCTGATTTTCTGAATTTTGTCAGTGAAGTAGGAGGCAAAATCATTGCACGCCCTGGTGGATAGAAATTCAGAGGCTACTGACACTGGGGGGTTAGTTAGTCTGTCGACGGTAGCAAACAAGGCACGTGCATTGTTTTTGGTAATGATGTCAGAGAAGAAAGACTGTCGTGCATTTTTCAATTCCAAATTATAAAGGCCAAGTCTCTCTTTATAGATTTCAAAGTGAACCTGGAGATTTGTTTTTCGCCACCTACGTTCAGTTTTCGATACTATTTTTTCTGCTCTCACGGTCATGGCCTTTCTCGGAGATATTTTCTTGCCAGTCACTTCCTTTACCTTAGTTGGAGCAATGGCATCTATAACATTTTTAATTTTTGAATTAAAATGATCTACTAGCTCATTTAATGAGATGTTAGCAGGGGCAAGTGTGGAAGAAAAATTCTGAGTAAACATTTCCCTAGTATTTTCAGTTAAATATCGCTTTGTGGTTACCTCTTTTTGAACATTTTTGTGAACAGAAATAGAGCTCTCAAAGAAAACACAGGAATGATCAGAGAGTGCAACATCAGTCACCACAACCTCAGAGATATTCAGACCCTTTGAGATAATTAAGTCCAGAGTGTGCCCCTTATTGTGCGTGGGCTCCGTCACATGCTGAGTAAGTCCATAGTTATCAAGAACACAAAACAGTTCTTTAGCCCCTCTGTCCTGGGGGTTGTCAACATGGATGTTAAAATCACCAACAATGACTAGACGGTCAAAGTCAATACACACTATAGACAGCAGTTCAGTAAAGTCATCATCAAAGCTTGCACAGTATTTGGGTGGTCTATAGATATTTAGGAACAGAGCTCAAGAGGAGCATTTCAGCTGAAGGGCCACATATTCAAAAGAAGCAAAGTTCCCATAAGATGTCTTCCTGCATTGAAGGGAATCATTGAACAGAATAGCAACTACACCTGCTCTCTTATGCATTATTTCCTGACTCATAAAACTAAAGTTGAGAGGGGTTGATTCGATAAGAACAGCTGCACTATTATTTTGTTCAATCCAAGTTTCCGTTAAAAACATAAAATCAAGATTGTTCTCAGTGATAAAATCATTGATTAAAAATGTTTTTCCTGCCAAAGACCTGACATTTAATAAAGCTAGTTTAAGTTTGTTAGATACACTATCAGTAAGATTTATTGTGACAAGCTGTGGCTGACATGGAATCACTGCTAAATTTGATAAACTCACACAAACATTTGAGCACTTCCTGTTTCTAAGCTGATTCACCGCTCTTAATCTATTACCTATCAACACGGATATCGGCAAAGCTACAGGCAGGCAGGGCCACGGCATGTCCTGGAAAGATTTGAGAGTGCCATACGCCCTTGAGCCTGGACCCAGCACATATAAGTAAGAGTTTAGATTAGATTAGCACTCAACCTGAGAGGTAGTTTGGTCTGGTGGGTCTGGCTCACAGGCTGCGCGGTCAAAAGACGCCATGGGCGCCAATTGTCCTAAAGTCCCAGGAACTTTATTGAAACACCTCTATTTTATAACAAAATTGTATCAGGTTCATGTGAGTGCTGAATTGTGCTGAAAAGTGTCTTTGCTAACTAACCCTCAGCCTCAAAGGTGTCGGATCAGAAAACAACTGTGAGCAGAATGTGAGCAGGCAGAAGTACACATGCTCGCATAGGAAGGTCCATCTGGATCAAACCTAAATCCACCTACCAGAACCTTTAAAAATGAACCTTTTACATTGTACACACTATAATGTGTGCCTTCTCACTTGACTTCATTGATGAAAAAAATCTGACTTAGTAAATCATTTCTATAAAGTCCTGTTTTCTAAAACAGTGTCACTTCACAATACCTTAAGATCTTCAACTGCACAATCATTATTCCAGACACATTCTTTATATTATATACAGCCAAACCCACAGCTCACAACAACCCTCTCTCCTCTGATCTCCACCTCACTGATCCAAGAAACTTTTCTGACCACAAGCTCATTATACAGTATGGTGAACAGCATATTGGGTGTGCTGCAGAGCCAACAGAGCAGGGACAGAGCACATGGATATACGTGAGAGGCATTCATGCTCCCCTTCTCTAGGTTTATGAAATCATGATAAATCAGTTTATTTACCCTCTCTCCGCCTGTTTTAACTGCCTCTCTGATCCCTCTAATATTTTGAAAAGCAAATGTTTAACCTTGATTATATTTAATTAGTTTTACCCGAACGCTGGGGGCTCATTATAAAATCAAGGTGACCGTGTTTTTTAACAGATTTGTATTGTTCTCGTAATTGTAATGGCAAAAAAAACATGCATTGATTTTCTTTAATAAACTTTTGTTTACAATTTAATACCATTGTCTACATTGACACATTTTGTGAACTTTCAGAGTGATGTGGCCTCTTAAAGGTCATGTTTTAATTGAATCAGTGTCACATTTCTCATGACCAACATAAACGGACTGAAAGTATGAATACCTAATAGAAATGTTCATGTTTACAAGCATTTGAGAGTTTGAAAAGAGAGACTGAAAAAAGAAGAAGAGAGAAAGTGCCTGCCAAAGTACAAAGGCAGGGGTATTGACATAATTAAAAGTCTGTTGGATGCCTCTTCTGTTGCTTCCTGCACTCCTCAAGCAAAGCCATGTTGGACTTATCGAGCTCCACGGGAGCCATCAATCCGACTCAATAAAAACTAAACACTGTGGAATTTCAGACACAAAACATCAAGCCTGCAGCATTCACTGTGCTGCCAATGCTCCCATGTTATTTACTGTAGTTTCTCTCTTCAAATATGCCTCACTGTATCGCGAAATATTGCCACAATTCTGATAGGAACAATCCACGTAATGCTTAGTTCCATCTGTTGCCAAAAGGTAAGCGTAAGAAGTACATTCAGAGGCGGTGGCTAGCGAAATGTGGCTGGCCCGAACCGAAAGATTCACAGGCTCATGTATGCAGCGAACATTTCAAATTTCCGGACGACTACTCTGAGAGTATGATAAAACATAACATGGGATTTATGGAACAACCATTACTTAATGGAGATGCAGTACCATCGGTCCTTCTGATGTCATCACCGACCAGGACACCAGTTCGGCCAGTTGAGAAATCGCCCTCTGCACGTGTGAAGCGACGGAGGAGCAGAAGTAGTGCTCGGAGTAAGAATAAGGTATGTTATAGCGCATTTCCATTGCAGCGGTTAGTCCCGTTTTAACGTCCTTTAGCGTCCAGGCCAGGACAGTTTTTGGTGGCCTTTCCATATAGCGTAGTACCGACTAGTGTGTATTTTCCCCCAGTTTTTTCCGGCCCCATAAAATCGTGATTCTATGGCCAGGGACAACGAAGCTGAGTATGCTAAACTAGAGAGGGAATCGCTAGCAAGGGTGGTACTACATGAATACATATAGTATCTTATATCATCTTCCTATTATACACACATGCATTTCTAAACATCTGGACTACCTATGTTGCAAATGTATTATCTCTTCAATTTACACACGGCATCTATTGCACGTCTGTCCGTCCTGGGAGAGGGATCCCTCCTCTGTTGCTGTCCGTGAGGTTTCTCCCATGTTCCCTTTAAACTGGGGGTTTTCTTCGGAAGTTTTTCCTTGTACGATGTGGGGGTCTACGGACAGAGGGTGTCGTATTGTCATACTGATAAAACATCAAAACTTCTTCCTCTGCTGACGAGTCCGAACTCAAATATTCAGCCATGTTTCCGTGTGTTGACAAAGTGAACGCATGGATGACGTCACGACCATCACGTGACTACTGAAAATGGCAAAAATGGCGGCGGCCAGACGAAATATAAAGGTTTTGATAAAAAAGAGCTATAAAATCATTATTTACTGGGGAATATCGCTGATTTCTTCAGGGTATGGTTTAAACATAATGTTTCACTAAATACTGAAGTTTTGATTAATTATCTAATGAGTGGACCATTCCTTTAAGCGGTAATTTAGTACTGCAGCTGAACAAAACAAAGTTCTGCATGCTGAAAAGTGAATCAAAGCTGTGATGGGAAGGTTTCCCATAATTGGTCAAATTATGTAGGCAAGGTCCAAATGCTGAAAAGATGCAAATTGATTTTAGTTGTTGAAACTGCATTAATAAATCTCCCTCCTCTATAAGGAGTAGAGAGTCTCTTATAAAAACTCACAGCAATTATCGTTTAGCATAATGAGTTGTTACGGCTAACGTATTGACAGACAATTCTCTATTTAGTCCTCCAAAAGAAACAAAGAAATATCGCTATCCTATTGGAGTTTTCTTTCCAGCCATATGACAAGTTCAGCAGTCCCACAAGTGTGATTCTTCATTCGTCTCATATCCTGCAATTCATAAAGCGTAATATCTGACTAAGGTTATTGGCCACAAGCTAAAACTCTGTATTAAACTCCCTCTAACTGCTTTACTCAAAAAACTGAACAGTTTAAACTCGATAAACTATTTTATTTCTGTATATTTCGTATCATTAATGAGATCCGTTAAAAATGTTCCAGTTATTTTATCAATGGTTATTGATTCAGAAACTTGTATATGTTAGAATTGCTTTTTTATATATTCTTTATCCTGTTTTGCCTGTACCAGACTCAATCAATCAATCAATCAATGTTTATTTATATAGCCCAATATCACAAATGTTACATTTGTCTCAGTGGTCTTCACAGTGTGTACAGAATATCAGTATGACAATACGACACCCTCTGTCCTTAGACCCTCACATCGTACAAGGAAAAACTTCCAAAGAAAACCCAGTTTAAAGGGAAAAATGGGAGAAACCTCAGGGAGAGCAACAGAGGAGGGATCCCTCTCCCAGGACGGACAGACGTGCAATAGATGCCGTGTGTAAATTGAAAAGATAATACATTTGCAACATAGGTAGTCCAAATGTTTGGAAATGCATGTGTGTATAATAGGAAGATGAATCCACGAGGATATCCATCCAGGACCTATGATCCAGGACCACAGCCACGACTCGCGATCCAGCGCTCACGATCCAGGACACAGGACCGCAGGATCATCCATGACTCCGGATCCCAGCGTATATAGACACCAAAAAGAAAGACATTTGGGGAAGCTGGGTTAATCAGAACATGAGTGTACACGGGTATAGACAGAGAGAAGGAAGAAGTAAGATGTCCCCCGACACACTAAGCCTATATCAGCAAAACTAGGGGCTGAATCTAATCAGCCCTAACTATAAGCTTTATCAAAAAGGAAGGTCTTAAGCGCACTCTTAAAAACGGATAGGGTGTCTGCCGCCCGAACACAAACTGGAAGCTGATTCCACAAATGTGGAGCTTGATAAGAAAAGGCTCTGGCTCCCATTGTACTTTTAGAGATTCTAGGAACAACCAACAACCCTGCATTCTTGGAACGCAACGCTCTAGTAGGACAGTAGGGTATAATGAGTTCTTTAAGGTAAGATGGCGCCTGCCCATTAAGGGCTTTGTAGGCGAGAAGAAGAATTTTAAATTCTATCCTGTGTTCTATAGGGAGCCAGTGTAAGGCAGCCAGAACAGGAGTAATGTGGTCCCTTTTCCTAACTCTGGTTAGTACACGAGCCGCAGCATTTTGAATCAGCTGAAGCGACTTGATTGACTTCTTGGTACTCCCTGATAATAAAGAGTTACAATAATCCAGCCTAGAAGTAACAAATGCATGGACTAGTTTCTCTGCATCGTTTTGAGGCAAGATATGCCTGATTTTTGCAATGTTACGTAGATGGAAGTAGGCGGTCCTTGAAATTGATTTTATGTGGGCGTTAAAGGATAAATCCTGATCAAATATAACACCAAGATTCCTTACAGTCTCACTGGAGGCCAAATTAATGCCATCCATAGTTAGTATGTCTTTAGATAATTTGTTTCGTAGATTCTTCGGGCCAAGTACAATAACTTCAGTTTTGGTCGTGTTTAACATCAAAAAGTTTAAGGTCATCCACGTTTTTAAGTCCTTAAGGCAGTCTTGAATTTTATTTAGATGATTAATTTCATCAGGCTTGATTGATAAATATAGTTGAGTATCATCCGCATAACAATGAAAGTTTACAGAATGATTCCTTATAATATTGCCTAACGGAAGCATATATAATGTGAACAAAATAGGTCCGAGCACTGAGCCCTGTGGCACTCCATGGCTAACTTTGGTTTGCGTGGAAGATTCATCGTTAACACGTACAAACTGAGAGCGTTCAGATAGATAGGACCTAAACCAGCCTAAAGCAGTTCCCTGTATGCCAACTAAGTGCTCTAGTCTTTGCAATAGGATATCATGGTCGATAGTATCAAATAGTACTCAAAACGACATTAAGTTCTGGTTTCTCCTAAAATTATATTGCACTAGAATTGCTTTTATCTTCTAGCTCAAAGCATTGCTTTTGAATGTTTCTTATTTTTTTCCATCAGGATTCGAGAGCCCTTTAGTCAGTTAAGTGGTAAATGGGTAGCAACAATATAAAACACGCAGCTACAAGAGCATCTTTGTGGTCTGCCTCCTAGAAACGTATATCAGGGTTTCCCACACATAGACTTTACTTGGGTGGGCCGCCCAGGTATATTAACAGCCGCCAAAGTATATTTCGCGACCCATTTAGTATTATTATTATTATTATTATTTTTATTTATTTTTTATCCGTCTGCGACCACGATGCCATCTGAGATTGAATAACTTGTGGACAATGATCCCTCACTCTATGCCTCCTGTACCCAGGCCCGGACTGGCCACCGGGAGGACCGGGGGGTTTCCCGATGGCCTGGCCTGTTAAGTGGCCTGCCTCGCACAGGTTGACTGGCTGTCTACATGATGTGACCTGCCGACAAGGCCACTGTCATACAGATCATAAATCAAAGGCAACTATTTTAAATAACTATAGGCCAATCTCTAAATTGTCAGTTCTGGCTAAGGTTCTTGAACGCCTAGTGAGTGAACAGGTAAAGGAGTTTTTATGTACAAATGACATCCTGTCTAAACATCAGTCAGGATTCAGAAAGAAACACAGCACCATCACTGCCACAATGAAAGTGGTGAATGACATTACTAGTGTTTTAGATAATAAGCAGAGTTGTGCAGCTCTGTTTATTGACCTTTACAAAGCGTTTGACACCGTTGATCATCTCATTTTAAAGCAGAGGCTACTCAGTATTGGCATATCCAGCCTTGCAGTGGGGTGGTTTGTGAACTACCTCTCTGAAAGGTCCCAATGTGTTCATTTTGATGGACTGTCTTCTGAGTGGTTAAACATTTCTAATGGTGTACCACAAGGTTCTGTTTTAGGACCACTTTTATTCTCCATATATATTAACAGCATATAATGTGGATGAAGCTACGTTACATTTTTATGCGGATGATACTGTGATGTATTGTGCAGGTCCCACCATTAAGGAGGCTGTTGTTAAATTACAGGCTGTTTTTAACATTATTCAGACTCAGTTCTCTGAATTAAAGCTTCTTTTAAATGTGGATAAAACCAAGGTAATGCTCTTTTCAAAAGCAAAAAAGACACCAGAGCCTGTTTTAGATATTGTAACTACGCAAGGAACAAAACTTGAAGTTGTTCCCTGTTACAAATACCTTGGTATCTGGCTTGATGATTGTCTCTCTTTTAAACTTCATGTCAATAACCTGCTAAAAAAACTGAGGGTTAGGCTAGGGTTCTTTTTCAGAAACAAGTCCTGTTTCTCGCTTGAGGCCAGGAAAAGGCTAGTCACTGTGACCTTTTTACCTGTGCTGTACTATGGGGATCTGGTCTATATGAATGCACCTGCCAATTGCCTGGTCAAGTTAGATGCTGCGTATCACAGTGCACTGAGATTTGTGACAAACTGTAAAGCATTAACCCATCACTGTACCCTGTATGCAAGGGCTGGTTTGCTTTCACTAACTGTACGGAGGCTCAGTCACTGGTACATCTTTATATACAAAGCCATGCTAGGGAAACTTCCATCTTATATCTGCTCCCTGATCTCACGGAGAATTGTAAGTGGCTACTGCCTGAGATCGAATGCTGTGGTTTTATTAAATGTGCCAACTGCTAGGACTGTCTTAGGGAAGACAGCTTTTAGATGCGCAGCTCCTCTGTCTTGGAATAGTCTGCAAATTAAATGGAAACTGAACAATCTGGTGCCACTAAATGTTTTTAAAGCTCGGTTGGATGCTAGTCAATCAGAAGCTATTGGTACCTGTTTATGTGGATAATTTTGTAAATGATGCTGTATGATGTCCTTTTGTTGTTCTGTTTATGCTTTTATGTTTCATGTGGAACTACTTGGAACAGGTCTCCCTTGGAAAAGAGATCAATGATCTCAATGGGATTTTATCTGTATAAATAAAGGTTTGAAATGAAATGAAAGCCCTTGATTGGTCTCTGTGTGTCATTCAAGCTCGGGATAACTACAGCTCAGGTGAGGTAAAGGACTCTCTGAGTGTTTAGATAGTTAACTAATGGCGCATTTCCACTACAGCGCGGAGCTCGCTTTAAGCGTGCCGAGCCGTGCGAGGCCCGTTTTTGGTTGCGTTTCCACTTAGCGTAGTACCGGCTAGCCGGTATTATTTCCAGATTTTCTGGCCCCATCAAATGGAGGTTCTTTCCGGGCCGACAAACAGAGCTGAGTATGCTAAACTAGTGACGTCAACACTCTCGACTGCTGATTGGTCAGAGAGAATCGTCACAATCGTTGTGCGCGAGATAATCCCTAGCGTCGCATATATCTAGCGAAGCTTGCAGCATTTTTATAAACAGCAAGAAAAAGCACGCCGTTGTCAGTCGAAGAAGTGACAACGTTTCTCCATCTGATAGCGGACGACAAAATCCAGCGGGAGCTCGACGGAACAACTCGCAATTTAAAAGTGTTTCAGGAGGTCTCTGCACTGTTGTCCGAACACGGATTTTCGAGGACTTTTCTGCAGTGTAGGGAAAAAGTTAAAAAGTTAAAGAGTGAATATCGCCTAGTCAAGGATAACAACTGCACGAGTGGTGCGGGTAGGAAAAACTGGAAGCTATTTATGGCCATAGACCGGCTAACATTGGGAGGGAGGGAGGGAGGGAGGCCTGGACTCTGCAACTGCGTTACTTGAGTCCCTGCATGGTAAGTTTTTGCTAACGCTCTGTTATTTGCTTGAAAGCGTTGTGTCCCTATCTGTTCTAAAGCTCACCCATGCTTTTATGGAGCCCCGAAGAGCTACATAGCTAGCTAAGGCAGATAGCATTAGCTAGAGCTATTGTTTGCTAACAGATTTTCTTTTCTATAGTTGTTGTTGCTATTTAGTATTGTGCTGCAGTAGTTTGTGGAATTAACAAATCATGTTGCTGTTCTAGATGATTACATTGGGACTAACGAGGAGGAACAGTCCCGAACAACGGGGGATGGTAGTGTTCCCTCCTCAATATCAACTGAAGAACAGACCCCAACTCAACCAACTCGACCACCAACAGAAGAACAGACCCCAACTCGACCACAGACCCCAACGTTGAGTGCCAGCGCGACACCGCAGCGTGTGGTTCTAGGTAAGAAATAGGCATGGCAAAATGACTGGAATTGTGACTTTTTTTAAACTTTAGATCATCCATCGTCAGTAAGTAAAATAAGCTATACCACTGTGTGGAAATGCTCTGTTACAAGTAAAGTAACTAGCTAGTAAGCAGCTAGTACAGTTGTGTGTGACATCCTATCATATACATATATTTATATTCATTATCAACAGGCTGGACATAATGTAATTCACTTTCACAATCATTGTAAACATCTAGGGCCAGAACTTCCTTTAGTTCATCCTTACTGTTGTTCTGTTTATACATTTTATTCTTATATCCTTGTGTGACCTGTACTGTCCTGTGTTTTTCATTCTTATTGCTAATTGTTATTGCTATAATCATCTTATTGTCACCCAGGCAAGAGGAAACGAGGAGGACAGGATCTGGCCCAGCAGGAACGGCACCATGAACAGAACCTGGCCCAACAGGAACGGCACCTGGCCCAGATGGATCGGCACTTTGACCTGAGCTTAGCGGCTGCTGCCCGGACGAGGGAGATGGATGCAACCTTGAGAAGGGAGGAGGCCGCTCAAGCACAGACATTTAATTTAGCCTTCCTGTGCAGTCTTGACCAGGTGCTAGGGGGAATGGGCAGCCGGCGTGGCCCGTCTCCTCAGGAACACGAGCCTCTGTGATAAAACAAACAAATAACCTCTGGCTGAGAATGTATTGTTATTATATTGTTTATATCTTGTTATTGTTCATTTGTAAATGCAACATTTGTACTTTCTTGTTTATTTCTTATGATTATTTTTATTTTTACAATGCCATGACTTTTTTATGCTGCTGCAACAAAACACTTCCCAAATTGGGATCAATAAAGTACTTCTTTGACTTATCGTATCTTTTGTTGATAAATAATTGCACCCAACAGCGATCATACAGAAAGATCGCATCATCTAGGCGTCCCTCTGCAGTGAGAAATATAATAAACACCATCATCTGAATCAAATCATCTTGATTTTGAGAAGATATAAACATACATGAATTTATAAAGCAATAACAAACACCATCAGTTAGGAAAAAGCCCATAAGATAAAAGTTAATATTAAGAGATTTAAAGCAAGAAATTGAGTTTGCTAGCTTGAGGTCCTCCTCTACATACAACATTATTACATTACATATTTATTTTGTAATGGTATTAAGAATAATACATGATAAATAATACATGTAGTAAATATTGCTCAATCTTAACAACACATTCCTTATATATTTCAAAGAGAAGAGAGAACAAAATAAAAAACCTATACAAAGAGAGTGGTGCACAGCGCTTACCATTTACTATTTCCTTGCACTATATTTCTGTGTATCTGTTTTATTGTGTTGCACTGTTGGAGGAGCCAGTGACCTAAGATTTTCATCATCATAACTACACTGTAGCTATGTTCGTTTGACAAAATTAAAAACCTTGAACCTTTTGGCTGTAACTTTCAGACATAAACCATCATAACAAATACAGAGAAGATGATTGCTTGCGCTGATCAGCTAGGCAGGCCCTTGTGCAGGGACAAGCTCCCCCTAACCCATTCAAGCAAGCTTTTAACATGTCTAGAAGAAAGATTGAGGTTATATTATAATATATTATTTTATGCTGTGTATACTTTAGCCTCCATCCATGTTTACAATTTTCCACAATTGCATTTATGAATATAGTTTTGCTGTGTTTTACACTTTTGTATTTATGTTTATAGTTTGCTTTTAATATTTGTTTAATTTATTAGAAAGATTTTCTTTTCATGATCTGATATTTTATCAAATGTTCTTATTATGGGGCAGTACTTACTGGTGCTTGAAATTCGAATATTTACTAAATAGTAAATTCTGATAATAAAAAAAAATTGTTACGCAGAATGAAGCAGGTAGGACCCAAACGCAGATTACACTTGACGATACCTTTATTTCAAGGACTTTAAATAAACTTGGACAAACAAAACACTCTTCTGTGAACTGGGTCGCATACAAAAGAAGCGCCAACACTGAACTCATGAGGAGACAAGACTAAATACAGGGAGGGGTAATCACAAGACGAGAAACAGCCGGGCAGGGGAGGAGAAACACAAGGGCCACAGGTGAACACAATCAGACAACTAGACACACCAGGGAAACTAATGACAAGAGGAAAAACACAGGGAAAAAGACCAGACAATAACCCAGAGGAAAACATGACATGGAAAACAGAAAATACACCCAAACCTACAAAACTACAACCGTGACATGAACTTGAGGAGTGTGACATAACCCCCCCCTCAAGGGACGGATCCCAGACGTCCCAAAAACCAAAGTCCAGCAGGGTGGGTGGAGGCGGTCTGGAGGACGGGTCTCGGGCGGAGGGCCCGGGGGCAAGGCAGAGACCAAGGTGGGGAACTCGGGCGGACGGCCCGGGGGCAAGGCAGAGTTCGAGGAGGGGGTCTCGGGCGGACGGCCCGGGGGCAAGGCAGAGTTCGAGGAGGGGTGAAGACCACAGCGGGCGAACTCAGGGGACCGGGCTCGAGGGCGAAGACCGGACAGCTCCGGAGGCCGGGCAGGAGCCGGTGTCTGCAAGATCCCCCACGGAAGAGGACACAGGGCCGGCAGGACCCCCGGCAGGAGAGCAGTCGGCGGAACCTCCAACGGCACGGGACATAGGGTTGGCAGGACCCCCGGCAGAAGAGTAGTCTGCGGGACCTCCAACGTGACAAGACATGGAGTTGGCAGGACCCCCGGCAGAAGAGTAGTCTGCGGGACCTCCAACGGCACAGGACATGGGGTTGGCAGGACCCCCGGCAGGAGAGTAGTCGGCGGGACCCCCAACAGGACAGGACATGGAGCTGGCAGGAACCCCAGCGGAACCTCCAACGGCACAGGACATAGGGTTGGCAGGACCCCCGGCAGAAGAGTCGTCGGCGGGACCCCCAACGGGACAGGACACAGGGTTGGCAGGACCCCCAGCAGGAGAGTAGTCGGCGGGACCTCCAACGGGACAGGACATGGAGCTGGCAGGAACCCCAGCGGAACCTCCAACGGCAGTTGAGTAGGGACTTGAGTGGGAACTCGAGAGAGGGCTTGAGAGGGAACTCGAGAGGAAACTTGAGAGTTGACTTGAGAGGTGACTTGAGAGGGATCTCGAGAGGGAACTAGAACGGAGACTCGAGAGGAGACTTGAGAAGAGACTCGAGAGAGAGAGAGGGCTTGAGAGGGAACTCGAGAGGTGACTTGAGAGTTGACTTGAGAGGTGACTTGAGAGGGATCTCGAGAGGGAACTTGAACGGAGACTTGAGAGGGGACTCGAGAGGAGACTCGAGAGGGAACTCGAAAGGATACTTGAGAGGGAACTCGAGAGGAGACTTGAGAGGTGAATTGAGAGGGGACACGGGTAGGAACTTGAGAGGAGACTTGAGAGAGGACTTGAGAGGATACTTGAGAGGGAACTCGAGAGGAGACTTGAGAGGTGACTTGAGAGGGGACTCGGGTAGGAACTTGAGAGGAGAGTTGAGAGGAGACTTGAGAGGAGACTTGAGAGGGGACTCGAGAGGGGACTCGAGAGGAGACTTGAGAGGGAACTGGAGAGGAGACTTGAGACGGTTGGTTCGCCAACAGAACACGAGGGGCTGGAGTCGGCTGGAGAGCCAACAGGAGACGAGGTGCTGGAGTCGGCCGGTACGCCGACAGGACTCGGGGAGCTGGCGTCGGCTGAACAGCCAACTGGAGACGAGGAGCTGGAGTCGGCCGGTATGCTGACAGGACTCGGGGAGCTGGCGTCGGCTGAACAGCCAACTGGAGACGAGGAACTGGAGTCGGCCGGTATGCTGACAGGACTCGGGGAGCTGGCGTTGGCCAGTACACCGACAGGACTCGGGGAGCTGGCGTTGGCCGGTAAGCCAGTCCTGGAGCCGAAACTGGAGTCGGACCATGGGTATTGGGGCCGGTACTGGAGCCAGAACCATGGCTGCTGGGGCCGGAACCATGGCTGTGTGGGCCGGTTCCGTAGCCGGAACTATGGCTGCTGGGCACGGAACCGGAACACGGGACCATGGCTGGCACGAAACCATGGCTGTGTGGGCCGATACTAGAGCATGGAGCCATGGCTGCTGGGGCCTGTACTGGGGCTGGAGCCATGGCTCTTGGGGCTCGGGCTGCTAGCTTGGCCTTGCGACTCCTTCTCTTAGCAGCCGCCTGAAGGCTCCGTGGACCTCCATAAGCCAGACGAGTTCCAGCATACGACTCCTGGACAGGAGCAGGAACTGGGGCAGAAGCATGGGTTGACTTCAGATGGAACCCACCGAGGCGTATGGTGCCAGGTTGGGAATTGGGAGACAGGGAGCTAGCATGCCTGGGGCTAGCAGGCCGGGAATCTCACACCGGGATCATGGCTGTTGGAGCACAGGCTGGAATCCTGGCCCTGCGTCTCCTAGAGGCTCTTTGGAGACTCCGTGGACCTCCAACAGGACCGTAGTCGGATCCGAGGAAAGGGTTAGAAGCGTCGGACCAGTCCTCAGGACAACTTGTGAAAAGCTGTAACAACTCCGGCAACGAACTCCTCAACCAAGGCATTTCGGCCACCTCCATTCGTGCCTTCCCGAGAATAGCCTCTTTGTCCTTTCTAGAAGAAGTTCCTTTCCACTCGGCATGATAACATTGTAGAGAAAAGTCTAGATCCAACAGATCCAACTCAAACTCATGAAAATCCGCTGGGTCCATTTCTTGGTTGGTGCTTTCTGTTACGCAGAATGAAGCAGGTAGGACCCAAACGCAGATTACACTTGACGATACCTTTATTTCAAGGACTTTAAATAAACTTGGACAAACAAAACACTCTTCTGTGAACTGGGTCACATACAAAAGAAGCACCAACACTGAACACAGGAGGAGACGAGACTAAATACAGGGAGGGGTAATCACAAGACGAGAAACAGCCGGGCAGGGGAGGAGAAACACAAGGGCCACAGGTGAACACAATCAGATAACTAGACACACCAGGGAAACTAATGACAAGAGGAAAAACACAGGGAAAAGGACCATATAATAACCCAGAGGAAAACATGACATCAGTGTGCGAAAAAGCACACGTCCCACCGTCCGGGACGTGTTATTTACGATATCGGACAAGTAGATCTTTCAATTGACTTGTCCGGTGGACAAGTGACGTTTTTCGCCCTCATTTATTGACAAATGATTGATAAATTCAGTTTACAAAAGGCAGAAGTCATTCGCAAATTGTCCGTGTCCGCCATTGTTCATTTAGAAATGTTAGTTTCGGTTCTGCTTGTTGATTCCTAAGGAAATGCATCTCGTCGCTTTCTGTACTGTTAGACGGGGGCGGGGCGGGGCGGGACCACGGATGTATAATAAGAACGACGTGTAGCACAGTGGCAGGGTTGGGAAGCAAAACTCGGTTCCGAGTAAGAACAAATAACAATTGTCCGGTACCGGGATTAATAAGAGTTGTAAGGACAGGAGGCGAGGCCGAGCCCCGCGGACTGCAGCTCTCTCTCTCTATGCTCCGTATCAGCTGATCGATGCATGGTGCAGCTCAGCGTCTCTCTCTCTCTCTCTTTCTACACACAGCGGATCCGCAGCCCGTTTAACAGCCTCATCATTTTCAAACTTTCTTATGTTCTTTCTCTAACACGTAATGAAGGTTATTAGGCGTTTTAGCTCCTGTGTTGTTAATATTGACCGCCATTTTCTTTATGAAGTAAAGCAGCCTCCCTGTCTGTCCTCGCGCTGTCCTCACAGACTCGGAGGAGCACAGGGATGTCAGTATTGTTTATGAAGCAGGGTATAGAAAGTACATTATTGAAATGAAAATACTATTTATTTACTTTTATAAACAGTGAGTAGCTGGGCAGCTGCAGCATGTGTATTGCAGGACGTGTAAGCGTGCAAGCGTCTTTGAGTTGTAGAAAAGCGCTAGGCCTATAGGCTATAAATATAATGTATTATTATTAATGTTGTCAAAATTATCGCGTTAACGGCGGTAATTAATATTTTGAATTAATTGCGTTAAAATATTTAACGCATTTAACGCATGTGCAGAATGGCCCGCCCCATACATCCCACCAGTGGTAGCGCCAGGGTATGGCTGGGGTAGGCTCAAGCGGCAAACTGTGGGGTAGAGCCAGGACACCAATACGGAAGTGCCACACACTGCAGATCATATATTGGCCGATAGGCGATGGCTGCAGAGAGAAGCAATTTCCATAGACCCCCATGTTAAAATGCCCAATTTTACAGCAGAAAAAAACATGTTTCTACCCCTGGCTCCATACATTTTATTATCGATATAGTTAGATTCCACCTTCATGATTATGAATCTGTGAGTGAATTGTTTTATAACACGACCCTTTTATTTATATTACGTCTTAAAGTTTGTGCATAAATTAGGGCGTGGTCACATTGAGTGACGGCTCTGTCAAGTGACTGCTGCTGCTAGCTTATTGTCTCTCTGCTACCTGCTCCGTGAAGCTAGCTACAGGCACTCTGTCTGGTCAGTTCATCCAGGGAACACAACTTGAAGCCGGCCGTGGCTGTTTGTTCTTCATGCTTATATATCGGACTATTGTGACTCGCTCTGCGGTTAAAACAGACGGTGCATGAATGCGGTAAGTGAAATTCGTTAATGATTTTAATCAGCTACGTAATGAATGGTAAGGCTTGGGTTAGCATGTAAGCTAGTGGTAGCTACATCGGTGCTAACGATGCTAATCGTAGCCTCCAAGTTAAAATAGACTGTATATATAAAGGTTAAAAGTAACGAAATAGACAAGTGTTAAGCGTTAAGTGGGATAATACTGTTGATAAAATAAGGTTACATCCTTGTAACTTAGAGATATTTTATCGTGTAGGTAGGCACTGTATGCATCGCTAAGGTTAATTTAAATTGGCTATGCTCAAGTATGTAGACTGTATGTGAAATCAACCTCACAATATGATGTGTGTATATTACAATTATTAATGTCATATTTCAAGTAGGGATGCACGGTATTGTTTTTTTTTTAAACCGATAACTTCCTGCTTCTCAAGACCGATACCGATAATAAAAAAAAATGTACGCCACTAATTATTTTAACGCGATTAACGCATGTGTATTTTATTTCCTTGGCCGCCCCGTAGTTTCAGAGCGCATCAAGTTTAAAATACCATCTACAAGCTGATGCTAATAGCCCCGCTTCTGCCGCCCGCTTGTGGCAGACCACACTTCCACGCTCACCGGCAGGCACCGACTGGCCATCTGGAGGACCGGGAGGGTGTGTGTATGTGTGGCCCAAGCGAGCGAGAGAGAGACCTTACGTGCATTGTTGTTGTTGTTAGCATCTGGTGCTAGCTAGCTGCGCTAACGGATATAAGGAGCTGTTTAAATGAAAACAGAGGAGCGACATTTCGCCACAACTGCCCCGAGCACTTGACTTTATGCAGGCAGCCAGACAGTGGGACATTGTACGAAAAGTCAGCACACTCAGCACGGATAGTGCGCAACATGATTGCAGCGTCCAGGCAGCTCCGGTTCGAGCATATGCCTTGAGTTGCAACACTGGCAAACTTCTTGCCTTTTTCAAAAGCCTCGTCGATAGATAAAAGCCCCGGTGCCTTTGCAGCTGGCTTTGGATTTGCCGCTGGCTTTGTATTTGCCACTAGTTTAGCAGCGCAGGCGTCTTCGTACGCTTTTAACACACCATCGTAGCGATGGCGATGTTTTGTAGAAGTATTGTAGCTCGTTGCCTTTTTCCCTCCTCATGGAACTTCTGCATTACATTTGTTACAAATAGCAAGCGAACTTTCCAACTCTGAAACTTTGAAATAGTCCTTTACCACCGACGACATGTTTGTTTACTGTCCTGGCTTCACGGCCGCACACCAATTACGTCACAGCCAGGCATGAGTTAGGGAGCGCTGGATTTGTGAAGAACTCCCCTCTTCCTAAACCACTAATACCACAGTACTGGCAAAACGGGAGGAGCCGAGTGAAAAACAAGCGCCCCTCATCCCAATCCACCCACACCGCAGTATTTTTTCCTTTTTTTTACCCAAAAAATATATTGTATATTATCGGGGCTATTAATACTTGTTTTATCGGGATGACATCATAATTCCTAATATCGGACCGATAATTATCGGCCCGATAATTATCGGCCCGATAATTATCGTGCATCCTTAATTTCAAGATGATTACTTAGATATTACAATATGGTTGGTTGAGCTGGAGTTCATTATCGAGCTTACAGATGTAGCACTGCAGATCAGACTCACATGGGTGTGTCCCAGTCAAAAGCCCAGCGGATGCCAGTGGCTGGGGATGTTGCCAAATTGCTAGAGGGCGTTGCCCAATTTCCCCATTTGTTCAATTACAGGATTTAACCATGAGATGGCGCTTCATTCACAAAATACACAAAGACAACTGGGTGTTGTAGAACTTAATCTGTTTGCAATGTTTGCAGCTCTGCAGTTGTGTTTGCTGAATACTGTAGCATTTAATCACTTATGTGTTACTCTATGGTTTTCACAAGCTACTATAATGAAAAAACATCAATATTTTAGATCAAATAAAGTATATAGTTTGCTTTATGCTGTATATTTCTTGTAATATTGTTGGGGTGTTTTTGTACAGTACAGTAGATTGAAGTAAATCAACTTATACATTAAGATAAAATAAGATGGACCTTTATTAATCCCGTGGGGAAATTCAGTAGTTCAAACAGCAACAGGGTGAGAGTGAAAAGAGAGTGAAAAACAGGACAGCACAGATTCACACAGATTAATAAAATCAAAAATAAGATGAGCGATACAAATAATAATAATGAGAAACTATGAAATAAGAAATTAATAAAACTAAAATGTAATTATCATATCATATATTATAATGTATTGTATTATTAAGTAATATCATACATTAACCCCATTATAGCAGATGCCACATTGAATGGATGAACACATTTATGCATCAATAATTACAACAGAGTATTTCTAAATACAAGTTGTAAAATTACTTATATGTATTTAATATTAACCCTTTGGAGTCGACCGTCACGCCGGCGTGATCAGATCACATGACCTGTTCAAGCCGGTGCCGCATAAAAACAACAGTCCGGACAACATTGCCGTGTGTTTCTGTCGAAAGTACTGGCTTGAAACTATATCCCAGTAAACACGGAGATACGATGATATAAAGTTAATACATTTCAAAAGTATGAAAAATGGAAGCACATATTTGAATATCTTCGCCGTATTTGATCATTTTACGAAACGGAAAATACTGGAAACTGTAGATCCTGCTCAACAGGATGTATATGTGTATTTCTGTCGAAAGTACTGGCTTGAAACTATATGCCAGTCTTTGTTTCATGCAAAAAGACCCAATAAACACGGACATACGATGATATAAAGTTAATACAGATATATTTCAGAAGTATGAATAATGGAAGCACATATTTTAATATCTTCGCCGTATTTTATCATTTTACGAAATGGAAAATACTGGAAACTGTAGATTCTGCTCAACCGGATGTATTTACCAGGGAGGGGGTGAGGTAATCAGGTAAACGGAGTGATACGAAACGAGACGAAAAGAGACGAAGAGGGACGGCGGGAACCGAAGAGAGACGGCGGGAAATGGAGAGAGACGAAGATATATGAAGACAGGCGGCGGGAGACGAAGAGAGACGGCGGGAGACGAAGAGAGACGGCGGGAGACTGCGATTGTAGTAAAGTGACAGACAAACATTGAGAATTTAGATATAGTTAGATAGATTTAGAATTTTGAAGATTCAACTATGATGAAGAGAACTCTGAACGTGAGTCAAGCTTTAAGCTTGTTTTTTGACATGGAGGAGGAGGAACCTGTGATGTTGCCCTCTGTGTCGTAGTTGACAGAAACCGCTTTGAAGCGTGGCACAGATAAAGACAGAAAAAACTGATTTTTGTACATTTTTCATTTCATTTCAAACCTTTATTTAACCAGATTGGTCCCATTGAGATCATAGATCTCTTTTTCAAGGGAGACCTGCAGCATATAGGTTCCACATGAAACATAAAACAATAAAGGACATTATACATTATATTTACAGGATACATAGTTATAGACATTTACAAGTGCCCATTGTATCAGCAAGCATTTCATTTAGCCTAGCTTTAAAAACATGCAGAGGAATGAGATTGCTCAGTTTCAATTCTTGCTGAAGATTGTTCCAAGCAAGTGGAGCTGCGCACATAAAAGCTGTCTTACCTAAGACAGTCCTTGCTCTTGGCACATCTAACAAGACTACATCATGTGACCTCAGACAATAGATGCTTGCAACTCTCTGTGTTATCAGAGAGCAGATATAATACGGGTGTTTACCCAACAAAGCTTTATAGATAAACGTGTACCAATAACTGAGCCTCCGTACAGAGAGTGATGGTAAACCTGCCTTGGTATACAGTGTACAGTGATGTGTAAGCGCTTTACAATTTGTGACAAATCTCAGAGCACTGTGATACGCAGCATCCAATTTGCTCAGGTAATTGGCAGGTGCATTCATATACAACAAATCACCATAGTCCAGCACAGGTAAAAAGGTCACAGTGACTAGCCTTTTCCTGGCCTCAAGCGAGAAACAGGACTTGTTTCTGAAAAAGAAACCTAGCCTAACCCTCAGTTTTTTAAGCAGGTTATTGACATGAAGTTTAAAAGAGAGACAATCATCAAGCCAGATAACAAGGTATTTGTAACAGGCAACAACTTCAAGTTTTGTTCCTTGCGTAGTTACAATATCTAAAACAGGCTCTGGTGTCTTTTTAGCTTTTGAAAAGAGCATTACCTTGGTTTTATCCACATTTAAAAGAAGCTTTAATTCAGAGAGCTGAGTCTGAATAGTGTTAAAAACAGCTTGTAATTTAACAACAGCCTCTTTAATGGAGGGACCTTCACAATACATCACAGTATCATCCGCATAAAAATGTAAAGTAGCTTCATCCACATTATCACCTACACTGTTAATATATATGGAGAATAAAAGTGGTCCTAAAACAGAACCTTGTGGTACACCATTAGAAATGTTTAACCATTCAGAAGACAGTCCATCAAAATGAACACATTGGGACCTTTCAGAGAGGTAGTTCACAAACCACCCCACTGCATTGCTGGATATGCCAATACTGAGTAGCCTCTGCTTTAAAATGCGATGATCAACGGTGTCAAATGCTTTGGAAAGGTCAATAAACAGAGCTGCACAACTCTGCTTATTATCTAAAATAGTAGTAATGTCATTTACCACTTTCATTGTCGCAGTGATGGTGCTGTGTTTCTTTCTGAATCCTGACTGATGTTTAGACAGGATATCATTTATACATAAAAACTCCTTTACTTGTTCACTCACTAAGCGTTCGAGCACCTTAGCCAGAACTGACAATTTAGAGATTGGCCTATAGTTATTTAAAATAGTTGCCTCCCCTCCTTTCAGTAAAGGCAAGACATAAGCAGACTTCCATACTTTTGGAATTGTGTTCGTGCTGAGGGAGAGGTTAAAAAGAGAAGTAAGAGGTGGAGCAATAAAATCTGCAGCTATCTTTAAAAAGAAAGGTTCTACATTGTCCGGGCCAGCCGGTTTCCTAGGATCTAACTTGGATAATGCTTCATGAACAATACCAATAGTTAAAGGAGTAAAACTGAAAGGGTTTTCCAGACCACATTGTTCAGAGTCAAGGATTGGAGCGTTCACAGGAGCCACACAGCCAAACAGAGAGCCACAAGACACAAAATGCTCATTAAAGCAATTTAGCATAGTAGCCCTGTCTGATATAGTGCCAGATGCTGTGGTGAGGCACGGAGGTAGCTCATTTGGGATATCACCAGTGGAAATCGATTTTATGGCTTTCCAAAATTTCCTAGGATTATTCAGGTTTTCTGTGGTAACCGACAAATAGTACTTTGATTTAGCACTTTTTATTTGAGATGTGAAGCTATTTCTTAGCTGCCTAAAACGTAGCCATTCTACCTCTGAGCCTGATTTCCTAGCCTTAGCCCAAGCATTATTTCTCTCATGAAGGAGACTGGACAGCTCAGCAGAAAACCAGGGATTGTTTCGTCCCTTCACTCTAAATTTACGCAGAGGTGCATGTCTATCTATAATTTTCATAAAACCAAGATAAAAATAAGACCATGCAGTTTCTACATCAGCACACAAATTGATTTTACCCCAATCAAAATCAAACAGATCATGTAAAAAACCCTGCTCCACAAAGTGTTTTTTGTCTCTCTTTGTGATGATACGTGGTTTAACCTTTTGGACCTTAGTGTCCCTAATTGTGGCTACAACACAGTGGTCACTCACATCATTAGCAAATACTCCCACAGATGAGTATTTATGTGGAACATTTGTTAAAATTAGATCAATTAAGGAGGATTTATTTGGGGGCTTAATATTTGGGCGAGTAGGACTGTCTATAATCTGGGTAAAATTCAATGAGGTACACAGGTTTTTAAAATCCTCTGACACAGAAGTTAACCAGTCCCAATTAAAATCACCAAGCAGCACTATTTCCTTGTAGGAAAGTTGTGATAACAATTTTGCCAATGACGATAAAGAGTCCTTGACAGCCGAAGGGGCCCTGTAGCAGCCCACCACCATGACCTGTTGACCCTTTGTTACCTCAATATTCATGGCTAAAAATGCTAGCTGTTTACTAACAGATTTGGAAACCATATTAGTTACACAAAACTTATTTTTCACATAAATGGCAACGCCACCACCTTTTTTAGGCCGGTCAGTACGATATACACTGTAACCATTTATGTAAATGTCAGAGGCCAAAATGGATTTATCTAGCCACGTTTCTGATAAGACAATGACATCAGCATCAGTCGAACTCGCCCAAATACGGACAAAATCTAATTTAGGTAACAGACTACGCACATTTAAATGAATTAAACCTAGCCCAGATCTAGATATAAAATCAGCAGGAGTAGCTATTTGACTAATACTGCTAGGTGGACCTGGATTTGGCTGTACATTTCCTGAGAGTAACAACAATAAAAATACCAAGCACCTTTTCCTCTTAATCAACACACATACATTGTCAGCTGTTCTAGAGTCACCAGCAAACTTCGCGAAAGTGAGATTAGAGTATAAAAAACAATTCTGAAGGACCATCGTGGCAGGCATGTGAGAAAGACAAACATTTTCCGAAATGAATGTCCGCGACAGTGCAACCAGCAATTGTTTGTGCAACACCTCCGAAACTGTACAGGGGATGTCCACTGCGGGTGGCAGAACATACCCGAATCCAGTAGATTTTTCAGGACGACTAGCGATCTTCTCCTTGTCCAGCACAGCCAAGAAAAGGCACAGCAGAAACACGACACCCGCCATTCTCCCAGTCCAGCACAACAGTATCCACGCTGTTCCCGGAGCAAGGTGGAACCAGGCCTCAGCTACAGCAGCACAGCAGAGTAGAGAAGGTAATCCCACCGCGTTACACCGGCTATTTAATCCACTTTACATCTCCGCCGGTAGCACAGGCGCGGAGAGGAGCGGCGATACGCGGTGTGAGGAGTGGCGAGAGGAGCGGCAAGAGGAGCGGCGATACGCGGTGTGAGGAGCGGCGAGAAGGGCGGCGAGAGGAGAGCCGGGACCACACTTCCGACTCTTTATCTCTGCAAGAGTTGCTCCCTCTCGTGCTAAATCCACTCGGCGGGCAAAAGTAGGATCCCAGAAGTGATTCGCCCAGTGTGGAGTGGCTCCTGAAACCCTTCCCGGCGTGCCTTTAGTGGAACTCGGGTCCGCTGTGGTGGATGAGGTTGAACGTGGCTCTCATCCGGAACTCAGCAAAGGTGGATCACGTCTCAGCGCTGACGGCGTGTAACCTGTTCCTCAGGTGAGTTTCAGAGCACGAGCAGCAGCTGTGATGAGCAGCAGCTGTGATGAGCACATTATGATACACATAATGTGTATATATATATATATATATTTGTATTATATTTATAATAACACTTTTGCCTTATCAGAATGAAATCCCATGCTACCTCAATAAAACGTTCACATTATCATAGTGACATCCCATGTATATATTTCCAGCTTTTAAATGGTTTCGTTGTGTATGTTTGTGTTACCTATATGAAAAATAATATCATTTTCAAAATCTGTTTTTACGTTTTTTTTTGTGATTTTGGGTCCAAAATGTTCATATAGTAGAAGATCACTGCTCTAAACAAAGTCAAAAATCCTACAGCCAAACGAAATAAATATAATTATGATGAATACATTAAGTCTTGTTCATTGTTTTTCACTTTTATTAAATGTTTGATATTTCCAGTGGAAATGGTGGACTATCGGACATTCAAAATGCAGCATATTTTCACTCTTACACACATATATTCTCCTTTTACATACATACATGTTCACTCTTACACACATATATTCTCCTTTTACATACAAACATTTTCACTCTCACACACGTATATATTTACACTCACACATTCATACATTTTGCTCTCATATTATCATATTTCAATGCACACATTCATGCATTTTGTTCTCATATTCATATAATTTAATGCTCATATTTATACATTTTGCTCTCATGCGAAATCTACTAAAACAAAGTATGTCATGGTGGTCAGCTGTTAAACACAAAAGTGTATCTTAAGGGCTGTAAATATAATAAGCCTGTTGTAAATTTTAGACACAGGCTTATTATATTTACAGCCCTTAATAACATTCATTTTCTGGACTCAATGTGTGTCTTGGCCGTTTTCTTTGTTCCAAGCAAACGAGTGCTTTTTGTTTTGAAATCACTTCCGCGAGTTTCGCGGGCCTCCCCCCTCGCTCCACTGACCTTTAGACCATTTAGTAAGGTAAAAAGCAAAAGGGCAAAAACGCCTCTCAGACGCTCTTCCGTTTACTTTTTTAATAAAGAAAAACAAATGGTCCGTAGATACACGGACTCATATAGCCTATGTATGTATACTGTAAGGAGAATGTATGTGCGTGAGAGGACCAGTATGAATTACGGCATAGAAATATGCAACCAGAAACCTACAGACTGGGGGATGGGAGATCACAGGAGTGGGGGGGGAGGGGAGAACTGTGGAATGTGACCCTTAGGAGAATTCCTCCACACATTCCGATGGCCAATTCGTTTTAAACAAAGAGTTCGCAACACAGGACAGCATAGGCAACATGGGGGGTGGGGGCTGGTGAACGGTCTGGTCAATGTTTGTAAACACAATCCCCAGGATGTGTCCTAATCAAACCAAAAGAGAAAATGCAGATATCATTCTCTCTCTCGACTCGCTGGTATCTCGAGCTGAGCGCTCATTGGTGTTCATACTGCTCACAGGCTGGGCTGCTGTGTATATCTAGTGTATTCATACTGTACCCCTCCTCACTGTTTATTCATCATTCAACCGTGCCGTGTAAATGGGTGGCCATATATGCATTTGAAAAGCAATATAAATCACACAGTTATTATACAATAGGCTATAAAAGCAACATCGATAACCATTACCTTTATCCAATTCAAACTTTGGATGGGAAAAAAGGAAGGTGTACATGGTTGGGCTATACTGTAGGCCTACTGTATACATGCAAAGGCCATTCAAGCTAGAGTTCTTCTGGAAATGTTCACATCAGGCCAGAGTCCTGCATCGGGTGACCCGCAAAAAAGGTGATTTGCGGGTGGTATTTTTTTAAACGCTTTTTTCCAGGTTCGGTTCTGGGTAAAACAAAGATGATGCGGGTCGGGTCGCGGGTATTGCATAATAAATATATTAAAATAATAATAATTTAGTTTAATGTTTAAATCCTCAGACTTCTTCCCCACGGGACCGTGCATAATCATAACCTCTGCAGCGTATCAATCTGAACATCAATGGCTGAGGTGAAGCTCTCTAGCGGAGAATACAGCATTTTCAATAACACTTCCTCAAGAGAGAAATCCAACGTCTGGGAGGCTTAAGGTGTCATCCTAGATGGAGAAAATAACCAACATCGCACGCTTTTTGAGACAAATATGCAACTGCATGTGTTAATAATTGCACGTTTTCACTACTCATATATAGGCTAGGCTATGCGGGTTCGGGTTGGGTTGCGGATCTTGTGCCGACGGGTCGGGTCGGGTTGTGGAACTAATTGGCAATATGTGCGGGTAGCGGGGCGGGTTCGGTATTGCACGTCGCGGGAGCGGGTCTTGAAAATCAGACCCGTGCAGGACTCTGCATCAGGCACCTTCAAGTTAAACAATACTACAGGTAAACAATTAACACAGTAGGCCTAAATTATGTGGATTAAACCACATTTCTTTCGTTAAAAATAAACGAAATATGATTTTGTTTGAATGATTAAATGTCATCAGGCACCTTCAAGTTAAACAATCAGGTGCACACTTTAATGTGCCGCCACCTCCGGACTAGGCTTGACTCGGTTTAAAGAATGCACAAATGTGTTTAATCGTTTATGTCAGATATGTACTAAGTAAATACATTTGTTCCTGCTCAAGATTAGATTCAACTTTATTGTTATTGCACATATTGCAGGTACTGAGACAACGAAATGCAGTTTAGCTTCTAACCAGGTGCAACAAGCAGCGAAAAGTAATGTGCACAATACTACAGTAAACAATTAACACAGTAAATTATGTGGATTAAACCACATTTATTTCGTTAAAAAGAAACGAAACATGATTTTGTTTGAATGATTAAATGTAGGGTGAATTGCCCTAATGTGGGACATTTTTGCATTTCAGACTTCGGGAATATATCGCGATATGAAGCCAATACAATAAATAAAAATCCAGTACCATTCCGAAATCCCCAGTAATATTAGACACTAATAATACAGTAAACTATTAACACTGTACATATTATTGTTTGCCCGTGGGATTAGGATGATCGGTAGTGAGAGCCGCTGCATTTTCCTCCGGTCGGATGTGATATAAAAACAAAGCGATTATTTTTGTTGTTGTAAACTCACGTGGATTAAATTTAGTACATTCATTTCAACTCGTGAACATATGATACATTAAATGATCGTGAGGATGATGATTGAAAATCGTTTGTTTGAGCCTGGATGCATTTCCTGATCTAAAAACATAGCGATGGTTTTGTACTTACGCCAACGTGAATTAAACATTATTTTGTTAAATAAAAACATGGTGATGTTTGGTAAATGATTACATGTCTCTTATTTAGCACAGAATATGATCCTATCCGTGACATATGGATCTTAACAAATATCCGCTATATCAGATACCTGTAGATCAGCTGTTTATTTAACATGAGTTCCAGTGTGGCAGCTTTTCACGGCTCCCCCTGGTGGATCCATGATCCATTGCAGCTGGTTTAATTATAATTAAATGTATTTATCAAGGGGGCGTTTCAAGTCCTGCGGGGGGGTTTTCCTTTTCAGCAAGGGCCCACCCCGTGCCGATCACGGACCCGCACGGGTAGGCGTCTGAAATGAAGTGCTACATCTGTACACGTTAACGTCACAGTCATCTGAAGAACGAACCCAAACCTTGTTGTTTTAATTAATTGCATTACCAAATGGGTATCAAATAAACAGTAAGCATTGGTAACACAACTTCCAAAGTTACAGTAAAATAAAAAGGACCCTGACTCGGACAATACACATAATCCAACATGTTCAACAGAAGAGAATCAGTTATATTGTTTGTACACATGGTACTTTATTAGAGCAGTCAAACGATTACAAATTTTAATCAGATTAATCACAGCTTAAAAATGCATTAATCATGATTAATCACCATTCGAACTATGTCCAAAATATGCCATTTCTTTATGTATATTGTTGTGGGAATGGAAAGATAAATGAAAGAAGGCGGATATATCCATTTAACATACAGTATGTATGTTATTATAACATTTGTCTGTGAGTCAAAATGAAAGACAGCCCACACACCTATCCAGGCCCGGTTCTACGGGGGTGCATAAGGGTGCATTGCACCCTCAGTTGAGTCGTTATGCACCCTCATTTGAAAAATGAAAAGTTAAAAAAAAAAAGTTAAAAATATTACATATTATATATTATTATTAATAATAATAGTAGTAATAATAAGATGAAGAAGAATTTAGTTGAAATAAAAGAAATTGTAGTAGTGGTTAAATAACATTGTCTGCTGCATTTAGTTGGTCAATTTAAACGGTAAGTAATGTTATTATGTCAGGTGTGCGTGACCTGTTCCGCTGCGCGTTCATCATCTGGAAGGTGCTTACACAGCAGTCAATGTGAAATGCACTGTTTCAAAACAGAGATTGGCTGGAATATTCATGTAAAAAAGATGCCATCTTCTGCTATGCATGTAGACATTTTGGTTCAAGCAAGTCAGATGCCTTCACCACAACTGGCGCCATGCTGTTGTACGTGATAAGGGACTGGGAATACATGAATCAATCAAAGACCACATAGATCCATAGATCTCTTAATTTTGCTCTCAAAGTGCACCAGATTGATGCTTTTAACTTCAATATTTAAAAAAAAATCTTCCCGGGGGAGCATGCCCGCGGACCCCCCTACAGGAGGTGAGGACCCTCATAGAGGGTGTTAGGTCCACTCCCCACTTATAAAAATAGCACTTTAACACTGCACCCTCTCTAATCTCAGATGCACCCTGAGTCATTTTGTCAACCTGATCTCACCAGAATGCATGACTCCACCACGACTCCTTAACACCGCATTGCGTGGTGGACTCACGAACTTTGTTACATTTACGTGTCTGCACCACGCAAACAACCCCAATGTATAGTGAATGAGCTCTTTTGTCGTGGTGCACACACGCATTTCTACAACGTCCTGCAGTGAGCTTTTATTCTATAAAACGTTTTTTTTTAAATCTACTTTATAGCTTGTAGTAACTCGCGGGAGGCTTCTTTTATTTTATTTGTATTCATAATTTTTTTTATTTTTCGTCAGAATGTATTATGGTGCATTAGTTACGAATTGTTGTTCTCAAAAAACAGTGCATTGTGTGTAATACAACTGTGATTTTTATTAGATTAGTTAGTTTTTAAGGAAGGCCAGAGCTTCAGCTGTGTCAAATAGATTGTTCCCTTTAGTTAACGTTTTTTAAAAGAACATTATATTCCGATTTGATCATGTCCCCTTTATTGTATTACGGAGAGCAATGTGAGCATCCATTCCCATTGAATAACGGAGGATTTTACCCCGGAAGTAAGTATTCTCCTTACTGTCAAGTCCTTCAGGTTTTTGGCCTGTTTCAGTGATTTAGCCTGACTTGATAGGCTAGAGGGCAACAGAGGACGCTTTGGACAACTCAAATTTGTTCTTTTTGTCTTTATTTAATGAAGACAGCTCCAAGAATTCATCAGGTTGAAAACCTTCAAACACAAAGTACAAACAAAAGTTAGCTCACATGCTACACACATTACAAACATTTTGCAGGTCTCACTGCATTCTCAATAATAACAATAATAGCACCACAAACTATGTTTTCATTAAAAAGGATAAATTGTTACTTTAAAACCACATCATTAACTTAAATGAATTAATAAGAGTGTTTATCTCCACTTGGAAACAAGCACCAGAGAAAACCTCATCTGACCACCTGCGCCGTCTAAATTACACAGAAATCACTGGAGCACAGGCAGACCGCGCTACGTAAAAAACACAGCTGATTGCGCAACACCACTCTCGCAAAGTGCGACAACAGATCAAGTAAATAAACACAATAACATACCAACGGCGTCTCCGGAGCCTCACACACACACTGTCGCCTGGTTCTCTCTCCGTGGCTTTGAGAACAAGAGACCGGCCATCACAAACTACACCCCTTTTTGTAGCCGTGTTGCCGGAAGCGGCATTCATATCTTTCCTCCTACAGCTCGCTTCTGACAAGTAGCCCACGCTATCAAAATAAACAAATACCCTCTCCTGGTATTGAACAATACTATAATAATAATAATAATAATAATAATAATCTAAATGAAAACACATAATTATTTGTTAGTCCGTTTTTCACAGATATAATTACATAGGCCTATAGCCCTATTGACTTTCGTCTCGACACTTACTGTCGATTGATTTTACAGTGCTATCTGCACTACTCAACTCAAAAATACCAGAGTATCCTTGTTGATTACACAACATTGATTGGTTTAAGTTGTGTGCAATGCTTTTGTCATTTTCCCCTTTGATTCGGAGAAACAAATATTTGTTCAGTTTAGGATGGCCGAAGACACTACACTACCCGGAATCCTCATTGATAACATATATTTCAATGTTGATGAACTTCATACTGTTCCTTCTCTGATTGTCTTTGAAGCTCACTGTTGAAATAAAAAAAAAACATTACAATTACAAAATAATTATATCTAAAGCCCCTAAACACACAAACACACTGCTTTCATAAATAACACACTTGTTCTACAATAATATGTTTTATGTTTCCTGTAATTTTTGTTAGGAAAGGACATGCCTTTAAGACACGACATTTTCTCCTTCTCTGAGGGTCAAGAAGAACATCCAAGAGGAACATTAAAAGCTGATGTTATGAGATTTTAAGACCAGTACACTAAGAAACTACTTTTATTGTAAAAACAGTCAGCTGATCGAATGCACCTATTTCCACATCTACACTCCATCAGCTGATTATTTCTATTTGCCTCACTTTATGAGCTTCACATCGCTTGTGCCTTGTACTGCAGAGTTTGCAACGTCACAAATAAATGGGGCCAATCTTCAGTCAGATGTGAATGTGTAATCTAACATTTTCAGTAAGAATAATGGACAAAAGGAGTGCAAATACAATTTATTGAAATGTGAACCAAAAGTTAATCAAACATGTTTTAAATAAAAAGCACATATGGACAGAAGGTGTAAACCTATTAAATGTATAAGTAAACACATTTAGTAAAATAAAGTGACAGACAAGGCCTGTGCAGTTGGTATCAGCTGTGCCCAGCATGGGCTCCTCCATCAGGCCTGGTCCTCCTCGCTGAGGATAGACCCTCAGTCCTCTCCAAACCAACAGACAGGACGTCCATCACATGGAGGTTTCTCCCTGAAGTCTCTGCAGCTCTCTGGACACCATGCTGTCTCAATCCGTCCACACTGAATATGAGAGGGGGAAAATGAAAATAATAAATGCTTGCCTTTAGAGACAATAAGAAATATAAAGTTGACTGTTGAGTTGCTCAGTTTTTTTAGATTGTCAATACTATTACTGTATAACTAATATCTCAGGTTAAGAGGCACATTCAAATAAAGTTTGGTCTTTAAATACATTTTGTCTTTTGAACTGTTTGTCTAAAGTCAAGGATCTAGAACTGGTACTTAGGTGTAATGATACAGTCTGGTTATTATGCTGTTTGGAGGAGGCCTCACAGGTAAGAGCACTAACTAGCTACCATCACATGTACCTTAGCTTGACTTAAATGTATTAAACGTATAGTTAAGTGATATCAAAATAGAAATAACTAATGCCATGCAAACATATTAATATTTGCTTGATTCCAGTGTTGAATTTAGCACAATTGCATACAAACGTTAAGGGATTTTAAGATTTTGAAGTATTATGCTAAAAACTCAATAACTTAGATTATTATTTATATTTTTGCTGAATAGTTTCATGTCCGCTTACCTTAGAAATGTAAAATTCCACGGCACTGTGCCAGGGGCGGATCTAGAAAAATATTCATGGGGTGGCAAGAGGGTGGCAGGAGAATTTCAGGGGTGGCATCCCCTGGCAGCAGTATATGCTGATTTAATCGCAGTCATATCAATCAATGTTAACTTGGAAAGCCACAATATTGATATTTTAGCTCAATAAAATTAGGTGACATTATTGTGGCACATCAGTAAAGCCTTACATATAAATATATAAGGTGCCAGACATAATTTAATGAATTTTAACTGAATGAGTTGGTTTCACTCTTAGACCAGCAGGGGTACCAAATATATGCAGACTGCTGCAATAAGTACATTAATTAACTGTCTCATCGATGTGTGTCTGTATGAATATGATAATATTAACAATCATATTATTCCTATCAGCTGTCAATCACTGTTATGATTCACATATTCAGTGTTATTATTAAATAAACTATATTTTTTGGAGGAGTTAATGATGAATGTTCCTCAAGATGCTTGCTCACCCTCCTTCAAATTTGAAAGACAAGTAATTACTATCATATATCAAAATAATCAAAAGAACAGTTCAGCGCCCCACAACTTCATTGCAAACACTTACAACCTTGACTTTACATCAGAAAGAACAAACATTAAAGAAGTGACTAACTGCATCAATTAGGGTTAAAAAACATGTATTCAGCTAAAACATATACATCGCTACAGTTATTATCCAGTGGAAAGCCTTTACCTACTGGCCTAGTTAAATCAAAGTGGTTACTTTTGTTTGGCTGGGCAGTGTAGTTTTACTAGTTTTGTAGTTTTAGTCTTATTTGACTTTCTCAGGACTTGAAACTGTTTTTTGGGGGCAAATATATTTACACACGTAAGGTCATCATCTTAACAGTTTATTATTCTCATCGACTCATCCGTGAGCAGAGCATCAAGTTGGCATGCCTATAACAGCTGAATGTGGCGATTACCATCTTGATCAGCAAAATACCTCACAAACTTATTAAGATTTAAAGGTATGGTGCGTTTTGATTCAATGCTGAGTACAGCCAAACTTGACAGGCTCTTCTCTGTCATTGTAGACCGCAAACAGTGGCAGCGCCAGAGTATTTGGGTTGGGTAATCTATGGTAGGGCTAACCCATAGGCTACAGTGGTGGGGCTCAAGTCAGTATTTGCAATGTAATTACATACACGCTCCCCTTGACAGTGAAACGCCATGCGTGAGGTTTAGATTATTTCCCTGTCTAAATCCAAATTGAACTGTATGAAATAAAAAGGGACATTTGTCTTGTAGTAAATAAAAAGGGCGACCTGGAGCCAATCCTGCAATTTACACACAAGTGAAAGAGTTGACATGCTGAAAACCCAACCCCTGCAGGGGGGTCTGGGGGGATTCTCCCCAAGGAGATTTTTTGAAATACTAACATAAAATACACATTCTGGTACTCTCTTGAGAAGAAAAATACATATTTATTTATTTAAAAAAATGAATGCCATTTTAGTTTTTTGTTACTTTGTTCTGAAAGCTGAACCTGCTGCTCCTCACAGAGAGAAGAGGCTGTGTGAATTACTTTACATTGTGGATAAGGGTGGATAGCCCCCATTGTTCTGTGTGTTAAAATGAAAGACAGCCCACACACCTATCAATCATCAAACCGTGAGGTCTTATTGATTTCTATCAACACGTAATGTTGTATCGATGTATATAGAGATGTACTACCGCAAAAGTATTCTCCGTCGGGACTTCCTGCAACAACACCACGCCGTTATCTTGATTCTGTTATGCCAGAAGACATTATCAAAGATGTTCTATTGAGAAGACGACCACTACGTGACAGAAGTTTTAAAAAACATTTCTAGTGCTCGGTATTTCCAGAGAAGTGGCTACTGAAATCAATCTTGCTAACTGCTGTCTGTGCAATTTACTCCGCGAGTTGGCGGACTTTATTTTGCTTACTTTAACATCATTTTTCATGGCGGGGCTAAGCCATTTCTTGGTATGGGTGTATCCTACCCATAGACTGTATATATAAATGGACGTAGGGTCCGTGACGTCACCCATAGGATTCTGCAGAGTTGCGGAGAAGCCCTTAGTAGGCGGAGTCGGCCACTAACGGCTCGACAGTGACGTCAGAGTTCAACTCCCGCCTGTTCCAGCCTGCTCCAAATAAGGGCAAAGGTATGGCTGTAGCCTACCCCAGCCATACCCTGACCCTGACCGCAAATACCTCATTCCTTCCGTCTACTTGGATCCGAAATGCTTCTCGTTTTGCGCTGTCCCCCCGTTCAATCATATTTCCACACTTGCGCCGGGGGGGGAGGGGTTACAAGGCTCGCGTCTTGTGCTGCATTCACTTGCACTCGGACAGAGATTTTCTCTCATAAATGTCCGATGAGCCACAACTTTTCTTTCAAAACAAAGCTGCCAACTGGGGTGGCGGCTGGGGTGGCGAGGCATTTTTCTGAGGTGGCAGCTGCCACCCCGTGCCACCCCGTAGAACCGCCACTGCACTGTGCAGATGGGGAGCATGTTAGCTTAGCTTGGTAGCTTCAGCTAGCTCTGGAACTTTCAGCTCGGTGGCAGGAGGTCCCGCCTCGGCTCCGCCTCTTTGCCCTTATTTGGAGCAGGCTGGAACAGGCGGGAGTTGAACTCTGACGTCACTGTCGAGCCGTTAGTGGCCGACTCCGCCTACTAAGGGCTTCTCCGCAACTCTGCAGAATCCTATGGGTGACGTCACGGACCCTACGTCCATTTATATATACATTCTATGGGTAGGCTACACCCATACCAAGAAATGGCTTAGCCCCACCATGAAAAATGATGTTAAAGTAAGCAAAATAAAGTCTGCCAACTCGCGCGGCGTAAATTGCACAGACAGCAGTTAGTAAGATTGATTTCAGTAGCCACTTGTCTGGAAATACCGAAGACCAGAAACGGTTTTGAAAACTTTTGTGACGTAGTGATCGTCTTCTCAATAGAACATCTTTGATAATGTCTTCTAGCCAATCAGAATCAAGATAACGGCGTGGTGTTGTTGCAGGAAGTCCCGACAGAGAATACTTTTGCTGTAGTACAGGGGTGCACATAACCAGTATTGGGACTAACGCGTTACTGTAACGCCGTTATTTTTGGCAGTAACTACTCTAACGCATTACTTTTTAAATGCAGTAACTCAGTTACCGTTACTACATGGTGCGTTACTCCGTTATTTTTTTTATATAGTCAACAGCCAGGCGAACAGAGATGAGAACTGTACTTAAGTACAGTACTTGAGTAAATTTACTTAGATACTTCCTGTGTCACATGCGGAGACGCGCTGTGGGCCTGTTTGTGTTGTTTACTAACAAGACTATCATGGCGGCGGCGGAGCTCAAGTCTAGTTTCTCCACCTGGAGATATTCTCACTATTTCACTTTTGTCGAGCACAAAGAAAAGAAAATTTCTGTTAAATGTAAGCTGTGTCCTGGCGGGTCAAATATCCTATCTACTGCCCAAAACAGCAATTCAAATCTCTTAAAACATCTGCAAAAACAACATGCTGGGACGAAGCTAGTAACTAAGCTAGTAACTACTTCAGGAAAGTCGACGGGGGGGCTAATGGAGTACTTCGTGACCACAGAGTGTGAACGTTGTGATCAGCTGTTTTAGCGCAGTTCTCCAGTGAAGGGGGGGAGTCTCCCTCCGCAGCCGGTTGGCGTAGTTTTGGCACAATTCCGTTGTACAGACCGATGTTAACAGCAGCCCTGTCTGTGCACACGGAGACCGACTCTGTCGTCCGGTGATCTAACCACCTTCTGGAAAAGCTTCACAAGTACGTCGGTACGCAAATGCACTTTGTGACACAAGTGACGGTACGCAATTCAGATTGCATGCTTACCATGCGTACCTGCGTACCAGTTATGTGCACCCCTGATCATAGGCCTCTCCATGACTCTCGCAGAGGTTTTGCATGTCAGCACCATAGATTTCACAAGTTTCACATCACAGTAATTTCTTTTCATGAGGCAACGCCACCTTCCCTTCAGTCTACCAAAAGCATTTTCAACCACTACCAGTGCTCTGCAAATTCCCTTGTTGTAATGCACATGTTCTGCTGTCAGCCGTCCAGTGTCAGGGAAGGGTTTTAAGAGCCAGTTTTGCAAGGGATATTCATTGTCTCCCAGGATGTAATAGCCAGCATTCACCCCACCAATGTTACTGGTGCAACCGGAAAGTAGTTGCCACGACTGGCCAACTACCACAATGTGGACAGTCTCAAAACCCGAGCGTCATGCAAGCTCCCAGGCATTCCCGCAAACACATTCCAGAAATGTCCCTTTCCATCTACAACTCCTTGAAGGATGATGGAGTGCCAGCCTTTATGGTTGAAATAGTCGCAGTGGTATTCCTCTGGTGCCAAGATGGGTATGTGTGATCCATCAATAGCACCTACACACTGTGGGAGCCCCCACCTGTTCTCAGTGTAGTCAGCAATTTCTGCAAACTTCTCCCGGTCTGGTGAACGAATTAGTTCCGGTACTAACAATGTCTCTGCAGCAGCACATAAGTCTTGCACACACCGGCACACAGTTGTGTTGCTCACTCCGAAAAGATGTCCAATGCTTCCGTACTCTGAGCCAGTAGCAAGCTTCCACAGTGTGATGGCCACTCTCTTCTTTAGAGGTATACACACGCGGAATGCTGTGTCCTGTCTCTCCATCCATAGATGTAGGTTTCCTCAGACATCCTGCAGTTCTCCACCCACTGAGTGGGTGTGAAAGATGGAACCCCATCGGTTAGTTCGGTCGAGCATCCAAACACATGGTCTAAGGCGGCGACGTAACTTCTGAAATACACAAACAAAAGCATACATATTTTAATTACTCAATTAATTAAATACTTGAAACACTTTGGTCGTATAGTGAGCGTGAACCTAAACACATTGCTAGTTAGCGAACGTTAGCTTACCGAGTAGCGTTGTCGTCTTGTAGTGATTAGAGTCGTCCTGTAGTCTCTTCCGCATTGTAGGATTGCCAAAACTCTCCCGTCAGCTTCTTCTGCATTTCGTCTTGCTATAAGCAGCCTATTTCGAAACAAAGTTTGCCTACTTACTGTGATAAAAAGCCACATACCAAGAAACAAGTAAACAATCGCTTCCACATCCTCCATTGTTGTGTTTTGTGAGTTGTGTCGCATAGCAGTTTTATGCAGCGTCGCTCCACCCGCCAAAAAGCCGATCGCCCCGCCAACACTGCGTTACTATAGATACTACCCCAGTTCCTAAACTGTAATGGCAAATGCGCCATAAAGTGAGCCAGTCCTAACAAGGCCTAACGAGGCCTAGCCATACAGAGCGAGGCCGAGCGAGGCCGTGTAGTGGAAATGCTCCATAAGTCTAAGTTCTCAGTGGGTCTCAAACGGTTTGGTCACCATTTATGTAAACACATATTTCCATTTGAGGGGGTAGTGATTAGTCAAATATGCATGAATAAAAAAAAGGTAAGATAAACTTTTAAAACTTGTTGAGAGCTAAATCTAGCCTTTGCTGCTGCCTCAAAGAGGAGCAGGGGGAGAGGAGGGAGACAGGAGAGGCTGGTTCAGGAGCACAGACACACTTACAACTATAAATGCACCAACAATAAATAAACAAGTTTCAGTGTTTTTTCATATTGGAAATGGTATGTTATTGGTTATGGCCATGATTTTATGATTATTTAAATGTATACAGTTCTGTTTCATATATGTGTTCTCATAGATCTAGTCTCTTTATTTTCCCCTCAAAATGCACCAGATTGATGCATTTAACTCCAAAATGTAAACAACATCTTACGGGGGGAGCATGCCCCCAGACCCCCCTAGAGGATTTGAGGTCCACCTCCACATAAAATCACATGGATAGGTTCCTAAATACATTTTTTAAAAAAAATTAAGAGTAACCCATTGTCTATCTGTTTATTTGTGGGTAGTATATTTAAACTATAGGGCTATCACTATGGGCAGTCCCTTTCTCAACAATATATTTCAGTTAATGGAAAAAGTATTTGGATAACAATGAAATTATGGCAAACTATTTGTACCATGTCATGGAAGGCTTGCCTTACAATGGTACAAATAGTTTGCCTTAATTTCATTAGTATCCAAATACTTTTTCCATTAACTGGAATATATTGTTATATTGAGAAAGGGACTATAGCTTTCTGAACGTTTACATTTTATATTCACTATGTAATTACAATGTATTAAATCTTTGAATGTTGATACATTTTGCTGTTTGCACACTTGCACACTTAGTACAATGAATATGAAGATACATTACATTGCATTTAGCTGACGCTTTTATTCAAAGCGACTTACAATTGTAAGTGCATTCGACCAAAAAGATACAAACTTGAATAAAACAGAATCATATAAGTACATCAGGTTTCATAGAGCTAAAAATGTCAAGTGCTACTCAACTGGCTTTAGATAAGCCAGTCCTTTATTAGAATATAAGTGCTTTGTTAGTAATTCTATCGCTCAAAGTGGAGTCGAAAGTTTTCAGTCCACGCCGGAAGATGTGTAAGCTTTCTGCTGTCCTGATTTCAATGCTCAAGTTCATTCCACCATTTTGGAGCCAGGATAGCAAACCGACGTGTTTTTGCTGATGGGAACTTGGGTCCCCCTCGCAGTGCGGGTGCAGCGAGCCGTTTGGCTTATGCAGAGTGGAGTGCACGTGCTGGGGTGTACAGTTTAACCATGTCCTGGATGTAGGAAGGGCCAGATCCATTCACAGCATGGTACGCAAGTACCATTGTCTTGAAGTGGATTCTAGCAGTTACTAGAAGCCAGTGAAGTGAGCGGAGGAGTGGCGTGGTGTGGGAAAATGTTGGAAGGTTGAAGACCAGACGAGCCGCTGCATTCTGGATGAGCTGCAGAGGTCGGATGGCACATGCAGGTAGACCAGCCAGGAGGGAGTTGCAGTTGTCTCGGCGTTAGATGACAAGGGCCTGGACCAGAAGTTGTGTCGCTTTCTGGGTCAGGAGGGGACGTATCCTCCTGATGTTGTTCAATGGAAAATCTCAAATGCACCATATGGTGATATTGACTCGGTAATGTTTAAATGGATTTTAGGAACTTCCCTTAGCAAAAAAATCTATAAAATCCTATAGAATCCTATAGAATCTTGTAGAAATCTATAGCATGTTATAGAACATAGTCGTATTTGTAAGCCATGCTAAAGAATTCTATAGAATACTATAAATGTGTACTTTTCTATAAACTTCTATAATTAAAACTATAACAATCTAAAGAATTCTATAGGACAGAACCGACTCATGACATATCTGTAGAAATATATAGAAATCTTTAGAAATGTGTAGAAATCTATAGCATTCAAAGAAAACTCTCTGATGCAACCTATACTAAATTCTATAGAATTCTATAAAACTCGTCTTTAAATTGGAATAGAGAAAATCATAGTAATCTACATCATTTTGTGGAACTGAGCTGCTTTGCAAAAGCTGTATGGGTCCCTTTGAAATCTTTACAACTGTATACTGGATTATGTGCCCAATTAAATTATGTAACCTATACATAACCATATACAACCATACAACATATTGGAATGGAACTCTAAACTGAATGAATGTCACTGTCCTTGTAATCTGATGTCAATGCTCCAGAATTTCTGTGACTGCATCTGTATGTATACATTGATCACTTTTGTTATGTAACTAATTATCTGTTACAACTGGAGATTAAAGCTAAGTGACATATAACAATATCTATTGTTAGTGTGAGTCTGTTATAAACAACTCATTGGAGTCTGCAGTACTCTACTCTGTGTTGCAGTCTATTATACACTGTAAAAAAAGATCGTAATTTTACAGGAAATAACTGTAAATGTTTATAGTAAGTATCATGTTTTTTTAAATAACTTGCAAAATCCTGTAAAATGGCAGATATTAACTATAAATTAACAACCCAAAACATTATTTTCAGTATTTTGACAATAACCACAAATAACGTTTATTTCCTTTTTCTTACAGTAAATTTACTATATAATATTTACAGTATTTTTGCACTTTCAGAAAATAAATGCAGATGTACGTCAAATAAAAAGTATTATCTGTAATTAAATATGTAACTCGTAATATAAAAGTGTATTACTATTATAAGACTTTAAGATTTTCTTTGTAATTTTAAGGTAATCATAAAACTGTAAAAAAAAGCGTCAACTAAAAAAAACGTAAAATGTAATTAAAACCTTTTTACATACATAATTTTCTCAATATTCGATTGAATCCACCACAAACACAAAATATCCAATGTTGAAACAAAAGTAAATAAATATGTTCTCATTAAATTCCTAACTTACTATATTGTAAACATCTACAGTTGACAATATCATTAAAACAAATTAAAATGATAGAAAGTGGAGACATTTCTGCAGGGAGGATCAAGGTTTAAAACACACACACTGTTATTTACTCAACAAGTCACAGTTATCCTTGTTTTATTTATGTTGCTGTTTTTTTTTTCTCCCATTGGTCAATACACAGTAATAAGCCTTAGTTTTACAGTATAATGTATGGTTTTCGGATTCTGGCCGACAGCCAGAGCTACGGCAATTGAAATAGAATTCAGCCAAAACACGGCAGACAAGTCAGGCATGTTTGGAATGAGTCCACAACACTCCTGATTGGTTAATATAAACGTCATCGAAGAAACCTGCCAATGAGAACTGTCCGCGCCTGTCGTTCACATTTGAAACATCCACGTCAGTTTGAGTAGGTCTCCTCCTGCGAGCTACAGCTGTCTGTATGTCTGCTGCAGGATTTTATGGATTTATATCGGGATCGTTTTACACGTTAAATATGAGCATCGGGACGTCAACAAAGAACAGAAGACTTGAGATCTGGTGAGTCCTGCAACTGTAATGGAGTTAAATATGTATTTAGATAATCCTTAGTTTGTGAATGTTTTATTTTTTATTTAAGGTTACGTTTCTTCTTCTAGTTAGCTGAGTTTCTTCCCGTTAAGTTGGTATTCATCATTAATAGGTTGTTAAATGTTAAGAAGCCCTGACATGCTGTTTCTTGCAAGATGTTGCGCCCGGAAAACCTGGCTTAACAGGTGGCTGCTAACGTTAGTTTACAGTTTATTGCAGTGCTGCCCCCCCACCCTCTCGTCTCCAACACGGGAGAATTACACATAAACATGCAGCGGGGTGTCACAATGTTGTCGCCAAGTTTAATGTAAAGTTTCACAGCTTTCTTACAGCGGAATCTAGTGTGTTAATGTTCAGTAACAGCTAGCATAGCATAAACAGCTAACCGCTAACGTTTGGCTAACTTGCTAGTTAGCTCTGCTCTATATATTACAAGCTAACATGACTAGCTAATGTCACACTGTGTGAACTAAAATACTTTTTGTATTACTACATCATACATGCTTGGTCCAAATCACTGCTAAAATTAATTATTTTTGAAAATATATAGTAAAGAAACACTCAGCCATGCATGAAATAACATAGCAAAAATAATACGGGTAATGTTTGACCCATGTTGTGCCTTAGAAGTGTAGTGATACAAACATTATTTTTATTCAAAAAGTAAGAAAGGGAAAAATACAAATTGGTGTTGATCCAAAACAGGTTAATTGAGGAATACCTGGAATCCTGAATGGTTAAAGTAATTTATTGCAAAGATATTTACAATTAAAACTAATTCGGGTCACTTTTGACACATGTTGGTTGTATGTTGTTGTGTAACAAAGGGTTAACATGACGGCTGTGATGTTCACTCTTTTTACAGAGCACCAGTGGACAGCGAGGACTATGGAAGAGAAGATGTGATGGCTTTGTGTGGAAAGCTGCTGACACCAGCCTGTGTCCCTCATCAGTCTCTCCAGGCAGCACCCAGCTATTCTTCCATCTTGGAGATGAAAAGACTTTGATATGTGAGTAATAACTAACTTGTGTCTAACATAGTATTGAATGTGGTTTAGTAAAGTATTTAAAAATACCCCACATTGTACATGTACAGGACAATCAGACCTTGTTCAACAAAGATCATAAGACAATTGTTTTGTCTTTGAGGTAAAGCCGCAGCAGAGAGTCTGAGTTTGAAGAAAGCACTAACATTTTATTTAGTGTTGTTTAATCAATCAATATTTACTGGTCTTGAATTTCCTCACTGGATTACAAAATGCTTGAATCTTATTGTACAGGGACATTATGCAGATTTAATCACCTGAAGATGAAAATATAGATTCATCGATATGTACCATTTTAAGGAAATAGACTGTTATGCGGCTTTCACACCAGCGCTTTTCAGTTTCTAGCTCCGAGCGGGAGCTTTTCTGGTTCAGCTCCGGTTTCCCTTTTCAGCTCCCGCTCTGTTCACACCGCCCACTGGCGCTCCAGAGCTGCCCCTGCTGCGTCATGACGTCACCGTTTACATCGCTGATTTGCTCCCCAACGGCAGCCATTACGGCGCTCACAACAACAACTGCGTCGGGTCGATGATCGTGTTGCTTTTAATCACATGAAGCCAGAATAAATTGAATAACGACTTCTCCAACCTTATACTTTGCTCCAGAGTGCCGTGGTTCATTGTTTATTAATGTGTTTCTGCAGAATTTACCGACCGCTGCAGTATTGGCTGCTCTTCCACAGGAGTTTATTCTCCCGTTAGCTCCCGGTTAGCTCACACTGCAGCGGCCGCTCTAAAGTATTCACTGTCCGACTCACACAAGCAACTGATGCATATCCCCAGTTCCCCTTAGCCCAAGTGAATGTGTGTCAGTCTGAATTGACACTGTTTGTTATCACAATGCTGTTATGAAAGTTTCTCTGGTATAAAACGGGTCATGTTAGCATAGCAACCGAAGCTAAACTGACTACTTGCATCCGATAGCTGCAATAATACAAAACGACACGTCTGCCTCTCTCCACAATGATCGATAACAGTGAACGGATGGTCAAAGTAAGGTACAAATAAACAGAATCACACGAAGCCTGGTTAGTGTTGCCTGACTTTATAAAGTGTGTTTATAGGCACTACTGCTTGTAGGCAGGCATAACAGTCGACCCATGTTCAGGGGAGGTGGGTTTAGTTTCCTGCACGCCTCGACGTAAGAGGGACGTAAGCGACGTCGCCTCTTAGCTCCAAAGCTCTTGCCTCTGGACCGACAATTTTTTGGAGCTGGAAATTAAGCTGATTCCGGAGCTAAGAGCCGGCGCCGCTGCGGTGTGAACAGGAAAACCCGGCGCTTTTCAGGCTCTAGCTCCGAGCCGGAGCTGAAAAGGCGCTGGTGTGAAAGGGGCATTAATGGTATTGACCGAAGCTCCACAGCTGTAGCTAGGCGCTGCTAATGAAAACTCAAGTGCTCAATTTGTTGGTTTTTTTTATTATTAAGAATTGAGCAAGCATATCTTCCTCTTCGAAATCCCAGTTGTACTTCGCTAACACGTAGTGCCTGGGAGGGTGTGTTTGATTGTTCCCACCCTTACCTCACTTATGGACTAGGTCATGTTAGACAAGCAATCCAGTGGTTAGTTTTAGGGTCACCTCCATTGTTTTATTTTTTATTTATTCACTTTAAGAGAAAGGGATTTCAGAAACAAGTCTCACAAGTTTGTCTCGAGGTAAAATTAACAAAAGCTAACTGTTGTTAGACTATGTTCCCCCCTTCTAAACTTATGAAATAATCAATGCCCTGATAATAACATCCATCATTATGGTTTACTAATAGTTATCACTTCACTTCCTCCTCCAGCACCTGGACACAGCAGGAACCTATGCCAGGATCCTGTTTGTGGACTTCAGCTCTGCCTTCAACACAACCCTCTGGCTGGAGGCTGCGCACCATCAGGACCAGAACCTCTCTCCCTCAGGACCAGAACCTCTCTCCATCAGGACCAGAACCTCTCTCCATCAGGACCAACACCTCTCTCCATCAGGACCAACACCTCTCTCCATCAGGACCAGAACCTCTCTCCATAAGGACCAGAACCTCTCTCCATAAGGACCAGAACCTCTCTCCATCAGGACCAAAACCTCTCTCCATCAGGACCAGAACCTCTCTCCATCAGGACCAGAACCTCTCTCCATCAGGACCAGAACCTCTCTCCATAAGGACCAAAACCTCTCTCCATCAGGACCAGAACCTCTCTCCATAAGGACCAGAACCTCTCTCCATCAGGACCAAAACCTCTCTCCATCAGGACCAGAATCTCTCTCCATCAGGACCAGAACCTCTCTCCATCAGGACCAAAACCTCTCTCCATCAGGACCAGAACCTCTCGGCACCTCAACAAGGCCCGCCCCCCCCCACTGACACTTTACCTCAGCCACAACGCAGACTCTGCATGGAGATCACAGGATGGTAAATAATGCAATGTTTAAATATTGCTTACTGCCAATATTTTATATTCTATAATTTCTTGCATTCTATTTCTTAATATAGTTCGCTATCTGTGTAGTGTTTACATTTTTTTATTTGTATGTACGACACCTCCTCATACGTGTGAACATACCTGGCAATAAACCCGTTTCTAATTCTGATCTTTTTGTCCTCGAGGTTGCACTGCCACGTCTACAGTAGCACAGAATGGACAGAGGAAACATGATTTGGCCTCAAGTTTTTTGCAGCCAATATACATTATCCTACACATTTGGGATAGGAGGGTGAGTGAACAAGTTATCCATTGGTTGGAACCTACATCCCCATTGTTAGACGTACTAAATCCTGCACACTGCTCCTTCACATTGACAATGTGAACATATGTCGCCATTTTGCCATTTCTGTTATTTTCAGTTGAATGTTTCAAAGTAATCTTAAAAAAATTCAACTTACTTTTTGTTTCTACTGTTTATAAGTATGATGTTTAAATATGAAATGCTGTATTCATTAGTTGTACTATAATTCTACAAATATTTTTAAGTTTTCAGAGTAATTGTTTCCTACAGAACATTTTGTGATGTCATTTTGTTGAACCTGTTTGATTGGAATATGTTAGAAAAAAGCTGTAAAATAACAGTATTCTAGCTCTTTAGGTTCTGTATTTATTTTAGTGTTTGATCATACAAATCTAATAAAAGAAAATGTAAAAAACTGTTTTTCTCATCAGAACTTTATTTAAGGTATTTTAATGTAACATTTTAAGACAATGGATTTTGAAAAGAGAGGAAAGTTTCCTCTAAAATATTTAAGGACAATTTCTGTATACTAATTGCTTTTGCACTTTATTTCAGTTAAAGTATTTTTACTTTAATTTTATGGTTTTTGTTTGGCAGTCTCTGCTGCTGCCAGTCATTTGACCGTTTTTTCCGGGTTTTTTTGCCCATAGAAGTTTTAGTGCTGTACTTTTATTAAACGTTATTGACTGTAAAAAGAGCAGATACATCTGTAAAACCTGTAAAATATTTAAGGACAATTCCCGTAAATTAATGTTATAAATTCTGCAGAACCATTTTATAGAAAACAATAGCAATGTTCTATAGATTATTTTGCAGAATCTATAGTAAAATCCATAGGTAAATTCTATAGAATATTTGCCAATATTCTGCAGTATATTCTACAGAAATTCTATAGAAACATCAATAGATTCTATGGAATATAGGTCACAAATTCTATGGTATTCTCCAGAACAGTTCTATAGAAAGCATCCATGGGGTTTTCTATAGGATTCTATAGACTATTTTCTACAAAAAAACCATCTACAGTGTATATTTTCTATACTATAGATTATTTCCCAGAATCTATAGTAAAACACGTAGGCAATTTCTATAGTATATTCGCAAAAATCCTGTAGTATTCTACAGACATTTTCTATAGAATGTGTCCATAGATTTTTCTATAGATTATTTCCCAGAATCTATAGTAAAACACGTAGGCAATTTCTATAGTATATCCGCAAAAATCCTGTAGTATTCTACAGAAATGTTCTATAGAATTTGTCCATAGATTTTTCTATAGATTATTTCCCAGAATCTATAGTCAATCAATCAATCAATCAATGTTTATTTATATAGCCCAATATCACAAATGTTACATTTGTCTCAGTGGTCTTCACAGTGTGTACAGAATATCAGTATGACAATACGACACCCTCTGTCCTTAGACCCTCACATCGTACAAGGAAAAACTTCCAAAGAAAACCCAGTTTAAAGGGAAAAATGGGAGAAACCTCAGGGAGAGCAACAGAGGAGGGATCCCTCTCCCAGGACGGACAGACGTGCAATAGATGCCGTGTGTAAATTGAAAAGATAATACATTTGCAACATAGGTAGTCCAAATGTTTGGAAATGCATGTGTGTATAATAGGAAGATGAATCCACGAGGATATCCATCCAGGACCTATGATCCAGGACCACAGCCACGACTCAAGATCCAGCGCTCGCGATCCAGGACACAGGACCGCAGGATCATCCATGACTCCGGATCCCAGCGTATATAGACACCAAAAAGAAAGACATTTGGGGAAGCTGGGTTAATCGGAACATGAGTGTACACGGGTATAGACAGAGAGAAGGAAGAAGTAAGATGTCCCCCGACAAACTAAGCCTATATCAGCAAAACTAGGGGCTGAATCTAATCAGCCCTAACTATAAGCTTTATCAAAAAGGAAGGTCTTAAGCGCACTCTTAAAAACGGATAGGGTGTCTGCCGCCCGAACACAAACTGGAAGCTGATTCCACAAATGTGGAGCTTGATAAGAAAAGGCTCTGGCTCCCATTGTACTTTTAAAGATTCTAGGAACAACCAACAACCCTGCATTCTTGGAACGCAATGCCCTAGTAGGACAGTAGGGTATAATGAGTTCTTTAAGGTAAGATGGCGCCTGCCCATTAAGGGCTTTGTAGGCGAGAAGAAGAATTTTAAATTCTATCCTGTGTTCTATAGGGAGCCAGTGTAAGGCAGCCAGAACAGGAGTAATGTGGTCCCTTTTCCTAACTCTGGTTAGTACACGAGCCGCAGCATTTTGAATCAGCTGAAGCGACTTGATTGACTTCTTGGTACTCCCTGATAATAAAGAGTTACAATAATCCAGCCTAGAAGTAACAAATGCATGGACTAGTTTCTCTGCATCGTTTTGAGGCAAGATATGCCTGATTTTTGCAATGTTACGTAGATGGAAGTAGGCGGTCCTTGAAATTGATTTTATGTGGGCGTTAAAGGATAAATCCTGATCAAATATAACACCAAGATTCCTTACAGTCTCACTGGAGGCCAAATTAATGCCATCCATAGTTAGTATGTCTTTAGATAATTTGTTTCGTAGATTCTTCGGGCCAAGTACAATAACTTCAGTTTTGGTCGTGTTTAACATCAAAAAGTTTAAGGTCATCCACGTTTTTAAGTCCTTAAGGCAGTCTTGAATTTTATTTAGATGATTAATTTCATCAGGCTTGATTGATAAATATAGTTGAGTATCATCCGCATAACAATGAAAGTTTACAGAATGATTCCTTATAATATTGCCTAACGGAAGCATATATAATGTGAACAAAATAGGTCCGAGCACTGAGCCCTGTGGCACTCCATGGCTAACTTTGGTTTGCGTGGAAGATTCATCGTTAACACGTACAAACTGAGAGCGTTCAGATAGATAGGACCTAAACCAGCCTAAAGCAGTTCCCTGTATGCCAACTAAGTGCTCTAGTCTTTGCAATAGGATATCATGGTCGATAGTATCAAATGCAGCACTAAGATCGAGCAAAACAAGAATAGAGACAAGTCCCTTGTCTGAGGCTATTAGAATATCATTTGTGACTTTAACCAGAGCTGTCTCTGTGCTATGATGTGTTCTAAAGCCAGACTGAAAATCTTCAAATAAATCATTGTTTTTTAAGTAATCACACAACTGTTTTGCGACCGCTTTCTCAAGAATTTTTGAGAGGAACGGAAGATTAGAAATAGGTCTATAGTTGGCTAAAACCTCTGGATCGAGGTTGTGCTTTTTAAGAAGCGGTTTTATCACTGCTACTTTGAATGATTGTGGAACATAGCCTGATAATAAAGACATATTCATAATATTTAATAAAGAAGTGCTAATTAATGGAAAAACTTCCTTCAACAGCTTAGTTGGAATTGGGTCTAACATACACGTTGATGGTTTAGAAGAGAGAATCATTGAATGTAATTGTTCAAGGTTAATGGCTGAAAAGCATTCTAGTTTACTATCTAGTGTAATATTAGAACTTACGATTCCGGGAGCTGTTGATAACACTATACTGGTCGAAGGCAAGAGGTCATTAATTTTGTTTCTAAGAGTAACAATTTTATCGTTAAAAAAGCACATAAAATCATTACTACTGAGTGCTAAGGGAATAGAAGGCTCAATCGAGCTGTGGCTCTCTGTCAGCCTGGCTACAGTGCTGAAAAGAAATCTTGCATTATTCTTATTCTCATCTATTAATGAAGAGTAGTAGGCTGCTCTCGCTTTACGCAGTGCTTTCTTATATTCATTGAGAGTAATATGCCAAATTAAACGAGATTCTTCAAGTTTAGTGGAACGCCATATCCTTTCAAGTTGTCTAGACTTTTGCTTTATTTTGCGGGTTTCGGCATTATGCCATGGAGCTAATCTATGTTGTTTTATTTTCTTCTTTTTCAAAGGAGCAACAGAATCTAATTTTATTCGCAGCGCATCTATAGCACTATCAACAACATGATCAATTTGGGGTGGTGTACATTTTGTATAAGTTTCCTCCCCTACATGCAGACATGCTATCGAGTTAAGTATTGGTTGAATCTCTTCCTTAAATGTGGCTATAGCACTAACAGATAGGTTTCTGCTGCAAGAGCTTTTGACTAATGCTTTGTAGTCTAGTAACAGTACTTCAAAAGTTACTAAGAAATGGTCGGATAAAGCAGGATTATGCGGTTCGACTAATAGTTGCTCAATTTCAATACCATAAGTCAGAACAAGGTCGAGAGTGTGATTATAACAGTGGGTTGGTTTATTTACACTCTGACAGAAACCAACAGAATCTAATATAGAGTTAAATGCAACAGTAAGGCTATTGTTATCATCGTCAACATGAATATTAAAGTCACCTACGATAATTACTTTGTCTGTTTTAAGAACCAAAGTTGATAAAAACTCAGAGAATTCTGATAAGAATTCTGAATAAGGACCTGGTGCACGATACACTGTAACAAATAAGATTGGCTGCAAAGTTTTCCAGGTCGGATGCGTAAGACTAAAAACGAGGCTTTCAAAAGAGGTATAATTACATTTTGGTTTAGTATTGATAAGTAAACTTGAGTCAAAGATTGCTGCAACTCCACCTCCTCGGCCCGTGCCTCGAGCAATATGAGTGTTGACATGGCTGGGTGGAGTGGCCTCATTTATGCTGACATATTCTTCATGTCTCAACCAAGTTTCAGTGAGACAGCATATATCAATATTATAATCTGATATTAAATCATTTACCAATATTGCTTTAGATGCTAGAGATCTTATGTTTAAGAGACCACATTTAATCTTCCTGTTTTGTTGCACTGTAGTAGTTGTGACATTTACTTTTATTAGGTTATTATGTATGACACCTCTATTAGGTTTTACCTTAAATTGTCCTTGGGCAGACACACACACCGCTAATATTGGGTATTTTATTGGGTTCGGGATTCCTATGGGTGACTGCCTAGGAGAGAGCGCAGAGAAGCGTGTAAGACTGCGACTCTGCCTCCTGGTCTCAACTCCAGTTTGTCATGGATTACGTCCACAAAGCCCTGAAATGTTTGCCGAAATGAGATCTGCACCTTTCAAAGTAGGGTGAATGCCGTCTCTCTTAATCAGACCAGGTTTTCCCCAGAAGGCTGTCCAATTATTTACGAAGCCCACATTGTTTGCTGGGCACCACCAAGACAACCAGCGCTGAAATGATGACATGCGGCTATACATGTCATCATTGATCAGATTGGGGAGGGGACCAGAGAAGATTACGGTGTCCGACATTGTTTTAGCATAACTACACACCGACTCCACATTAAGTTTTGTGCATTCTGATTGGCGTAAACGAACATCATTACCACCGACGTGAATAACAATCCTACTGTATTTACGTTTATCTTTAGCCAGCAGTTTAAGATGCGCCTCAACGTCGCCCGCTCTGGCCCCCGGAATGCATGTGACTGTGGAGGCTTCGGTCTCTAAATTCACGTGTCTCATAATAGAGCTACCAATAACCAGAGTTGGCTTCTCAGCGGGTGTCTCGCTGAGTGGGGAATATCTGTTAGATACGTGAACGGGTTGGTGGGGACCTGCGGGTTTCGCGTTATGCCCCTTCTGAACAGTCACCCAGCCTCCCTGCTGCTCGGGAGTTGCCGGGGGACGGCTAAGAGGAGCTACATTTTGCCGGTCCGCACATGCTAACATGGGCTTTACTTTAACTGAGTTACTTTCTAAGATGCGGAGCCGGGCTTCTATGGCTATGATTCCCGCCTCCAACCTAACAACTATACTACATTTAACACATGTATCCTTACCAGTAAGGGAGGCCGGGAAGTAACCAAACATGAGACAGGAAGAGCAGGAAATAGCACCAGAAGGTGGGGAAAGAGCCATGGCTAGCTATCAAGCTAAAGTAGCTACCGTTAGCAAACCCGAAAAGAGTGTAGGCAACTGTGGAGTTACAGTCGCTAAGAGAAGGAGAGTTGTGAGTGCTTAAGCTGTAGTAACGTGTGATTACAACGTCAGGCAGTTGCCGTGATCAAGAGTTTTAAAACGATCGATTAAGTTTAAGTTAATAAGCTATCAGCAACAGAACAGGCACACGGGATACCCGGAGATGAAAACAACAACAACCGGAAGTTGCAACGTGCTCACCGCAATAGGTTCCTCCTTCCTCCATAGTAAAACACGTAGGCAATTTCTATAGTATATCCGCAAAAATCCTGTAGTATTCTACAGAAATTTTCTATAGAATTTGTCCATAGATTTTTCTATAGTATTCTATAGATTTGTTTGCTAAGGCCCTCAATTATATTGGCTCTAACGGTTAAAAAGGTGTCAATCATTGAAATCGAACGAGGGGGGCCAGAGATATGGAAAATGCATCCCAAATGACCCCAGAAGTGTTGTTTTTTTCTAAATCTCTCTAAAAAGGTCAAATTTCACTTGTTTTGCATCAATCTTGATACAGGGTACTTACTATATGATATAGTTTGGATTCCTGAAGCTTTTAGTCTATTATCCCATCATTCAAGGGTGGTTTTCACTATAAGTAATGTATTGTTTTTGGACGGACACTATAATTTACTTCTTTTTTTTTTTACTATGTTCAATCTGAATTTACTTTAAAATAAAAAAGATCTATATTGATTCTGACTTTTTCTAAATCGATAGTCATTTGTTCTGGGAATGTCATTTTCAAGACTGAGACCTGAAAAACAGGCTCAGGTTAATAGTCTTCTGGCCTGTGGGATGAAACCGTCTCTGAGTCTGGTGGTTTTAGTCCTGATGCTGCAGTACCGCCTGCCAGACGGCAGCAGACAGAACAGTTTGTTGCTGGGGTGGTGGGAGTCTTTGATAATCTTGTGGGCTTTCTTCCTGAGCCGTAGATACTTTATGATGTTATCGTTATCATGTATTGTAATGTGTTAAATAATTTATAATCTAAGCTGAAGATCACTCTTTATTCCAATCTAACATTCAGTGTTGTCTCACCTTTGTCTGTTTTCTTGTTGGTCTGTTTTTGTTCAGCTAGGGACAGGCATAAGATACAATGCTGGTGAGTTGACCACGGTTACAATTATATTGCAACATAAAAGTACTACATATTAAATTATGCCCACACTGCTTTCATAGCCCTGGTTTTACACATATGTAGGTTTTTCATGGCGAGAGATTTCTTTTACATTGTTATTATAAAATTATTGACCCAAGTTTTTACTGATGTAATCTGACATGATTTTAAAAGTATAACCTTTATTCTTGCTTAGTTTGTATTCTGGGGCTTTAACAGTTCAACTCTTAAACTACCTACACACAGTTTGTTTGTTTTTGCTGTATCGTTAAATAATTTTGCCCTACAATATTTCAGATGTTTGCATCTTATACCTGCTGTTATTGTGCAATTCCTTTTTCTAAAACTCAAACTGTGGCCCTGTCTCGTCTTCTTTTCAGCCATGACAAGAAATCATTTGGCAACCTGTGATTTTATGACTTTTGTGTAACAGGAACATTCAATGCAGGATTGTTTCCCTCACTGGTGAAAAAGGTGTAGCAAGAGCTGCTTCTGCCTTTGTTATTAGTGCAGGACAACAAGAGCTCAGAAAAATACAAGATGCTACTTGGAATATGATTACATCTTTCAGCTGGCAATCGAATGGCAGCAGCACTCGTGTTGAATATGTAGCTTGGCGCTGCAGAAGACCTGACTGTGCATCTGTGTGGGCTATAACACCTGTCTAGAGAAAAGTGGCAGATGTTAATTCAGCTCTTGTTTTCATTGAGAGACATTTAGAAACTTTGGAGCATACAGGCACACAGATTAAAAAGCACAATGTTTTTTATAAGGATTGCCTGGGGAGGTAAATAGCCTGTTCATAGAGGGGAAGCATGTTGGGTATTCAAATAAAAGAGCAATGAAACACTCAGCAGAGAGAGAAAGAGACCGTGAAGCAAAATCGAGCAAATGAGGCAATGAGGCTAGCAACTGGCGAAAACAGTAAAAAGAGATCAGCAGCAGAAATACACAATTAAAGGAGCAGCAAAAGACAGCAAATATAAATATACCGAAAGCCACCTACACCTGAGGCCTGTACTACGAATCCAGTTCAACATACCCTGGATATGTTTGAGTTATCTGGCTTAACTAACCCAAAACAAACGCGATCTCGCTAAGCGGTCCTACGATGCTGGTTATCAACTCAGTAACTCAAGCCAGGGATTCTCTGTCCGGCTGAGTGAGCGTTCACATGAAAGGGGCAGGGTTAGCAACATTTGACCAATCACAAACATGGAGAAGTGTACTGACAGCGCAGCGTCATACTTCCTGAATGAAAAGTAAACTATAATACTAGACAAATATGAAGAAGTTAAACTTTAAACATCCATGACTTAAACACTTTATCCAGGATAAAAGCCACATAGTTGCACCTGCAAGGTGAACACAGCTGGTACAAAACAAAGTGTTTGAATGCGTACATTAAAAGGTTTATGATATCACTGCCCCGTCTAAGACACGAGTGGATCTGACTTTAATTACATTTGACTTGAGTGTTTCGTCGACTTAATGTGTTGTTTAAAATAATACTTCTGCATACAGTATGTGACACTGTTAGTGTTGCACGGCCAGATACGGCTCAAGAAGCTGACTCAGATAAGGAAATATATGATACATTATGATGTGATATGAATGATAATGGGACACATCGACATCTGCACTCACAGTGCCGCGGACTGTACGTAATGTTACTTTGAGCTAGAGGTGCTTTAGTGGTCGTGTAAGAAACAACATGCTCCCGGCCCGTTCATTGCAAACACTCCAGAGGGACGTTTATTCACAAATAATCATCCATCCATCCATCTTCTCCCGCTTATCCGTGGTCGGGTCGCGGGGGTAGCAGTTCCAGCAGAGAGCCCCAAACTTTCCTCTCCCTGGCCACATCAACCAGCTCTGACTGGGGGATCCCAAGGCGCTCCCAGGCCAGCGAAGAGATATAATCCCTCCACCTGGTCCTCGGTCTACCCCTTGGTCTCTTCCCAGCTGGACGTGCCTGGAACACCTCCCTAGGGAGGCGCCCAGGTGGCATCCTAACTAGGTGCCTCAACTGGTTCCTTTCGACGCAAAGGAGGAGCGGTTCAACTCCGAGTCCCTCCCGGATGACCGAACTTCTCACCTTATCCTTAAGGTAGACACCAGCCACCCTGCGGAGAGAACCCATCTTGACCGCTTGTATCCGCGATCTCATTCCTTCGGTCATGACCCATCCTTCATGACCATAGGTGAGGGTAGGAACGAAAATGGCCCGGTAGACAGAGAACTTTGCCTTCTGGCTCAGCTCCCTTTTCGTCACAACGGTGCGGTAAAGCGACTGCAGTACCGCTCCCGCTGCTCCGATTCTCCGGCCCATCTCATCCATTGTTCCCTCACTCCAGAACAAGACCCAGAGATACTTGAACTCCTTCACTTGGGGTAAGGACTCATTCCCTACTTGGAGTGGACAGTCCATCGGTTTCCTGCTGAGAACCATGGCCTCAGATTTGGAGGTGCTGATCCTCATCCCAGCCGCTTCACACTCGGTTGCGAACCGATTCAGTGAGTGCTGAAGGTCGCAGACCGATGAAGCCATTAGAACCACATCATCTGCAAAAAGCAGTGATGAAATCCTTAGTCCACCGAACTGCAGACCCCCTCCCCACGACTACGCCTCGAAATCCGATCCATGTATATTACAAACAGGATTGGGGACAAAGCGCAGCCCTGGCGGAGGCCAACCCTCACCGGAAATGGGTCCGACTTACTGCCGAGGACCCGGACACAGCTCTCGCTTCGGGAGTACAGAGATTGGATGGCCCTAAGAAGAGACCCCCTCAACCCATACTCCCGCAGCACCTCCCACAGTAACTCCCTGGGAACTTGGTCATACGCCTTCTCCAAGTCTACAAAACACATGTAGACCGTATAAGCGTACTCCCAGGCCCCCTCCAGGATCCTTGCGAGAGTAAAAAGCTGATCCATCGTTCCACGACCAGGACGGAATCCGCATTGTTCCTCCTCAATCTGAGGTTCGACAATCGGCCTGACCCTCCTTTCGAGTACCTTAGAGTAAATTTTCCCGGGGAGGCTGAGTAGTGTGATGCCTCTGTAATTGGCACACACCCTCTGATCCCCCTTTTTGAAAAGGGGAACCACCACCCCCGGTCTGCCACTCCTTTGGTACTGTTTCCGACTTCCACGCTGAAGTCGCTACTTCCCTTGGTACCCCTATATCTACAAGGGAACGTAACACAACGTTGATGAGACGTGTCAACCATGACAGTTCCTCAACACCCAGAGCCTTCAGCATTTCCGGGCGGATCTCATCCACCCCCGGGGCTTTGCCACTGTGGAGTTGTTTGACGACCTCAGTGACCTCCCCCTGGGAGATTGGTGTTGATCCCCCGTCATACTCCAGCTCTGCCTCTAACATAGAGGGCGGAGTTGTCGGGTTCAGGAGTTCCTCAAAGTGTTCCTTCCAACGCCCTAACACTCCATCAGTTGAGGTCAACAACGTCCCATCCTTACTGTACACAGCTTGGATGGTTCCCTGCTTCCCCCTCCTGAGGTGTCGGACAGTTTTCCAGAACAACTTTGGTGCCGCCGGAAAGTCCTTTTCCATGTCTTCTCCGAACTTCTCCCACACCCGCTGCTTTGCCTCGGCCAAGGCTGCTGCCCTTCGGGCCTGTCGGTACCTTGCAACTGCCTCGGGAGTCCCCCGGGATAACAAATCCCTGAAGGCCTCCTGAATAACCCTCTCTGGAAAATCCTAAATTGTGGAATAGTTTGGCCATAAAAATGCTTTTTGATTCAATTTCTGGCGAGAAGTGAAAACTGTATATTTAAGCAATAGCTCACGACAGGCCGTGGTATATGCTCATTATATCACAGCTAAGGGGGTTGTCGACCCTCCGCTTCGCGCCGAACCACGCCCCTTAGCTGTGATATAATGAGCATATACCACGGCCTGAAGTCAGCTATTGCTTTTATAAAACGGTTACCAAGTGTGGCAATATGAAAGAAAAATACACACTCTAATTTAAATAGTTTTTATTAGTAAATAATGATGTTCAAAATAAAATAGTCCCTCCGTTGTCTTCTGCACGAAACATAGTGCGAGGTGGTTGCTATGCAACAACACTAACAGCTAGCGAACATATTAGACAGAGAGCGTTGAACCATTATTTGGCTATTTATTTACATTCATTTGTATGTTGCCGTTTATTGTGCAACCACTGAAAAACTGTCCAGCATCAGTAGAATGGCTTACATGGTTACTTGTATAAGTTGAGGTTGTTCTAGGCTGTTGCTTGGCGTGGCGAGAATATTGCTCCACTTTCTCCGGTCCCCGAGATTCGGCTTCCAGTAGCTCTGGAGAGAGCTTTCACAACTGTGGCCACTAACGCTCATAATTTCTCTGCTTTGTTTCAAGACCCGCATCAGAAAGCTTTTGGATGGTGGTACTTTTCCAGTTGGTCTACCTGCTCTTCACGTAGCTCTGCATGTCGTCGATTAGGTGTTTTTTTTTCTGGAGATAGGCACTGCTCAATCCACTCCTCCATAGTAAGACCCCCCCGGAAGTCGAAGTTAATCTTAAATGTTTCCATCTTATGCTTTGTAAGTTTGTTTCGTAACGGAAGAAATTTAAATATATTTATAATTACTGACAAGTCAAATCAAGCAATTTGATTGGTCGATAGCGTTTTTGCGGACCTCTTTGATTACAGATTTGAAAACATCGTTGCTTGCTTTAAAAGTAGCACAATTCATTATGTCAAACCTTGGAAAGTATCTAGATATCCCTGCCCTAATGCCAAAGGAACTGCACACTGAATATGTTTTGCCGTTTGATGTCTATGTCTGGACCGCTGCGTAAAAAGGAGGGTTCCTGCCCCGTTACTTCTCCGCTGCTTTCTTGTTCCAGTTTGAAAAGCAAACTGCCAGCCCAACTGTATACTGTTTTTCTCAGGCACGGAGGGATACTGACTTGTTGTGAAAAGTAATTTACAATTCTACCCGTGGTATACGCTCAGTATATCACTGCTAAGAACCAATCAGATTGCTTGATTTGACTTGTCCGTTTTATAATGTACTCTTAGAATCCATGTCCAGTCGATGTGTAGGATCTATAGTTTGATGGATATTACGAAGATGATTTGAGGTCTCGCCAGGATAACGTGTATGCAGCTTCCATATAAAGTTAGCGTGGGTCTCTAACAGTTTTTCCGGTCTCGAAGTTTTCACAATAAAACCGGATATATTCCCCTCACGGTAAAATGATTACACAGTGATATCTGCATTACTCATCCACTAAAAAACATCAGTTTATCCTTGTTAATTACACAATATTGATTGGTTTAAATTGTGTACAATGCTTTTGTGTTTTTAACCTTCGATTCAGAGAAACAAATAGTTTTTTCGGAGTTAAGACACAACAGTTTCCGAAGACAGTGGTTTCCAAACTGTTTGTGCCCAAGGCACACCAAAGGACAAGTAAAAATCTCAAGGCACACCTATTGTGCAAAATAGCCCTTATAAGACGTGTTATCACTCATCTCATGTAAAATATCTGTAAATGTGCATAATTATTTACTAATGCCAAATAAAATGTGACAAAGACAACTATATTACTGATGAAATATTTATTAACAAAATATTTCAGAAATTAATTTCAAACTTTATCAAATTAGGCTTCATCAAAGCAGCAACACACTCATTTAAACCAGACAGGTCACAAAATGAAAAATGAGGCAAAGGAAACTCAGCAGAAATTCAGCACAGAGAACTGTCAATGCAAGGAAGCTGCATTGTCCATGGTCCTGAACTATAGGTTACTTACGTAACCCCAGTCATCAGAGTAACATGAAGTGAGATGTCTCACGATGGGATGCGCCTCAACACGTATGCAAACAGAAGCATCAATCTCATTACGCCAATCCTGATTGGCTGGTGATCTTGACGTCAACGTCAGGGAATCCACCCACCCTTTAAGTAGCTTGCGCTACGACGCAGCGTCATTAAAAATAAGCACCTCTTCACGCTTCGCCTTAGCAAGAAGGGCCGTCTGGTGAGACATCTCACTTCATGTTACTCTGAGAACTGGGGTTACGTAAGTAACCTATAGTTCTCATTCATAACACTCCGTTCGATGTCTCACTATGGGATATTGAAACTCCCGTATTGCTAGACATGCTTATCTCGAAAATCACCAAAAACAACCGGAACTTAACAGGCAGAACTCTGTCTCAACACGGGACCCAGCACTGCGCGGGCCACACTTGGAGCAGAGACATGTAGCCTGTAAAAGCGGAAAAAAGTGAGCGACGAGGACCAGCTCGCTGCTGCACAGATGTCTTGGATGGAAACACCCTTGAACAAAGCCCAAGATGTAGCCAGTCCACGAGTAGAATGAGCACGCAGGTCCGTTGGTGCCTGAAAACCCTGACTCGTATAAGCCAGAGCAATCGCTTCCACAATCCAGTGGGATAGCCGTTGCCTGGTAACGGGCTTGCCCTTCTGAGGGTTAGCCCAGGATATAAAGAGTTGGTCATTACAACGAAACTCTTTTGACCTGTCCATATAGATGCGTAAGGCACGAACTGGACACAGCAAATTCGGCCGCTGTTCCTCAGAGGAACACAGCGGCGGAGGAAATGCCACAATGTCAATTGGGGTACATGAGCCAACCACCTTAGGTATAAAGGCAGGGTTGGGCTTCAGCAACACTCTCGTTTGCCCCGGGGCAAACTGGGTGCACGAAGGATGTACAGAGAGCGCATGCATGTCACTGACTCGCTTGGCAGATGCCAGAGCCAGTAACAGCACTGTCTTCAGTGACAGGTGTTTCATGTCAGCTTCTTCTAGGGGTTCAAATGGAGGTCGAGTGAGCCCATCTAAAACCACTGCCAAGTCCCATAAGGGCACCAGTGACCTGGAAACCGGGAGGAGCCTGCGAGCCCCTTTCATAAAACGGCAGACCAAAGGATGTTGGCTAGCCATCTTTCCCTCAAAGCCCACATGGCATGCAGCAATAGCAGCCAGGTACACTTTAATCGTAGAGAAAGCTCTGTGTTTATCAATTAAGTCCTGTAGAAATGATCAAATCACCCCGACAGGACATTGAAAAGAGATGTGTCCTTTTTGAAGGCACCACTCCTCAAACACCCTCCACTTACAGTCATAGAGAGACCTGGTGGAGGAAGCTCTTGCACTCTGAATAGTGTTTATCACCTTCTCAGGGAGACCCACTGTATTCAGATTGTACCACTCACGGGCCAGGCCCATAGTGCCTAGCGCTCTGGGTGTGGGTGAAAGATCGCCCCCCCCGCCTGAGACAGTATGTCCCCGCGTAGTGGGAGCTGCCACGGCTGCCCGCACAGCAGCTGATATATCTTCGCCAGCCAGTACATTGCAGGCCAGTGCGGAGCTATCAGGATAAGTGTGTGGCATTGTTCTCTCACTCTGGCCAGAGTTGGGGGTATCAGAGCCAGGGGTGGGAACGCGTACAGAAGGACCGGAGGCCAAACGTGCGCGAGCGCGTCCACGCCTAACGGTCCGTTTAAATCGCGCATTGAAAAGAACAGCTGACATTGAGCATTTTCTTTTGATGCGAACAGATCTACCGCGGCTCGGCCGTAACGCACCCATAGCTGACTCACAATCATTGGATGTAGAGTCCAGTCTGCATATAGTGGTGCACCTCTGGACAGCAGATCCGCCCCGAGGTTCATCACTCCTGGTACGTGCGTCGCTCTCAGAGAGAGGAGACGTCCGCAGCTCCATAAGATCAGTTTGCGTGCCAGCATGTGTAACTGGAGAGAACGCAAACCCCCTTGGCGGTTTATATACGATATTGTGGTCGTGTTGTCTGTCCTCACGAGGACATGATGTCCTCTGAGAAAAGGCAGAAAGCGTTTCAGGGTGAGGAACACCGCTAAAAGCTCCAGATAATTTCTGTGTGACCGTCGGAGGTCTCTGCTCCAGAGACCCCTCACAGGTCGACCTTCGTATATACGCCCCCAGCTCGTCAGACATGCGTCTATGGTGACCACCTTCCGCGATAGGACAGCACCCATAGGTACGCTCCGTACTAGAAAAGTCGGGTGTAGCCAGTGGCGCAGAGCCATTACGCATTTCATGGTGACCATCACTCTCCGTGTGCCATGACACGAGGGGTCTAATCTGAGGACAGCTATCCAGCGCTGAAACTCCCTCATGTGTAAGCGTCCCAGTCGTACCACCAGAATGGCTGATGCCATGAGCCACAGCAACCGCAGACATGATCTGAAGAGAACATATTTGCGTGGCTGGAAATGAGCGAGGCAAGCCCTGAAGGCTTTCACTCTCTCTGCTGACAAGCGGGCTGTAAAGCTCACCGAATGCAGGCGTAGGCCCAGGAAGAGTACAGTCTGGGCTGGAGACAACATGCTCTTTTCTGTGTTTATTACAAAACCCAGGTCGAGCAGGTGTTTTATGAGGACATTCGTCTGCGTAATAGCCTCTTGCTCCGACTGTGCGAGAAGGAGCCAATCGTCCAGATAAGTTGCCAGGCGAATACCCTGTTGTCTCAACGGGGCTATCGCGGCTTCCGTACACCACAAACACTCGCGGGCTGAGAGACAGACCGAAGGGAAGTACTCTGTACTCGTAACAGACACCCTGAAAGGCGAACCTCAGATATTTCCTGTGTGGGTAATATACTGGGATGTGGAAATACGCATCTTTCAGGTCGACTGATGTGAACCAGTCGTTTTGGCGCACGAGACGCAACAGTGATGTGTGAGTGAGCATTCTGAATTTGTATCTTTTGAGATATTTGTTCAGAGCTCTCAAATCTAGTATCGGCCGAATTTCGTTCCCTCCCCGTTTGGGAACGAGGAAATACTTGGAATAAAAGCCGCTCTGACTCTGTTCGGCGGGTATTATCGATATAGCCTTCTTTTCTAGCAGCGAGAAAATCTCTTGCTCTAGAATATGGGCCGACTCTCCCCGGGCCTGTGAATACAGAATGCCCGAGAAGTGAGGGGGGGTGACAGCGAATTGGAGCCTGTAGCCCCGTGTTACTGTCTTGAAAACCCAAGCAGAATCTGTGAGCATCCTCCACTTGTCGCTTCTCAAAGCGAGCGGAGATGTCACAGCTCTGTCGTCTGCCCTCAGTGTCTCTATTTGTTGTGTTATGGGGCCCTCTAGTGTCTGAACACGGTGGTACCCCAGGTTGATAACCCCGGCCGACACTGCGCATGCGCGTGGCGGTGGTGCCTTCACAATCCCGTCTATTGTCCACCTTTTGAGAGAGGCCGTAGCCGCTCTCAAAAGAGGGGGAGACGACAGACTGTTTATTGTTTTTATTGTTTTTCTTTTCATTTTTATTGACTGCGCCCTTGGCTTCAAGCCTGGAAACGACAGTGGAAAATGATTTATTTTGAAACAACAATGATGACATGTGTTTGTGTGACTTAAACAGGCAGCGGAACTTGCTGTCTCTGATGTTAAGTCCATTTCCCTGATGGTCGCGAACTTGAGGATGACGTTTTGGCATCACTCGAGGTGGCAGGAAGATGGGGGCATGGCGGCACCCCGAAAACACATGAGCATCCAACACTGGAACGTGCTCAGGAGCTGTGGAACAGGGAACTTCCAGCTCCTTCATCGAGGAGATTGAGGAGGCTGTCAGGCCGCCCGCTTCTTCTTCCTCGCCTGGTAGCTGAAAACCTGGGTCGGCTGCGCCTGAGCGGCCGCTGCCGGGACTGGAGATTTTCTTGGCCAGCTCCCTGTTGCCTCGTGCCTGGGCTGGGGACCCGGGATGGGCTGCGGTCTCTGCCGCTTCGGTATTTTGAACCGGGCAGGACGTGAGACAGCTTGGGTGAAGGCCTGCCGCGGGACCATTGGAGGTGGCGACTGGACCCTTCGGGGGAGACAGAGCTGGAGAGCCTCGTTTCCCTTCCTTTTTGACTCGCACCTCAGCTGCATTGAAGCTAGAGCGGAGCCAAATATGCCCTCGGGAACAATAGGCATGTCCAGAACATCCTCTTTTTCCCGGTCTGGAAGGTTGGTCAGGTTGAGCCACCTGGCTCTCTCCTGTACCACCATCATTCCCAGTGCTTTGCCCGTGGCTTGGACTGCACAGCGCTGCACATGGAGGCAAATGTCCGTGATCGCTGCGATCTAGTCCCACACGGCAGGCTCAGGTCTGCTCGACATGTCCTCGCAAAGCTCCGCCTGGTAGGCGGTCAGCAGCGAGGAGACGTTGAGAGCCCTAGCGGACAAAGCTGCGGCTTTATAGGCCCGTTCGGTCATCGCTGACTGGAACCGGTCTGTCTTTGTCGGTAGCATGGGGTTCCTGCTTGGTGTCGAAGCCAGCCTCGGTTGGAGGTGGGCTGCCACCAGCGGTTCCATGGGCGGCATGCGGAGCAGGCCGAGCCTCTCCATACCGTCACAGTCCAGGGAGGAGGCACCCTGGATTGGGGCCTTGTTGCTGAAGGGACGGTCTCTCCACGACACCTCGTCCAACATCTCCGGAAAGACTGGAAGGAGCTGCCTCTTCGTCCTCGCTGCTTGGGACAAGTTCTTCCCCTCGTAGCGAGATCTGGAGGTCTCCTTGGCCGCTTCAGGCCATGGGATGTCCCGCCTGGATGCAGCGTGGTGACACACGGCCTACAAGTCCATGCTTAGGACGGGCGAAGCTGGTGTGCTCTCGCCCGGGGGAGCGGACATCACTCCCGGCTTAGCAGCCTGAGCCGATGAAACGAAGATGTCATCCCCATCTGAGTCAGACAGGAGGAACTCAGAGGTATCCTCTTCGTCCTTCATGTAGTCCAACTCCAGGACATCCTCCGCGGGTGGAACCATGGTGAGGTACAATTGTAGGTACAAGGTACAAGAGCTCTCGCAGCTCTTGCCGCCACCGGGTCCCAGCCTGAAACGGCGTGGGGCTCCGGTTCAGCGGCTGTCGCTGTTCATCAGGTGGTCCTCTACCGCCAGTCAGAAGAGGAGTGGAGAGATTCAGCAGATTGTTTGCACTGAACACCTGGCTTTCAACTGCCTGTACTGACCATTCTGTCCATTTTATTGACAATTTTAACTTTTTCTGGGACCGCAGACATCTTTTTAAGACAAATGGAGTTTGCCTGAACAAGTCAGGAGTGAAATTGTTTATCTCTAACATATTCAACTGCCTGCGTCATCAATCTGTTCCCTCTGCCAAGGACAGCAAGAGGAATCAAAACAGGAGAAAGACACAACACATCGCGCAGAAAACCCTGAGGAAGTATCACTGCACCCGCCTGAGGAATGTTCTGATTATGGGAGACCTATGACACAAATGGAGGAGTCTCCACTGCCCGTCACCCTCCCTGTCAACGCCTTTGAGGATACTCTTCATTCATCCCCCAGCTCTCTCTACTCTCACCCTTTCACCCTCGCCCACCCCCCTGGAGTTCGATGACCGCATGAAGGCGACACGCAGGGTTGGCAGCATGTCCTTTATCCCCGCCCCTCAACGACGACCAAAATCACCAAAGCAGAGATGCGCACCATCTCCCCCGGCTTCATCACCATGCCTACCACAATCATCCAAACCAGAACAATACAAGGAAGATGGAAGCAGATTTCCAAACCCCCCTTTCTACAGTGTAGCCCTGACCCTGCCCTCCTATGATGAGAGGAGCAGGGTGGTGGGTCCTCCCTCCCCTTCAAAGCCTGATAGGGATGTGTGTGTACAAAACGCTGCAAACTGATATCTGCTGGGTCCAGGCTCAAGGGCGTATGGCACTCTCAACTCTTTCCAGGACATGCCGGGGCCCTGCCTGCCTGTAGCTTTGCCTATATCTGTGTTGATAGGTAATAGATTAAGAGCGGTGAATCATCTTAGATACAGGAAGCGCTCAAACGTTTGTGTGAGTTTATCTAATTTAGCAGTGATTCCATGTCAGCCACAGCTTGTTACAAAAAACCTGACTGATAGTGTGTTTAACGAACTTAAACTAGCTTTATTAAATGTCAGGTCTTTGGCAGGAAAAACATTTTTAATCAATGATTTTATCACTGAGCACAATCTCGATTTTATATTTTTAACAGAAACTTGGATTGAACAAAATAACAGTGCAGCTGTTCTTATCGAATCAACCCCTCCCAACTTTAGTTTTATGAGTCAGGAAAGAATGCGTAAGAAAGGGGGTGGAGTTGCTATTTTGTTCAATGATTCCCTTCAATGCAGGAAGACATCTTATGGGAACTTTGCTTATTTTGAATATGTGGCCCTTCAGCTGAAATTTTTTTTTTGATTTTGATATACTTTATAATCCCCGTGGGGAAATTTGTTCTCTGCATTTGACCCATCCTAGTGTTAGGAGCAGTGGGCTGCCATTTTGAACGGCGCCCGGGGAGCAGTGTAGGGAACGGTGCCTTGCTCAGGGACACCTCGGTAGCACTTGGTCTTGCCGGGACTTGAACTGGTGACCTTCCAGTTGCCAAGCCAAGTCCCTATGGACTTCGCCACCACCGCCCCCAAATGCTCCTCTCGAGCTCTGTTCCTAAATATCTATAGACCACCCAAATACTGTGCAAGCTTTTTTGATGATTTTACCGAACTGCTGCCTATAGTGTGTATTGACTTTGACCGTCTAGTCATTTTTGGTGATTTTAACATCCATGTTGACAACCCCCAGGACAGAGGGGCTAAAGAACTGTGTTGTGTTCTTGATAGCTATGGACTGACTCAGCATGTGACGGCGCCCACGCACAATAAGGGGCACACTCTGGACTTAATTATCTCAAAGGGTCTGAATATCTCTACGGTTGTGGTGACTGATGTTGCACTCTCTGACCATTCCTGTGTTTTCTTTGAGAGCTCTATTTCTGTTCACATAAATGTTCAAAAAGAGATAACCACAAAGCGATATTTAACTGAAAATACTAGGGAAATGTTTACTCAGAATATTTCTTCCACACTTGCCCCTGCTAACATCTCAGTAAATGACCTAGTAGATCATTTTAATTCAAAAATGTAAAATGTTATAGATGCCATTGCTCCAATTAAGGTAAAGGAAATGTCTGGCAAGAAAATATCTCCATGGAGAAAGGCCATGACCGTGAAAACAGAAAAAAGAGAATGTCGAAAAGCTGAACGCAGGTGGAGAAAAACAAATCTCCAGGTTCACTTTGAAATCTATAAAGAGAGACTTGGCCTTTATAATTTGGAATAGAAAAACGCACGACAATCGTTCTTCTCTGACATCATTACCAAAAACAAAAACAACGCACGTGCCTTGTTTGCTACCGTCGACAGACTAACTAACCCCCCAGTGTCAGTAGCCTCTGAATTTCTAACCACCAGGGCGTGCAATGATTTTGCCTCCTTCTTCACTGACAAAATTCAGAAAATCAGACAAGCAGTCAGTGCCTCTGCATCAGGAACAGCAAATGTGTTGTCTTTGTGTCCAACTAATATCAATTCAAACACCATGACACAATTCCATCAGATTAATGATAAAAACCTAGAGGACATTATACAACTTCTGAAGTCCTCCTCCTGCTGCCTTGATATTATTCCAACAGGATTTTTCAAAGATGTTTTGCCTTGCATTGCCTCAGATCTACTTCATATAGTAAACAAATCTCTTCACTCAGGTATTTTTCCACAGGCCCTGAAAACTGCAGTCATTAAACCGCTCTTAAAAAATAATAGTCTAGATGCTTCAGTCATGAACAATTACAGGCCCATATCAAACCTCCCATTTCTAGGTAAAATCATTGAAAAAGTTGTTTTTCAACAGTTGAGTAATTTCTTGCATTTAAATAACTGTTTTGATGTGTTCCAGTCAGGCTTTCGTCCAAACCACAGCACTGAGACTGCTCTTGTAAAGGTCTTTAATGACATCCACTTAAACACAGACAGTGGCAGAACTTCAGTGTTAGTATTATTAAATCTCAGTGCTGCGTTTGACACTGTTGACCACAACATATTACTAAACCGACTGGAAAACTGGGTGGGACTTTCGGAAACAGTTCTAAATTGGTTTGAATCCTACTTAAAGGACAGAAACAACTTTGTTTCTATAGGTAAATACACATCTGAGTTGACAAATATGACATGTGGGGTACCTCAAGGCTCCATCTTGGGGCCTCTTCTCTTTAACGTCTACATGCTACCACTGGCTCAGATAATGAAGAACAACAAAATAAGTTACCATAGCTATGCGGATGACACACATTTATGTAACAATTTCACCAGGAGACTATGCTCCAATTCAAACCCTGAGTAAGTGCATTGAACAAATCAATGACTGGATGTGTCAGAACTTTCTCCAATTAAACAAAGATAAAACTGAGGTAATGGTTTTTGGAGCCAAGGTAGAATGTATAAAAGTTAGCGCTGAGCTTCAGTGTGCAATGTTCAAAACAGATAAAGCCAGAAATCTAGGTGTAGTCATGGACTCTGACCTGAGTTTCAACAGTCACATTAAAACAGTTACTAAATCAGCCTACTATCACCTAAAGAATATATCTAGGATTAAAAGACTAATGTCACAGCAGGATTTGGAAAAACTTGTCCATGCTTTTATCTTCAGTAGACTTGACTACTGCAATGGTGTCTTCACAGGTCTCACTAAAAAATCTATTAGAAAGCTGCAGCTGATTCAGAACGCCGCTGCTCGAGTCCTCACTAACACTAAGAAAGTGGATCACATCACTCCTGTTCTGAAGTCTTTACACTGGCTTCCTGTGTGTCAAAGAATAGATTTCAAAATACTGCTGCTGGTTTATAAAGCACTGAATGGTTTAGGCCCAAAATACATTTCTGACCTCCTGCTAAATTATGAACCATCCAGATCTCTCAGGTCTTCAGGGACTGGTCAACTTTCTGTCCCCAGAGTCAGAAGTAAACATGGTAACGCAGCATTCATTATTATGCTCCAAATATCTGGAATAAACTCCCAGAAACCTGCAGGTCCGCTGCAACTCTTAATACTTTTAAATCCAGGCTGAAGACTTTTCTTTTTGTCGCTGCTTTTAATTGAACTATTCATATCTTAGACTGCACTGTAACTTTTATCCATGTATTTTTTCTTTTAATGTTTATTTTATTAGCTTTTCTTTTTAATGACTGATTTTAAATGCCATTTTCTTAATGTCTTTCATTTTTTGTAAAGCACTTTGAATTGCCTTGTGTTGAAAAGTGCTATATAAATGAACTTGCCTTGCTGTTGTTGAGCCCCAGTCTGACACAGTGCGGGGCTCAATCTCTGCGGCGGACGCCACCATGTCAAAAACACACAGGCACGCAGCCAGACACACTGCGGTGGAAGGAGGAACCTATTGCGGTGAGCATGTTGTAACTTCCGGTTGTTGTTGTCATCTCCGGGTATCCCGTGTGCCTGTTCTGTTGCTGATAGCTTATTAACTTAACTTAATCGATCGTTTTAAAACTCTTGATCACGGCAACTGCCTGACGTTGTAATCACACGTTACTACAGCTTAAGCACTCACAACTCTCCTTCTCTTAGCGACTGTAACTCCACAGTTGCCTACACTCTTTTCGGAAGTGGCGGCCGGCCCATAGGGGCGCACCCCCACCTCTTGCCAGATACAAAAAAAAAAATATATATATATATTTTTTTTTTTTTTAAATTAAAAAACAAAAAAATAAATATATATATATATATATATATATTTTTTTTTTTTTTAAATTAAAAAACAAAAAAATATATATATATATATATTTTTTTTTAAATTAAAAAACAAAAAAATATATATATATATATATTTTTTTTTTTTTAAATTAAAAAACAAAATATCTTTTATATTTACATTTTTAATGAACAAGGTAAATATCATACAATTGGTATCACAAAAATGTACAATCTACAATACAATCTCGTTTAAAATTGTGTTACGATGTCTAAAGTTACTGATAAGTCACATGTTTCCTGCCTGGCCTTGCCCATGGCAATAGTTTATCATTACCGGACGGAGCCCCCGAGCCAAACAGCAGCAACCAGCACGTTGCAAAAGTCTCAATAGTAAACTGTGCCGCCGAAACATAATTTCAGCCAATCAGCGCCGTCAAATATTTTGGTCACGTGGACGCTCACGTTGGCGCCCATGTTGCTTACGTGCGTTGACGTGAGTTGTTTTTTAGACTCGTGAGTGACCAAGGTGACGCAGTATTTGGATGAGAATGGTGTGCAGGTGGAGTCGCCGGAACCTCGGTCCGCAGTGCTCCGCACCCAATTCCGTGCAAGAGCTACTCTCCAATCCTTTTGAAAGGAGAAGTTTGGGAGATAAATTGATACTTAAAGACCTTGGACCGGACCAACCCGATTTGTATATATCACAGCAAGCTCGTGAAAAAGACAAAACGTATCAACAAGGCTTCTCACATGGCTAGCTGGATGCAAACAGGTAAATGCTATCTTTTGTTTCCCATGCTTGCTCTTCAAACAGCCAGGGACAGATATGATCTGTTCAGAAACTAGACAAAAGTTAAACAAGTACAAACCACAGACTGTCTGTGTCATGGAGAATACAGTCGCTGGTTTATTTATGTCTGAATAGGCCGTTGTTGTGAGTGTGGACGGTCGGAGCATAACGTTAGCTTAGCCAAGCTCCATTCAGAAAGCATTCTAAAATGTTTTTCGCCTGCCGTCTGTCTGCAGACTTGTCAAAGTATTAATTCATGGTTTTTACTAACCGGTATCAGTATGTTGTTAATTCGGCATCATTTTGAAATGTGTATTACAATTAAATCACGGTAAAATATGTTCATGTTGTTGTAGCTTCCGAGCCAGCGCGTCTTGTTTGAATGATGCGAGTAAACACAGCTGGCAGCTGCGGTGAAACTCGAGCGTTTAGAGCGAAGCGAATATTCGCATCGCGTCCGGTCTAAACACAGCATAGCGAGCTCCGCGCTGCACTGGAAACGCGCCATTACATCACCAGAAGTCCTAATTTAAGGGGTAATTTCTCCCAAAAAAAATTGTTTTACTCACTCTATCAACAGCCCCACCAACAATATTTTCCACCAGCCGCCACTGCTTTTCGGGTTTGCTAACGGTAGCTACTTTAGCTTGATAACTAGCCATGGCTCTTTCCCCACCCTCTGGTGCTATTTCCTGCTCTTCCCGTCTCATGTTTGGTTACTTCCCGGCCTCCTTTACTGGTAAGGATACATGTGTTAAATGTAGTATAGTTGTTAGGTTGGAGGCGGGAATCATAGCCATAGAAGCCCGGCTCCGCATCTTAGAAAGTAACTCGGCTACAGTAAAGCCCATATTAGCCAGTGCGGACCGGCCAACGGTAGCTCCTCTTAGCCGTCCCCCGGCAACTCCCGAGCAGCAGGGAGACTGGATGACTGTTCTGAAGGGGCATAACATGAAACCCGCAGGTCCCCACCAACCCGTTCACGTATCTAACAGATATTCCCCACTCAGCGAGACACCCGCTGAGAAGCCAACTCTGGTTATTGGTAGCTCTATTATGAGACACGTGAATTTAGAGACCGAAGCCTCCACAGTCACATGCATTCCGGGGGCCAGAGCGGGCGACGTTGAGGCGCATCTTAAACTGCTGGCTAAAAATAAACATAAATACGGTAGGATTGTTATTCACGTCGGTGGTAATGATGTTTGTTTACGCCAATCAGAATGCACCAAACTTAATGTGGAGTCGGTGTGTAGTTATGCTAAAACAATGTCGGACACCGTAATCTTCTCTGGTCCCCTCCCCAATCTGATCAATGATGACATGTATAGCCGCATGTCATCATTTCAGCGCTGGTTGTCTTGGTGGTGCCCAGCAAACAATGTGGGCTTCGTAAATAATTGGATAGCCTTCTGGGGAAAACCTGGTCTGATTAAGAGAGACGGCATTCATCCTACTTTGGAAGGTGCAGATCTCATTTCGGCAAACATTTCAGGGCTTTGTGGACTTAATCCATGACAAACTGGAGTTGAGACCAGGAGGCGGAGTCGCAGTCTTACACGCTTCTCTGCGCTCTCTCCTAGGCAGTCATCCATAGGAATCCCGAACCCAATAAAATACCCAATATTAGCGGTGTGTGTGTCTGCCCAAGGACAATTTAAGGTAAAACCTAATAGAGGTGTCATACATAATAACCTAATAAAAGTAAATGTAACAACTACTACAGTGCAACAAAACAGGAAGATTAAATGTGGTCTCTTAAACATAAGATCTCTGGCATCTAAAGCAATATTGGTAAATCATTTAATATCAGATTATAATATTGATATATGCTGTCTCACTGAAACTTGGTTGAGACATGAAGAATATGTCAGCATAAATGAGGCCACTCCACCCAGCCATATCAACACTCATATTGCTCGAGGCACGGGCCGAGGAGGTGGAGTTGCAGCAATCTTTGACTCAAGTTTACTTATCAATACTAAATCAAAATTAAATTATACCTCCTTTGAAAGCCTCGTTTTTAGTCTTACGCATCCGACCTGGAAAACTTTGCAGCCAATCTTATTTGTTACAGTGTATCATGCACCAGGTCCTTATTCAGAATTCTTATCAGAATTCTCTGAGTTTTTATCAACTTTGGTTCTTAAAACAGACAAAGTAATTATAGTAGGTGACTTTAATATTCATGTTGACGATGATAAAAATAGCCTTACTGTTGCATTTAACTCTATATTAGATTCTGTTGGTTTCTGTCAGAGTGTAAATAAACCAACCCACTGCTATAATCACACTCGACCTTGTTCTGACTTATGGTATTGAAATTGAGCAACTATTAGTCGAACCGCATAATCCTGCTTTATCCGACCATTTCTTAGTAACTTTTTTAGTACTATTACGAGACTACAAAGCATTAGTCAAAAGCTCTTGCAGCAGAACCCTATCTGTTAGTGCTATAGCCACATTTAAGGAAGAGATTCCACCAATACTTAACTCGATAGCATGTCTGCATGTAGGGGAGGAAACGTATACAAAATGTACACCACCCCAAATTGATCATGTTGTTGATAGTGCTATAGATGCGCTGCGAATAAAATTAGACTCTGTTGCTCCTTTGAAAAAGAAGAAAATAAAACATAGATTAGCTCCATGGCATAATGGCGAAACCCGCAAAATAAATAGATGAGAATAAGAATAATGCAAGATTTCTTTTCAGCACTGTAGCCAGGCTGACAGAGAGCCACAGCTCGATTGAGCCTTCTATTCCCATAGCACTCAGTAGTAATGATTTTATGTGCTTTTAACGATAAAATTGTTACTCTTAGAAACAAAATTAATGACCTCTTGCCTTTGACCAGTATAGTGTTATCAACAGCTCCCGGAAACGTAAGTTCTAATATTACACTAGATAGTAAACTAGAATGCTTTTCAGGCATAAACCTTGAACAATTACATTCAATGATTCTCTCTTCTAAACCATCAACGTGCATGTTAGACCCAATTCCAACTAAGCTGTTGAAGGAAGTTCTTCCATTAATTAGCACTTCTTTATTAAATATTATGAATATGTCTTTATTATCAGGCTATGTTCCACAATCATTCAAAGTAGCAGTGATAAAACCGCTTCTTAAAAAGCACAACCTCGATCCAGAGGTTTTAGCCAACTATAGACCTATTTCTAATCTTCCGTTCCTCTCAAAAGTTCTTGAGAAAGCGGTCGCAAAACAGTTGTGTGATTACTTAAAAAACAATGATTTATTTGAAGATTTTCAGTCTGGCTTTAGAACACATCATAGCACAGAGACAGCTCTGGTTAAAGTCACAAATGACATTCTAATAGCCTCGGACAGAGGACTTGTCTCTATTCTTGTTTTGCTCGATCTCAGTGCTGCATTTGATACTATCGACCATGATATCCTATTGCAAAGACTAGAGCACTTAGTTGGCATACAGGGAACTGCTTTAGGCTGGTTTAGGTCCTATCCATCTGAACACTCTCAGTTTGTACGTGTTAACAATGAATCTTCCACGCAAACCAAAGTTAGCCATGGAGTGCCACAAGGCTCAGTGCTCGGACCTATTTTGTTCACATTATATATGCTTCCGTTAGGCAATATTATAAGGAATCATTCTGTAAACTTTCATTGTTATGCGGATGATACTCAACTATATTTATCAATCAAGCCTGATGAAATTAATCATCTAAATAAAATTCAAGACTGCCTTAAGGACTTAAAAACGTGGATGACCTTAAACTTTTTGATGTTAAACACGACCAAAACTGAAGTTATTGTACTTGGCCCGAAGAATCTACGAAACAAATTATCTAAAGATATACTAACTATGGATGGCATTAATTTGGCCTCCAGTGAGACTGTAAGGAATCTTGGTGTTATATTTGATCAGGATTTATCCTTTAACGCCTACATAAAATCAATTTCAAGGACCGCCTACTTCCATCTACGTAACATTGCAAAAATCAGGCATATCTTGCCTCACAACGATGCAGAGAAACTAGTCCATGCATTTGTTACTTCTAGGCTGGATTATTGTAACTCTTTATTATCAGGGAGTACCAAGAAGTCAGTCAAGTCGCTTCAGCTGATTAAAAATGCTGCGGCTCGTGTACTAACCAGAGTTAGGAAAAGGGACCACATTACTCCTGTTCTGGCTGCCTTACACTGGCTCCCTATAGAACACAGGATAGAATTTAAAATTCTTCTTCTCGCCTACAAATCCCTTAATGGGCAGGCGCCATCTTACCTTAAAGAACTCATTATACCCTACTGTCCTACTAGGGCATTGCGTTCCAAGAACGCAGGGTTGTTGGTTGTTCCTAGAATCTCTAAAAGTACAATGGGAGCCAGAGCCTTTTCTTATCAAGCTCCACATTTGTGGAATCAGCTTCCAGTTTGTGTTCGGGCGGCAGACACCCTATCCGTTTTTAAGAGTGCGCTTAAGACCTTCCTTTTTGATAAAGCTTATAGTTAGGGCTGATTAGATTCAGCCCCTAGTTTTGCTGATATAGGCTTAGTTTGTCGGGGGACATCTTACTTCTTCCTTCTCTCTGTCTATACCTGTGTACTCTCATGTTCCGATTAACCCAGCTTCCCCAAATGTCTTTCTTTTTGGTGTCTATATACGCTGGGATCCGGAGTCATGGATGATCCTGCGGTCCTGTGTCCTGGATCGCAAGCGCTGGATCTTGAGTCGTGGCTGTGGTCCTGGATCATCGGTCCTGGATGGATATCCTCATGGATTCATCTTCCTATTATACACACATCCATTTCCAAACATTTGGACTACCTATATTGAAAATGTATTATCTTTTCAATTTACACACGGCATCTATTGCACGTCTGTCCGTCCTGGGAGAGGGATCCCTCCTCTGTTGCTCTCCCTGAGGTGTCTCCCATTTTTTCCTTTAAACTGGGTTTTCTTCGGAAGTTTTTCCTTGTACGATGTGAGGGTCTAAGGACAGAGGGTGTCATATTGTCATACTGATATTCTGTACACACTGTGAAGACCACTGAGACAAATGTAACATTTGTGATATTGGGCTATATAAATAAACATTGATTGATGTCTTGATTGCAGGACGGCAAATCAACGGACATGAGGGGGTTCTGTCCCGACAAGCTAGCTTGGCGTGCTAACCATCGGCGGAGGCTCTTCATGGTGAAGCGGGTACAATGCCTGCACGAGCCGGGGTTATCAATAGCCTCCCGGGTGTGTTCCAGCCCGAGGCAGGACGAGCAAACCTGGTGTGAGTCTGTGCCTGAAATTTTAAACCCGCAGCCGCATAGCCGAGCCTCCGAGTCCCTGACTCCTCTGGTGTGAGGGAGAGAAGGGTCCATCTTCGATCACCGGGGTGTCGGCGTGGAGTGGACACGCTAGTAACAGGTACGTTACTGAGAAAAAATCTAACCTTGCCGTTAGTCCGAAAGGAAAAAAGGCGACTGTGTAGATTTTATTCTTTGAAGAATATTAACTGGTGTGTTAATAACTTTTTTATCTCTGTCTCCTCTGGTGTGAGAGAGAAAAGAGAATGTCCTCTTTACCATGGTGTCGGTGTGGAGGGAAGAACAAACTAGCAACAGGTATGTTACTAGCTTGAAGAAAAAAATCAAACCTTACCGTTATTTCGACAGAAAGAAATGGCGAGGCAGATTCAAATATTAACTGGTGTGTTAATATTGCTCAATCTTCTTGCAAAGCAAAAAAGTAACCGGCAAGCGCCCGTCGACCGAATGTTAGCTTGGGTTCAGTCTGTGGACCGTTAAGCTAGCCCGGTTACTGATAAAACAAGATGTGCTCTGAAGCGAGAAGAGGTGTTTGAATGACGCTGCGTCATAGCGCAAGCTACTTAAAGGGTGGGTGGATTCCCTGACGTTGACATCAAGATCACCAGCCAATCAGGATTGGCGTAATGAGATTGATGCTTCTGTTTGCATACGCGTTGAGGCGCATCCCATAGTGAGACATCGAACGGAGTGTTATGAATGAGAACTACAAATTATAAATGTAACATTTCAGCAATCAGCATTGAAACATGTGCTATTGTAAATATTTTTGCCGACTTACAAATTAGTGAAATACATGTGCCTGTCGGGGCGCACAGAATTTTTTAATCCTTGGTGGCACTGAGGAGAGGGCCACTCGCAAGTCCTGTTCAACATAGAGCCGTGACCTCCTGTTGTTCTTCATGTAAATCAGAGTAGAGAACGCCAACTCCAGAGATGGGGTCATTACTAAAAAAAATGTAATATATTACATATTACTTTAAAAAAAAAAAAAGTTATATATTACACTACTTCGTTACTATCTACATAAAGTAACTCGTTACTTTACTCGCCGAGCATGTAAGAACTGCGCATGTGTGAGTGGCAATAACTTTCCTTACCAGCAGGCGGCGGTAGTGTGTATTCGTCATTCAAAACAGGCAACAACCGGAAGACAGAGAAGAAGAACAGATTACGTGATATAAACAAACAACAAATAGCATGTGCGGTAGCTTCACCTTAGCATGTGTTCTTTGCAGGTGTTTGTTGAGGTTTGACGTGGTGTTTACAGCAGTGGATAACAGCTTCTGGCCTGGACACAGTTTGCACCTCACCGTCACATTCCTGTCTATTCTTCGGACGAACTCAAAAATAATGTTATCGAAAGTTATCGCTGACTCAGCCATGTTTATGCAGCACTGCACGTGGAGATGTGGACGCGCAAGTCGCGCAGATTACGTACATATAAACCTACAAAGTACTGATATAGTAAATTAAAAAATTATTATTTTTGTGTAGTTGTATATTGCAATAATAACGTATGGTTGTCACACAATCCCACGGCAAACCCGGACTTGCACACCGTTTGGGAACCACCGCACTACACTACCCAGAATCCCCAGCTATTTTTTGTGACTACAACAGCCGCCTTGCTTTACAAACCCCGTGATTAGTCATCAAGCCCTGTGATTGGATGTTGGAGTGGCAGTGCGACAAGGTTACGCTGACTGAGCGCCAACAGCTCTTTGAAATGGAATGAAACCACGGCAGACTTTCCAAAACTGGAAATGGACGGGTCCGGCCCCCGCCCCCCCCAGAACTACACATGCTGGCTATTGTGTGTTTCGCAACATGTTCTATGGCACGTCTCATTATAAGACGTTTTCGTATTTCCCACAATTAGAAGTTGCCAGTATTAAACCGTGTACACCCTGGAGGTTTAGGGGATACAAAACACAGTGGTGTTATCACATTTAAAACATATAATTAATAAATGGGTGAATTAATATATCCACATGACACCTAAGGTCAGAAGAGCTTTAATTAACAGCTGGTCTTATGCCTGTGACCCCTCCTGTTGTTCATTGATAAGCCTGAAACATGCACTTGTCAAGGTTCAGAGGCACATTTTTCAAATATGGCAGCCATCGATCATCTTAAGATAAGATAAGATATACTTTATTGATCCCAAGTTGGGAAATGTTTTTGTTACAGCAGCATACTACTTTGTTCTACTCCACTACAATTCAGAGGTTAACCTGGTATTTTTACTCCACTACATTTATTTTAGATACTTTGCAGATTCTTATTAATGATGTGAAATATAAACAACCCTTAAATCAGACTTTAGTTACACCTGAGTCAAATTCAGGGAAGGTGATTGTCAAGTGCCAAAATAAACTATGCAATATATTGGACGTTAAGTACTTTGTCAGACTTCATATTTATCTGTGGATAACCCCAAAGTTTTTTTCTTATTCAAAAGAAGACCTTAACTTATTCTTTAATGTTTAAATAAAGCCTTATTTGTTTGTCTGTTTTGCACATCCTCCTGTTAATATCTTTGGACGTCCTGCTCCAAACTGTTTTATTGTAGAGATTACTACAGTATCTTCTTGATATTTTCAATTTTGTATGTAGGCTGCTCTTAATATTTAAATGTTTTCATCAAATAAAACGTATTCAACAACAACATTCAATAACGTGCTTTAACCACTAGGCGGTGCGGGTTAAAAAAACAGTGGTGTAGTTAATAAAACATAATAATATCAAATATAACATGACTATTAACTTTATTGTGAAATTAAAACAGAACGGTAAAGGAAAATACAGTTTCAGTCTCTCGATTTGAAGCTTATGCATTGTACCATGAACCTGTATAGACCTGTAACAGTCAACTGCATGAGGAGTTGGAAAGTTAGTAAATAATATCTTTAAAAACTACAAAAAAATACCTTTCTATCAGCTGTGCACCGTTATGGTGTAAATATAGCCTATCTACCAATTGGATCAAATATAAAAGTCAGCCGAATTAGTGTTGATACTGCAAGGAGACGTATTGTGTAAAAAGAAACGGAAGATGTTGTTTAATTGTTAATATATTTATGATCCACGTCACGTATTCAGTTTTGGTGGCATTTCTTACAATTTGTCAAAAGGTCTTCTGATCAGGGCTCTATAAATAAATATCTACGGCAGATATGAACAGGTATAAGTTTTCCTTTGTTCCGCTGTCAATCAAGCTGCTGAACAGTCAGAAATAACTGTGATTATGCTGTGTTAGGAGTTGCTGGGAGGTGCAATGTTTACAGTGTAGTTTGTTTGTGCAATCGAGAAGGTTAAATAGGGGAAGTGCATTGTGTGTAAATATGGACACAATAGGGATATGTGCAATTTGACGGACACTATGCATAGGTGAAATAGGGAAAGTGCAATATTGATTTGTGTATGAATACAATAGGGGAAAGTGCAATATTTGATTTATGTATAAATACAATAGGGAAAAGTGCAATATTTGATTATGTACAGTATGAATGCAATAGGGAAAGTGCAATTTGATTATGTATGTGCAATAGGGAAAGTTCGGTACCTGTATGTTTCTTGTTGTTTCTTTGCCATGTGATATATGTGATCTCTGTTCTGTATCTATGACTGATTGACCTGAATGTTTTTTATGTGTATTATCTCGATGCCCAAGACAAATTTCTCCTAAGGGAGACAATAAACTCTATCTAATCTAATATGTAATATTTATATTTATCAAAACTTCTGAAAAAAGAAAGGTGTCTCTCAGAATCGAAAGAGAAAAACCTATGGGAAAAACACAAAAGCATTGTACACAATTTAAACCAATAAATATCGTATAATTAACAAGGATAAACTGATGTTTTTCAGTTGATGAGTACTGCAGATATCACTGTTAAATCATTTGATCATTGGTTTTATTATGAAAACGTGGAGACCGGAAATACTGTTTTCAACCCGTAACTTTACATGGAGGCTCAAATCATCTTCGTAATATCTATCAAATTATAGATCCTACATATCGACTGGACGTGTATTCTAAAAGTACAATATACACTTCTCACTAGAAATCTAATGAAAAAGTGTTTTAATGGCCAAACTATCCTACAATTTAGGATTTTACAGAGAGGGTTATTTGTGAATAAACGACCATCTGTAACGTTTGCATTCAACGGGAGCACTAGAGGGCGAACACTTTAAAACATAATTATAGGACGTATTAAGCGCTTGAACAAACGACATATTTGGTCGTAATAAGGGCCTGAACAATAGACCCATTTGGTCGTATGAGTTGGAGGACTTGTTGGACCGGAAATCCATAGTTAACCCTGGAGTTACCTCGCTAAGCGAAAATCCGGCTTCGTCGTACAGGCCTCTGAGGGGAAAAAGTATTTGTTTATGACAGATGGAGAGCAGCAGGAGCAAACACAGCCAGACCACAGTGAAACAAACACAAATGCAGAAAAGCATTAATCACTGATTATACCTGTTAACATACATTTTACAATCAAATTGGGTTTTGCAGGGTTTTAAGCTGTTGCTTTGCTGACGTAAACGTTTGTTTCCCTCCTTTCCTGAGAAGATTTGTACGGTGCATCAGTGTCAGAGCTGTGGTTGTAAAGTTAAGGTGGAGCAGTCAAATTAATTTCCCCAGTGAGCCATTTCTATTTGCTCATATTTGTTCTCTCATGTAACCAATATAAGTCGCTCTACTGTTGATAAAAGTGTGAGTTTTTATGCTTCCACATTTCAACCTTTTTTTCATTACTTTCCCTAGGCCGGAGGGATATCTCCAAATGAGTTTTAAATATATCAGTCACTTTTCATGATGTTGATGGGGTAATCCACCCTTTGTTCAACCAGCGTGTGTTGCCCTGCACATGCAGCTGTTTATCTGGTAAGCTTTTCTTGGCTAAAAATCGTTTGAGATCCTCTGCTATGAGTTTTAATTTGCTGTTCTTTGGAGTAATGGTCAATTCCTACAAGCTGCACTTGTGACTCCAAGTGGATACAATTATGCTAGATAATGAGACCAAGGACCCCACACAGTTGTCAAAAGGCTCTCACGTTATGCCTCTCAAACCGAAACATTTAAACAGTTGTAAAAGAGCATCTTGAATGTTAAGCCTCTCTGATAGTGAGACATCAAGTGCCAACTCTCCCTCTTCCTGAGGCCTTGCCTGGTTGTTTTACATAACGAAAGGTGCCATCTCAGCCAAGCGGAGAAGATTCCAACCCCTTGTGGTCTTTGCATTAATTAATTGTACTAAATATCAGTTGCTGTTGGCCAGAGCGCAGGTGATTAAAGATGACCATCATTTATTTAATGAAAGCCGAGTTTGTACACACCAACAAAAAATAAGCTTTCATTTGTTTCAAATCATCTTGCACTTTAAGAGTCCATCATTCAAGGCAGTTATACCCTGCAAGGCTGAATGTCAGATATACTTTGATTATCTTCAAATAATAACCGTTGTTTCCTGAAAGGACTTGTCAATAAAAGGCTTTCCCTCTCCCATCCTTTGAATATTGAAATGTGTGATGCCAAGGGCAGAAAAAGCATTGTGTTTGTAATGAAATACTCTGCAGCTGACAAACGGCAGTCCTCACAGCTCAGACTTTATTAGGTTTAGCCGTCTTTAATTTCTCCTCGGTGGTTTGAAGACAACTGGCAACTCGTAGTGCAGAAAATGTTAAGGAGCTTTACCTTCACTCATTCTTAGGGTGGTGACGGGGGCCCGATCAGGTGAAAAGCTCTCCTCTCTCATAGCTATATTCTCACAACATTTTACATGGAGTGACAAAGGGGGGGCAAGAGGTCATGCCAGGGTGGCATGGGAGGGTGGACCGTACGTGGTATTTTATACTGTATAACCTATTTATTGTTAAATCATGCCCTAACACAAGTGTTCTTAATGCACAAGAGAAACAAGGTGTTCAGACGAACAAACTAAAATATAGTATAAAACAGCAGAAAGTACTCATGATACCCTAGAATTCTGTTTACTGTAAGTACAGTAAAAGTACTTAGTTATAATTAAGTACACAAATGACATCACCCATCTCTTAAGAGAGCTAAAGGTGACCTGTGCAGCAACACATTTCAATAAATATTTGTCACTACTAAGAGCCGCTAGATTGTGCTACTGTAATAGAATATGTATGCAAGGAGGTAGTGTTAATTTCGTTGACTAAAACTATGACGAAATATGTTCGTCAACGACCTTTTTTTCCATGACGAAAACGAGACGATGACGAGACGGCACCGACGGCAGTAAACAATAACTGTAACGAAATCATCATGCAATATCGTTGACGAAAAGTGACGAGACGAAAATGTAGTTTACTAAATAAAAACTATGCCAAAATCTCTCTTTACTTTCGTTGACGAAAAATGAGACGAAATATTATCAAAGATAACGTTACATCTCTGATAGTCAGTTTTTCTCCCAGCAGTTCCATTTCCGGTGCTGCGCTGGGCAGCGTCTGTGCTGTGTGTCTGTGCTGCGCGCGGCGGTAGATTTGAATTACACCGGGCAGCAGCAAAATATAAACTGTCAGGAAGACTCGGGTCTAACTCATGGTCTAACTAACCTTATTTAACAGAAAATAAAATGGTAACAACAGGGCTTGGGAGCGGTGGTCGCACTCGCGTTAATCGAATACCCCCCCCGTCAGCGCGAGTGAGTGATAAATTGTGCACTCGACGGATAATAATGGATTATGACGGAAATGTTACGATCCTGTCCGTCAAAATTACTGACAACGAAAAAGTCTAAAGCCACCACTGCTTGGGAGAAAGAAACAATGTGATATTTGGGCCCTTTTTCGCTACAATGAGGCGGAGAAAAAAAGCGAATGCATTGTTTTATCAGAAGGGAAGCAATGTGGCCATAACACAGCTGGTAAAAACAGCACAAACCTGACCAGATACTCTCTGCAAAAATTCTTTCTAATCAACCTGTGTTTTTCATCAAATAAGGACAAGATATAATCTTAGTGAAATACGTTTGACTAAAATGACAAATTATTGGTTTTGGCTAGACCAGTTTGACTGAAATGTTCTATATAATCTGATGACTAAAAAAGACTCGACAGTTTTCATTGACAAAAAGTAGACTAAAATAATTAGTTTTCTTTGACTAAAATAAGACTAAAATGCTCAGACTTTTAGTCGACTAAAACTTGAATAAATAAAAACAGGATGAAGGTGACTAAATATGACTAAAACTATAGGTTACTTACATAACCCCAGTTTTCAGAGTAACATGAAGTGAGATGTCTCACTATGGGATGCGCCTCATCGCGGAGCAAACAGAAGCATCAATCTCATTACGCCAATCCTGATTGGCTGGTGATCTTGACGTCAACGTCAGGGGAAATCACCCCTTATAAGTAGCCTGCGCCACGACGCATGCGTCATTCAAAATAAGCACCTCTTCTCGCTTCACCATAGCAAGAGCCGTGTTCACACTGCGGTACTTTTCCCACAAAGGTTCATGCGAACTTAGTTCATGATCGCGTTCACACCAAAAGGAGCCGGTACTAAAAGTAGTTCATGCGAACCTTTTTACCCCCTCGAAAGTCCCTGCTAGAGAGCAGGGACTTTCGAGCGGCTCTTTTTTGAGAAAAGAGCTATATTCCTGATTGGCTGGGCGAATTGCAAACCACGCCCCGTAAAACTCCCAAAAAGTTTTGTGAAGCCGCCATTTTATTATCCTAGCATTAGCATTATTAGCATTAGCCCAGCGCAGAAACGCAGAGAGACTAACTTATGGCAACACAAAATAAAACATGGGAGCGGTGGAGATGAGGAGGTGTCGGCGTTCTGGCGATTTACTCGGAAGGCTTCAGTAGAAGCTGCTGGGACTCCCAGCAGCTTCTACTGAAGCCAGTCCCCAACTCCGGGGACTTCCGGCCGGGGACTTTGGGCGGCAGTATACGCCGTGAAGTGGTTTGCGGCCTGCCAGTAAACCCAAAGCAGAAGAAGAAGAAGTGACGTCAGCGGCTTCATTTGCCTAATCCACCCCCAGGGACTTTTTCTGGTGTGAACGCGATCTGTACTTAGTTCATGCGAACTAAAGAGTTTGCATGAACTAAGTTCGCATGAACCTTTGTGGGAAAATTACCGCAGTGTGAACGCGGCTATTGAGGGCCGTCTGGTGAGACATCTCACTTCATGTTACTCTGAGTTCTGGGGTTACGTAAGTAACCTATAGTTCTCATTCATAACACTCCGTTCGATGTCTCACTATGGGATATTGTAGCTCCCGTATTGCCAGACGAGCTTATCTCGAAGATCACCGATCAACCAGAATTTAACAGGTGGAGTCCCGACTCAACAAGGTGCCCAGCACTGCTCGGGCCACGCTTGGAGCGGAGACGTCTAGCCTGTAAAAGCGGACAAAAGTGAGCGGCGAAGACCAGCTTGCCGCTGCACAGATATCCTGGATGGAAACACCCTTGCACAAAGCCCAGGATGTAGCCAGGCCCCGAGTCGAGTGAGCCCGCAGACCCGAAGGTGCTTGCAGATTCTGACTCGTATAGGCCAAAGCAATCGCCTCCACGATCCAGTGGGAGAGCCGTTGCTTAGTAACAGGCTTACCCTTGTGAGGTTTAGCCCAGGACACGAAGAGTTGGTCATTAAGACGAAGCTCTTTTGATCTGTCCATATATGTGTGTAAAGCCCGGACTGGACACAACAGATCCTGCTGCTGCTCCCCGGAGGAAACCAGCTGCGGAGGAAATGCCTCAATGTCAATCGGGGTACACGAACCAACCACCTTTGGTGTAAAGGTAGGGTTGGGTTTCAACAACACTCTCGTTTGCCCTGGGGCGAACTGAGTGCATGAGGGATGTACAGACAGTGCATGGATATCGCTGACCCGTTTAGCGGATGCCAGGGCCAGTAACAGCACTGTCTTGAGTGACAGATGTTTCATGTCAGCTCCTTCCAGGGGTTCAAATGGGGTCATTTTGAGCCCATTTAAAACCACTGCCAGGTCCCATAAGGGCACCAGCGACCTGGAGACAGGGAGGAGCCTGCGCGCTCCCTTCATAAAACGGCAAACCAAAGGATGTTGGCTAGCCGTTTTTCCCTCAAAGCCCACATGGCATGCATCAATAGCAGCCAGGTACACCTTGATCGTGGAGAAAGCTCTGTGTTTATCGATCAAGTCCTGTAGGAATGATAAAATCACCCCGACAGGACATTGAAAAGAGATGTGTCCTTCTTGAAGGCACCACTCCTCAAACACCCTCCACTTACAGTCGTAAAGAGACCTGGTGGAGGAAGCTCTCGCACTCTGAATAGTGTTTATCACCTTCTGAGGGAGTCCCACTGTATTCAGATTGTACCACTCACGGGTCAGGCCCATAGTGCCCCGTGCCCTGGGCGTAGGTGAAGGATCGCCCTCCCCGCCTGAGACAATCTGTCCCTGCGTGGTGGGGGCTGCCACGGCTGCCCGCACAACAGCTGATATATCTCCGCCAGCACGTATATTGCGGGCTAGGGTGGAAACATCAGAGTAAGTGTGTGGCGTTGCTCTTTCACTCTGGCCGGAGTTAATGGGAACAGAACCAGGGGTGGGAACGTGTACAGAGGACCCGGAGGTCAATCGTGTACGAGTGCGTCCCCGCCTAACGGTGCGTTTAAATCGTGCATTAAAGAGAACAGCTGTCATTGAGCATTTTCTCCCTTTGCGAATAGACTTAACGCGGCTCCGCCGTAACGCACCCACAGCGGACTCCCGATCCTTGGATGAGGAGTCCAGTCTGCATAGAGTGGTGCACCCTTTGACAGTAATTCTGTCCCTAGGTGCATAACACCCGGTACTTGTGTCGTTCTCAGAGAGAGGAGATGTCTGCCGCTCCAAGGGATCAGTTTGTGTGCCAGTGTGTGTGACTGGAGACAACGCAATCTCCCCTGGCGGTTCATACACGATATCGTGTTGTCTGTCCTCACGGGGACATGAAGTCCTCTGAGAGAAGGCAGGAAGCATTTTTGGGTGGGGAACACTCTCCGTAAGCCGTGGCGTTCGGGGTTTAGTTTTATTATGAGGCCCATGTTGAGCGGGTGCTTTACGAGGACATTTTCCTCCGTAATCTGACTCCGCTCGGTGGGCTTTATAGATAAAACCCTTCTTTCTAGGAGAGAGAGAACCTCTCGCTCCAGAATATGGGTTGACTCTCTCTGGGTTTGTGAAAACAGATAAATTATAACTGTTTTGAGAAGCCCAGGCAGACATCGTGAGTAGAGACGGCACCGACGGCAGTAAACAATAACTAACGAAATCATCATGCAATATCGTTGACGAAAAGTGACGAGACGAAAATGTAGTTTACTAAATAAAAACTATGCCAAAATCTCTCTTTACTTTCGTTGACGAAAAATGAGGAGACGAAATATTATCAAAGATAACGTTACATCTCTGATAGTCAGTTTTTCTCCCAGCAGTTCCATTTCCGGTGCTGCGCTGGGCAGCAGCTGTGCTGTGTGTCTGTGCTGTGTGTCTGTGCTGTGTGTCTGTGCTGCGCGCGGCGGTAGATTTGAATTACACCGGGCAGCAGCAAAATATAAACTGTCAGGAAGACTCGGGTCTAACTCATGGTCTAACTAACCTTATTTAACAGAAAATAAAATGGTAACAACAGGGCTTGGGAGCGGTGGTCGCACTCGCGTTAATCGAATACCCCCCCGTCAGCGCGAGTGAGTGATAAATTGTGCACTCGACGGATAATAATGGATTATGACGGAAATGTTACGATCCTGTCCGTCAAAATTACTGACAACGAAAAAGTCTAAAGCCACCACTGCTTGGGAGAAAGAAACAATGTGATATTTGGGCCCTTTTTCGCTACAATGAGGCGGAGAAAAAAAGCGAATGCATTGTTTTATCAGAAGGGAAGCAATGTGGCCATAACACAGCTGGTAAAAACACCACAAACCTGAGCAGATACTCTCTGCAAAAATTCTTTCTAATCAACCTGTGTTTTTCATCAAATAAGGACAAGATATAATCTTAGTGAAATACGTTTGACTAAAATGACAAATTATTGGTTTTGGCTAGACCAGTTTGACTGAAATGTTCTATATAATCTGATGACTAAAAAAGACTCGACAGTTTTCATTGACAAAAAGTAGACTAAAATAATTAGTTTTCTTTGACTAAAATAAGACTAAAATGCTCAGACTTTTAGTCGACTAAAACTTGAATAAATAAAAACAGGATGAAGGTGACTAAATATGACTAAAACTATAGGTTATTACGTAACCCCAGTTTTCAGAGTAACATGAAGTGAGATGTCTCACTATGGGATGCGCCTCATCGCGGAGCAAACGGAAGCATCAATCTCATTACGCCAATCCTGATTGGCTGGTGATCTTGACGTCAACGTCAGGGGAAATCACCCCTTATAAGTAGCCTGCACCACGACGCATGCGTCATTCAAAATAAGCACCTCTTCTCGCTTCACCATAGCAAGAGCCGTGTTCACACTGCGGTACTTTTCCCACAAAGGTTCATGCGAACTTAGTTCATGATCGCGTTCACACCAACAAGAGCCGGTACTAAAAGTAGTTCATGCGAACCTTTTTACCCCCTCGAAAGTCCCTGCTAGAGAGCAGGGACTTTCGAGCGGCTCTTTTTTGAGAAAAGAGCTATATTCCTGATTGGCTGGGCGAAGAATATGGGTTGACTCTCTCTGGGTTTGTGAAAACAGATAAATTATAACTGTTTTGAGAAGCCCAGGCAGACATCGTGAGTATCTCCTGCTGTATGCTCCTTAGAGCCAGCTGGGATGTCACTCTTACGGCTCCGACCGGCACTGCGCATGTGCGTAACGGAGGTGCCTTTACAGCTCCAGCCGGTACTGCGCATGTGTGTACCGGTGGTGCCCTCACGGCTCCAGTCGGCACTGAGCCTGCGCGTGCCGGTGGTGCCCTTAAAGCCCAGGCCGGCACTGCGCATGTGTGTGGCGGTGGCTTCACGGACCCGTCAATAATCCGTCCTTTGAGAGGTGCCGTAGCTGCTCCCCAAAGGGGAAGAATTGGCGGGCTGTCCATTACAGCTCTAGCTGGCACTGCGCATGTGCGTGACGGTGGTGCCTTCACAGACCCGTTTATTATCCGCCTTTTGAGAGAGGCCGTAGCTGCTCTCAGAAGGGGATTTATAGTTAACGGACTGTTTATTGTCTTTCTTTTCATTTTTTTTTTTTTTTTTGAGCTGCGCCCTTGGCCGGAGCCTGGATGGCAGCAGACAGTGGGTGTTCCACCCACTGTCTGCTGCTAGAGTACGAAAATCTATTGCATAGTCTGTCACTCTCTGTTGTCCCCGTTTGATCTGCATAATGACTCGTGAGGCTTCTCTGGAAGGTGATGAGTGATCAAACACACAGCTTAGGGTCTGGGTAAACATGTTCAGTGACTGACATATGGGCGAGTTTCTTGACCACTCGGCTGTAGCCCAAGCAGCGGCTCTACCAGACATGTGGGACCACATAAAAGCTACCTTAGCTTGGTCCGAAACAAAGGCAGCAGGGTTATGAGCAAAATGTAGTTCACACTGTACCAGAAAGGATCGACAGTTACCAGAGTCCCCGGAAAACCTCTCCGGAGGAGCCAGGCGAAGCGTCGATCCAGGTGGGGTGGTGTGATCCGAAGCAACAGACGGTGGACCTGGCATTGCTGGAGTAGGTGCAGAGGAACCGTCTTTGAGGGGTGAGAGAACTTGCTGCATTTGAAGTGCCAGGTGATTTACTTTGTTGGTTACAGCTGATTGGAATTCATCCTGACGATCCGTGAGACCAATCATTCCTTGGTTGAAGGAAGACAGCTGTTCAGCATGGAGGGTTAGCTTAGCATCCTGCGCTAACACATCGGCCTTGAAGGAACCGGAGTCGGCTGAGTCCATTTTTTGGCCAGTTCGTTCTGTTAAGGACCTTACAGACACTTGGACTCAAACGCACGACTCAAAAGAAAGTTTGTTCAAAAATAGTCTATACTTTGTAAAAGTATAAAGTTCAAACAAAACATCACTCCTAAGAGGCAAAACATAGCAAAGCAAATTACAAACTAAATAAACTTGACTATGGTCACAAAATACAATAATCTCTGGGCGAGACAAGCTGTCTCTCTAAATGGCACAAGGCACAAGACGAACTGGCACAGGACAAAGGGAGACAGGACTATTTATACATGAGGTAAGGGGGAACAGGTGGAAACAATCAGGGGCGGGGCAGACACTGACGATGGCGGGAAAACACACAAAGGGAGGAAGTAAAGGGACCTGAAATGAGACCAGAGGTAAGTACAAAATAAAACAGGAAGTGCAATGACAGGACTAGACAGGTGAACAAAAAGACTTGACTAAACATAAATCTAACCTGGGCTATGAACTAAACGTGAAACAATAACATGAACCTGATTAACATGACATGAACAATTTAGCAGACATGACGGAATGTTACACATACTTATTTAGACACAGTATCTGGAACGATACAGGTCTTAAATATATGTGTGTGATATTACTAACACACACTAACTGATATGTATTGCTTGTATTAGTCAACTATAACAACTATATCTTAAACATATGCAAAATGTGTGTATGGAGGCTTACACCAGATAATGAGCTTGTTATTCAGAGCAGGTTCGGTTCGGACACCAAATGTGTCTGTTTTACATCAAATGTTAAGAGACTCTTGTTTCCGGGTCCTCGGTTGGCTCGCGCTGATTCGCTACAACACGCCATCGCTTTGCATCTCCCAATGAGATGACCTGAAAGGAGGAGCATCTGACCCAGCTCCTCCCGTTTTGTTTTTGTATGTAAGCCTGTTCTGTCTTTGGTTCATTCTCTCTGACAAGACAAGTAAGTAAGATTTCCCAGCGGGAGGAACCAGAGCCGGGGTAATCCGGATTACTTCGTAATGTTGTGTTATTGTATCTTTTGCCATTAAATCAGCATATTTGTTACAATCTTACCCTGGTTGCTTTGAATTCTTCCTCTGTTAATCTGACCCATTCACAAAAGGACGCGCAGAGGCAGAGGGGGCCCAGAGCCCCCGCCAGAGTGTGACTCCTGCTCCAACACTAGCTAGCGCTGTCTGTGTAGTATTTTGTAACGTAACGTCCCAAACAGCGATCGTCTGTTAAAAGCTATCGATTCAAACGGCAGCGTTTTATTAATATTTTGTTTCAAGCTCTTGTCCTTATTAAAAACAAAACCAGTCGAAGGGGAAATGCTCCCAGGGGAAGCTGATCCACCTTCAGGTGCTGGGACAGCTCGGTCTCTCTGCATCTGTGTGAGCCGCGGTCTGTGTGAATGCCGCTCCGCAGTTTAATGCAGGGCCGTAGCTGCGTTTTTAACGGGCCTAAAATGATATTTAAAATGATTCACTTTTAATTAATGAACTGCTTGTTTCATTGCTTGAGAAGCTTGTGGACATAGTGTAGGTTTGTACAAGTACAGTTTTAGGGACACAAAATGTAGGGGGGCAGCTGGGGGGGGCAAGGCTCTACAGTGGGGGGTAGATCCACCCCTGCAAGCAGGGAAAACAGCCAAGTGCTTGTAATGATGTATAGCTGACATTTAAGTGTGACATTTAGAGTCTCCTACACAGAGGCCGTAATATCAACATGCTGCTTCTGACACGAGAATCGGTCAGCGGTACCGTGATGTACAGCGATAAAAAGATCATGTAAAAGATTATGTGTCAGTTACTGTTTGTCACAGTCCCTGAGGCCCTGAGCAGGGCGTTGAAACAGAAGGGAGCACAACATTAAGGGATACGTTTTCATTGTGACGGTAGAACGTCAAAAAAAAATTATAGGCATTTTGAACTTTGGGTTTGTAGATTGTTTTTATTCAGCAGACATTTAAACATTGTGGGGAAATTACCCTTTGGTTTGCATAGTTGATCCTGTACAAACGGCATCTTTTCCACGTCTGTCCGTCCTGGGAGAGTGATCCCTCCTCAGTCACTCTCCCTGAGGTTTCTTAAAAAAAAATCAAGTTATTTAAGGATCTTTTTTTTTTTTTCCTTGCAAGGGTCAAGGGATAGAGGAAGCCGTATGCTCAGCATTATTTGTGATTTTGAGCTATATAAAATGTAATACAAATGTTATTGATTTGCCATTTATTGACTGTAAGCTTTCCTCATTAAGACCACAGTTATAGCTCTGCCACATAACTTCAACGATGAACTCTGTGAACTCTACACTATGTTATAAGTCATAAAATGTAAAAACAAACAAAGTCTTAATAGCTTTATGGGTTTATTGCTGCTTTTCTATCTGATTGTCTGGTTTAGTAGAAATGCCAAAAAACTATTTTACCATCATAGTTCAGAAAATGAAAGGTCGTCTATTGATCTCTTTATTTAAATATGAAGCAGATGTATGCAAAGATAAGACATCTAAGTATTTTCCTAATTTTAAATATTCAGCTTACCATTTGCTTTTTATTTACTTTAACCTCCTGGGACCCGAGGAAAAAAAGAGTCTTCCAATTTCCTTTTTTTTGTGATTTCCTACCTATTTAGGGTTAAAAAAACATCTTGCAATTTAGATGTTACAGTATGTCGACTGTAGAGGACGTCGGGACCATATTAGTTTGAAAAGACAGCCAAAATTAACAGATAGACTATGTAACGTATTATGGTTATTGAGTGATATTAATACAATAATACATTCACCTTTATTTAAAACATAAATAAGTAATTGATCTGAACATTGCTGTTTATTTGGTGAATAAAAAACTAGTTTGGTTTTTGGTGAATCTTTCCAGATCTTCAAAGACGTTGTATGTAGTGGGAAAATTACCTCATTGACTCCAGTCGGCACGGTAGGGTCATCTTGACTAGTTTTATGGATGTGGTCTCCATTCGACCATGCTCATAGAAACAAAGCTTGCATTCCTGAGGCAATTCTCATTTTTCATGGCTCCACTTAAAATAAAAACAACAATAAGAAATTCATTTCAAACCTTTATTTATACAGATAAATCCCATTGAGATCATTGATCTCTTTTTCAAGGGAGACCTGTTCAAGTAGTTCCACATGAAACATAAAAACATAAATAGAACAACAAAAGGACATCATACAGCATCATTTACATAATTATCCACATAAACAGGTACCAATAGCTTCCGATTGAGTAGCATCCAACCGAGCTTTAAAAATATTTAGTGGCACCAGATTGTTCAGTTTCCATTTAATTTGCAGACTATTCCAAGACAGAGGAGCTGCGCATCTAAAAGCTGTCTTCCCTAAGACAGTCCTAGCAGTTGGCACATTTAATAAAACCACAGCATTTGATCTCAGGCAGTAGCCACTTACAATTTTCCGTGAGACCAGGGAGCAGATATAAGATGGAAGTTTCCATCACCAGTGACTGAGCCTCCGTACAGTTAGTGAAAGCAAACCAGCCCTTGCATACAGGGTACAGTGATGGGTTAATGCTTTACAGTTTGTCACAAATCTTAGTGCACTGTGATACGCAGCATCTAACTTGACCAGGCAATTGGCAGGTGCATTCATATAGTCCAGCACAGGTAAAAAGGTCACAGTGACTAGCCTTTTCCTGGCCTCAAGCGAGAAACAGGACTTGTTCCTGTAGAAGAAACCTAGCCTAACCCTCAGCTTTTTAAGCAGGTTATTGACATGAAGTTTAAAAGTGAGACAATCATCAAGCCAGATACCAAGGTATTTGTAACAGGTAACCACTTCATGTTTTATTCCTTGCGTAGTTACAATATCTAAAATAGCCATGGTGTCTTAAAAAAGACATATGTGCTACTCTTGGCCCACAGAGGGCCATGTCTTTCCAGCTCGTCCCTATCTGTTTCTCTGTCTGTATCTGTGCGCTCATGGAGCCTCCTGTATCTTTCCCCCCCTTCTTCTTGACCCTCTTCTATCCCAGGTGTGAAATCCTCATCTCTCTCATCATCTGAGAGCTCAAAATCTGAATCTCCCTGAACTTTCTGGTACAGAAAATGTCTGCTTCAGTTCCGTCTCCTGCAACAATATTGAGTCATAAAGTCCATGAAGATGGTCCTGACGTCCACTAGAATGGACATTTATAAAAGGGCTGTTATTTGAAAACTTGAATTATTTAATTGCTTTCAGAACTAATTATATAGTTCCTCACATGTTAATAAACAAGAACATGTATGTATAACATTTTGTTTTTGGTATGCCAGCCATTTTGGATGAAAAGAAAGAGGAACTTCCCAGCATGCAATTTTAACCAATGACATATCACTGGAAAGACCAGGATGTCCTCTGTACAGCACATCAGGGATTGATAGAGTAGCTCAAAAGAGTAAAAGGAGATGCATGTTAACAAAATGTCCACTACAGTGGACATTTTCAATGGGCTGTGTTTGCCGTGACCAATGTGAGAGTGATATGGTGACAGTCTGATGTCAGTGTGTGTTGGACTTTATGAGAATTATTTGTATCTTTAATAAAATAAAACAAAGTATAGTTGTATATAGTGTGAATTGGGCACCAATTGGGCACCAATTTCATCACTATTGCAGATGTTGGAGGGAGAAAATAAAAATGCTAATATTGCTTTACAATGATAATAGTTAGCATATTTTTTTTAATCAGCCGAATAAAACAATTCTACACTTCTCAAACCCCATCATTTCTTACACGTATTTATAAAAACAACCGTACAATCATCCTCCAGCTTGTTCATGGTCAGCACTCTCTCCTGCTGCTCTGTATTGTCACTGATGCTTTATTTGTCCACCTCCGCCTGGATGGTTTCACCTTTGCTGTATGTACGAATCAAAGATAACGCACTTCGGACCAAAGTCTAATGGATGTGCACCAAAAAAGCCAAGCTAAAATCTGGAGTGTTCAGCCAAGCTCATCACCATGTCATAAACATCAGCACATAAATACTGTCCTCTGTTTATTTCCATTGTCCTTGTTTGATGTTTAAAAATAGATTATAGAAAAGATGAGAACAAAGAGGTTTCATCATGCCAAATCCCTGTCTCATTTGACCGTTTGATTGGTTTATTCTGTGGGCATACTAATGTTACAAAATACCTGAATTATTATATGTTATGGTCATAACACTTATTTTGAGGGGGAAATTGGGTTATTTAGCATATTTTTCTCAACATTTCAAAGAATTTGTTTTAAGGCAGATTTGCAGGATTTAAAAAAATGTTTCCCCGGTATCTAGTAGTTCACCAAAATGTTCCTGGCAGCATTGTCACAACTTTGGAACATCATTTGTGGCTGTATGTGAGTATTAAAAACAATAACGCATTTCTTGTGTCTCCACACTTACCAAGAAACTTCATAAACTGGTGGTAATTATTGAGAATATGTGTGTATATGTGTAAATGTATCTGTTGATTGTGTATATAGGATATACATATTTTATACATATTTGTATACATATCTGTATATTGTATAATTGTATTTTTGTATTCGGGATTGTTGGAAACGTCATTTCGATCTCTCTGTCTACACACAAACTGAAAGATTGACATCAAAGTTTAATTGACTTGTTTTTAAAGTTGTTAAGTTGCAGGGAAATGTTATTTTCCATTTAAACCACTGTGTATTATTAAGTATCGTCCACAATACACACTGATGCTATCGGACGGTATGTGCAGCTGCCTAGTTAAAATTAGAGAGACTGGTTATACTGGACTGCTCTTTGGGACGATTGTGGACCCCTGAGGGCTGCTGCTCTACATAACAGGTTCTCTTTGCCGATGTGCATGCTAAAACAAAGGCTTAAAATCGCTATGATCCTACACAATCAGCATGGTAATTAATTGTGTTGATCCCCTCTCCCAAGCCTCATCTAGTTGTTTGACAAACAAGGCTGTCTGAAAATGTGTTACAGAGAAGCAGCAGGAAAATGCTTTGACAATAAACACAGAGTATTCTTTTGCTGTCTGCTTTGAGCTATAGAGAGCATGCGGAGAAGAAAAGACCAGAAAACAAAGAAAGAACATTGTTACAATATATTAAAAGTGTGGTAAACCTTGTGCATTCTTCACACCTCTTTACAAAAATGTGTCATGCAATTCAACTAAAGTTTTGTGTTCAGACTGTCCAAAGTAAAGTACACCCTGTCCTTGTGAATTACAACTTGTTAAGTCATGCTGCTTTACTATGCTGCCCTATATTTCATTGTCAAATAATGTAATCCCATTGAAGAAACAACAATAATGAAGACATATTTTCCATCAGCAGTGAAGCCTGGGATTGTTTTATGTAGCTGTTTCTCTTTTACATAACAAGGTGTGTTATTAGTATCACCTCCGTGCCGCCTCCAGGATACAGCTTTTAAGTCTCAGGGATTTGTGTTGGTCATTGTCCAAAGAAAGGAGATCCAGTTATTTGTGCTGTAATGGGAGGCCCAGATAAATACATAAATGTAAAGCTATTGTACGACTTTTTATGTCTTTAATAACTTTCATGACACATTTTATTTCTGAAATAAAGTCATATTACTTTTTAATTACCATTTTCTTTTGTTACCATACCATGACTTTTTGTGACATTTGTTTAACTTCTTCCGTTATCATACTACACTATGACTTGTATACTTTGACATACTGTCCATTTTTTATATACTATGCTTTGACGTTATCTATGACATGTCCTGAACATGCTGTACTATAGCTCAAGCTATTAGAATTGCTGATATTACTGATTTGAGACTCTGACGTTAGGAGCTTAATTGTCTCATCATTACCGAAGGCAAGTACCTTTTGAAGGACGCTTTGCAAAGGGAAGAGTATAAAGGTCTCATAAACACAGTTGAACTGTGTGATCCAGGAGCTCAATATGTTAAAGGACTGTGAGAGTCTGAGATCGTGAGTTTAATACTCATTGAGCAATAGTGACATTCGAATGCAAATGTAAGAGGGTAAAGTAAAAAAGCTTGAAGAAACTGAGTTAACTGTCTGATCCAATATCTCAAGATAATAGAAGACTGTGTGACTGACTAGGAGCGAGCACTAACTGGAAAAATCTCCCATTGGGAGGGATGAATGAAACACAATGCATCAAGTGGCGTGCGGTTATTGCAGAGACCAGAACGTTATATGATTAAACTGTTCCAACAAATTAGATATTTACTCAACTTTAGGAGAGAAGAGAGCTGAGAGAGGTAAGGGCTGAGGTAATGTGAATTCACAGTACAACGAAAGACCCCAGGGTTTGTGTTTTGCACTAAACAACACTGTGTTATTGGCATAAAAACCCTGAAATCATAACCAATAAAGGTTTACTCTTTTTTTCCTGTTTGGGTTGCTAAACCATGGCAAAGTGTAATCAAATGACAGACATACGTATATAATTTTGTTAATTTAAATGAGAGTTTACCAGTCAGTGCAGGGAGTTCAGGGTAGATGGATATTTCAACAAATCATGAGACCAGGGGGGTATACTACGAAGCAGGATTTTCGCTTACTTCAGGGAAACTCGGGGTTTCCGGTCCTACGAAGCTGGTTCTCTTTTTAGCAGGCTAGATCTCCATGGTAACTTATGCTGTGCGGCTAACCTGCCCCGGAGCAGGTTAGGTTGCAAGCATAGACTGTATGGTTGCAGGCTAAGAGCTCAACTCAGGCTGCGGCCACACGAGGACGAAAACGGCTAAACGCATAGGATTAACGCAAACGCAAAAAAGTTTCCGTCCACACGCAATAGTTATCCGGATAGTGTCTGTCCACACGAGACCGCTCCGTTTAGCTCCAACCGCTGGAGAAGCTGCAGTACATATGCCGAGCCTGTACGTGGCGCTGTAACTTCCTCCACAAAAGCAGCGAAGAAGCATGGTTGTCATGGTTGCCCTTCTGTTTATTCTCTGCGGTGGGGGCCGAGGGAACCGGGCAGAGTTTTTCGCCAGTCAACGTGTATTAAAGTTTAAATCTTCCGGACAAAATTATAAAAGTGCCGGTCAAAGGTCTTCTTTGTTATTTATTGAGCTTTAAAATAAATGAATAACGACTCTATATAATATAATAATAAAATACACGGAGCCTCTATTTTTCCTCCCTCTCTTCGGACAGCGTCAGTGTCTGTCTCATGCAGCATCTGATCCAGTAATGAGTGACCCGGCCGACAGTAAAAATAAACATATTTATAACTAGTTTAGGTAGTTTGAGAGGTAATTCAAATAGCTAAGGGTGATGATCTGACTTGAAGTGTATGTTTTTCTGCAGCGGGAGGAGATGCAGGTGAGCAGAGCTGCGTGTCTCCGTCCTGTCAGATTAGACTTCACTCGCGTTTAGGTCCATATCGAGAGAAAGATAAATAATCTGAATTCAGGGTGCAGTTTACTTTGACGCGGGGGTGAGCAGCAGAGGTGGGGAGAGGCGGGGCTATTGCCTCATCATTATCAGAAAATGATCGTATAGGGCGTACACACAGAGCCGTTGGACCCCCCAGAGCGTTGCGTATGCCGTTCTATCCACCCTGGGACCCGCTATGGTTTCCTCAGTCGTTTAGTGCCGTATTCGGTCGTCCTCGTGTGGCCGAACGGTCTATATGACACTAAACAGTAACGCAAACGACCGTTTTCGTCCTCGTGTGGCCTCAGCCTCAGTGAAAGCACCGCCTGCTGACCAATCAGAGCTCAGTGTGCGGAGTTTAAAGCGAGTTTATCTGCCACAACATAAGTGTAAGAGCCATTTAGGCACATTATTTTATGGTAATGAATTATGGTTTTGTGAGCCAATTGAATATTCTTTAATTTAACTTAAATGAGCTGAATAATTATGAATTATTATTATACTGTTTTTGTAACGTGTCATCTTGCTTATGGACAGCTCTAGTTTATGTTTTGTTATTATTTATACAAAGCAATAGTAGGGGCGTGCTCAGGTATAAATGACACAGCAGGAAGTCTAGAGAGGCAGTTGAAAACAGTTTTTGACCGCACACATCCGTATGACCAATGGATCTTGTTTGTTTATTTGTTTAAATACCGTGCAAATGTTGCACGTCGGCAGTGGGCCGCCAGCTGATCTATTGAACCTCTCAATAAAGCACCTGAATGGAACGAGCAAGGTATCTGATTTTTTGAATATACACAATTTTCTTTGGACAATTGGCCACTACATTAAGTAACTGGATCAGAGTAACATTAAGTAGCCTACAGTCCGCGGCATATCACTTCATAATGTATCATATATTTCCTTATCTGAGTCAGCTGAGCCGTATCTGGCCGTGCAACAACGTGTCACATACTGTATGCAGAAGTGTTATTTTAAGCAACACATTAAGTTGACGAAACACTCGAGACAAATGTAATTAAAGTCAGATCCACTCGTGTCTTAGACGGGGCAGTGACTGATCGTGGCTACTTGAGCAAAGGACCATTTGGATTATCCTCTACCGTGTGGACATGGACTGCAGGCTGTCACGCTACTCTTCATGCCTTTCCGTTGGAGTTCGAGCTCTTGTCTTTTGTTCAGCCAAACCAGCTGAATAATGGAGATGGGTCTGGCTGCAGACCGCAGCAAGGAGGCGGATCGTATAGGGGCGGATCGTATAGGGGTGGATCCTATAGGGGCGTTTCCTAGTCATTCGTTCCAGCGATGGGAATTCCGGCTCTTCTTGGTGAGCCGGATCATTTGGCTCGGCTCACCAAGAAGAACCGGCTCTTTCGGCTCCCAAAGGGCTCTTCAGTTTACCACATATTATACCTTTTAATTAAATCAAATGTAGCCCTGTTTTGACTAATGATTTATATGTGTACACATATATCACTTAAATTATTCAATACATCCTTTGTACTGAAGTATTCAAAAGTAAAAATTACATGTTTAATATAAATTATTTGCTGTGGCCAATTGTTTTCATTGCATTTACAGACCCGTGTAACTCTCTGATACCACCCAATGAATGCATTGACTTGCTTGTAGAACCACGCTACACAAAACAGATGGCAACACCTATAAAAAAAGGGGCTACTGTATCAACCTATATAAAGTATATAAATATAGTTTTTCTCCCTGCAGGAGAGGGGAGAGTGCTTTGAGATCAGCTGCTAGGCTGCAGCGGGGAGAAGAGGGGGACAAAAAGAGATCTCCGTCCTCCGTGTTTTATTCTTATAGAAGTAAGAAGAGAAGTAATGGGGCAGAAACCCTCCTTTTTACGCAGCGGTCCAGACATAGACATCAAACGGCGACACATATTCAGTTGCCAGTTACTTTTGGCATTAGAGCAGGGATATCTAGATACTTTCCAAGGTTTGACATAATGAATTGTGCTACTTTTAAAGCAAGCAACGATGTTTTCAAATCTGTAATCAAAAAGCTCCTCAAAAACACAATAGAAGCAGTTCCTGCAGTTGTTACGTTAGTTCAAACAGTAACAACGGACTACTTTTCTTAGCGGATGCATGTCAATTTAAATCAATACATAAAACTATTTTTTAAATCAATAAAATCTTTTTCTAAATCCATAAAAGCATTTCAATTATTATTGGGAGTCATGTCGTTACTTTGTTGAGAATGTGGCCATGTGTAATAAGTGGGATAATGTCGACATTGCACATTGCATAATGTGCCTTCATGCCGATCTAGATCCCTCCCCAAAAACAAAACAAAAAACGGCTCGTTCGCGGGCGAGAGCCGGCTCCCATCGTTCACTTAAAAGAGCCGGCTCTTTGAGCCGGCTCGTTCGCGACCGACACATCACTAATTCGTTCTTTCAAGATGGCCGAACAACAAGTTGAAACAGCGGTAATAGTATTTTCCAGAGATGCATGTTTATATTTATTGTAATGTCATTTTTCTTAACACACAATTGTCTGTTTTTATGATGCTGGAGGCACCTTCCATGAAAATGGCTGATGGGGTTAATAATAATTAGAACAGCCAATAAAATGTTTGTTTAATAAAGACTTTCCTCTTTGTATGTACTGTATATATTTTTTAATTAATCTTACCACCAGACACAACATGAACAAATGAATGATACACATCAGGACAGTAACTTAAAATTCAGTATTTTAGGTGTACAGAAACCTCTACTCATGTTGTTAAATGATATACAGCAATATCTTCCATAAAACGTAGTTGATTGATTTGAATAATAATTACTACCACTGCACAAACAGTGAAAAATGATATGCCTACAATTTATGAATGTGTCTTCTCTGTGGGTTGTATACTCTTCATTCTTTATGCAAATTAATTATAATTATTATTTTTCAAAGTTCGTTTATGATTCATTCAAAGCATTCAAATAAATGAGAAACAGAGAGCGTCATATACCTTTAAGAAATACGTGGGGGCGGGGTTCATAACCCTTTAGGAAACGCCCCTATACGATCCGTCTCCTTGCTGCGGTCTGCAGCCAGACTCTATAGAGAGGCGAAGTCACGCCCATCTACTTCCGGCCCATGGAACCCCGGAAGCGAAAAATGTACATTGAATTCAATGGGGAGAGAAAACGTATCTTTTGATCCCGTTTGAATTGTGCCACGAACTACACATATGATGTTTGTCAATCTTAAACAATCAGTTCCATGTCAAAAAAGTCACATTTTGTCGTAAAACTGTTGAAATATAAGACTATGAAAAATACGCGACTACAAAGACTACAAATCCCAAATCCCATTCTGGCTCGCGTAAGTGATGTCACAGGCGATAATGCTCCAAGTGGTTGCGACTCGTAATTAAAGCGAAGAAGAAGAAGAAGAAGATCTCATAACTGATTTATTCCCTCCAATAAATAAGAGATTGCTAAAAATAAATTCACTTTTACAAGATGCCTGTGTGCTTTGTACCAGGTTGTAATCACACAAGTGATCATACCACTTTGCTCGTTCTATCGCTTCCCGTCTGATGAAAGGACCAGGAGTCGCCGGATCAGACATATCAGGTAATACACATGTTGTGCATGGAACACAGTCAAGCTAGCTACATAGCTAGTAGCGAGCACGTTAGTTAGCATCACATTACTTAGCCTTGTCATTTGTATTAGCCTTAACATGAAGTAAACCCAAATGTTAAACAGTAAGAGTAGTCATGATGGTAAGTATTTTGTGAAACATTTGAAGAGGAGCCTATCGCCCCCTCCACCAGGTGCTAAGGGGGCGGGAGGTAGGCTCACGGCACATTAGCATCTGCGATCTTTTCTACTTAATGCTATCTGCTCAAATGGTTAACATTGAACATTAAAAGATCAGGCCGTTCAGGGAGAGTCGAAGGAAGGCAGGCAGGCAGCTTTGCATGACATTTATTTATTTATAGAAGGACCATGCATACAAAAACATTAATCTCAGCAAAGAGAAGAGATGCAATATGCCAGATTATAGCTAATAGCTCATTTCCATCTGTGGTCCATTCTTCTGGACGTGTTTCATTGTGATGATAGTGAGTCAATCTGTTTGTTGGAAAGACAGCAGTTGAGTGATTACTGATAGAACATTATTAAAAGAGATAATTATTCAAAGTCTTGTTACTTTAAAGTGTTGTTACTGACCTTTTTCTCTTTTATTTCCTTTTCCTCACCTGTAACTGCTGAGACCCTGAGGAACATGCACACTGACCTGCTCTGGCAACCTGATTTCCACTGTACGTAATAGTATTTGGTTATGGTATATTATTTATATACATCAAAGGCACAATGCACCCCCCAGAGACACACATGTATTGAGTGTGATATTGTGCATAGGTCAAGTGAAATCATCTTTACATACTAGAAAACTGTCGGAGCGGCAACTTGTTTTGAAATTGAATTTTTAATATCCGATAATAAAGTTGATCTGTTTTCTTTATTCTTATCTCTTCCCAGCTCCATCCATCACCATGCTCTGTTCCTGCAGGTCCTGCTTGCTAATCAATGCTTTATTTTTTTACACAATTACAAATAAAGTCAATGTATTGTATTACATGAAGTTGTGTTTCATTCGGAGTCAATAATAAATTCATTCTGCCTTCAACTGCACAATGACTGTGGACTGCACCGACATCCATGTAGCTGCCCCCCCAGTAAGATGAACCAAGCAAAGAGGGTCGCCATCATGCCTAAGGACATCCAGCGGGCCCGCCGCATCCACGGAGAGTGGGCTTAGACTGACCTGAGACCAGCACACCCAAACACAACGGCTCTTTTAAGAGCCACCTACAGTTTCAAAGAGTTGCAATCCTACGTTATTATAATGATTAAACTGGTTCATGTATCATTTAGTTTACTGAACCGTGATGAATGAAAGAAATTAGTGAGGTTGTGGTTTATAGAAGTTACAAAGACATTAATATATGAGTAACAGGTCAGTGTAAACACAAGCTTCTGTCAATTATGGATCATTCAAACTATTTACATAAAAATATGTAATAAAGTTCTAAAACAAGTATTCGGTATATTCCTTGATAGCTTTTGGAGAAGGTTGTTTTTAAGTTTACTAAAATCTATCGTTTCAACTGTTTCACTTTATAAAAAGGGAACAGGTGAGTAGAGCATCATTGAGTTTCTTATTCTGTCAGTAAATTATCCAAATTAAATGTTTATCATTATTTTATTCAACCCTAAACAAATTGATTGTACCTTTTTAATAATGACCTTACATGGTCGGCAAAGTTAAATTAACTTCAGAAAATTAAATCTGTTGAGAAAAAACTAATAAATGTTTAAAGATAGGAACTTGCCATCCCACTGAAAAACAGTCCGTCGAGATTTAAAGGCGTAGTTGTAGTTCAGTCCAACGTTTAATTTGGATTCATTTCGCCAACAGTCAACTATTTTCATAAATAATATATATATTTTTCAAAGTCAACTTTATTGTCAATCTTACTCAGTTTGTGTTTATAGACAGAGAGATCAAAAAGACGTTTAAATAAAATTATACAATTTACAGATATGTAATGTATACAAATATATATATCCTATACACACCATCATGTATAATGATGGTGTGTGATGTAGAAGGGAGTGTGGTAGATAACAAGTGAATATAGAGTTACATACAGATCCATGTTACAGCAAAAGATGGAATAACTAAGAAGCACGCAGTATAATAATAATTACATGCAACAATTAAATAACTGCTCAGCATCTCCACCACAATCCCAATCTGCTGTGTCCTGTTTTCCTCCCCTCTGCATAACACCCCATCACACATACGAAACACAACGCAGAGTCTGAGGGTGTTAAGAGTATGTTTATTTAAATGTCCTCCTCTCTACTGGCCAACACAGGGAGCATATGCTGGGTGTAGAATCTTTCCAGGAGGAGGAGATTTCCATGCCATGCAGGGTCTTTGGGGATGGGGATGATGATCGCCTCCTTCGTGGTCCACACAACAAAGTAGCAGAGACTCCGGTCTGTGATGTGCAGCTGCCCTTGGACCTGGTGCCAGTATGGGTGATATATGACCCACCCTCCTCACGGAGACAGAAGGATGGTAACTGGACTGCCTCCGCGATGGTCATGTTCATGTCACCAAAATCCTTGAATCTACACACAGCAAATAAACTCAAATGACACAACGAGATGTAAAAGGAGATCACACATAGAGTATAGAGACTATATAAAACTGGCCGCTTCAATCTGAAGAGCAACTAAAACAAAACACGGGAGTGTACCTTGTTCTTGTGAACACTAATGTAATCTACAGCATACACAGAGACCACGAAGTTCTTAAGGAGAAAACTAGTTACTAAAACAAAACACGTTAGTGTACCTTGTTAGCTAATGTTAGCTAGCTGACATTAACGTTACACATTGCACTCATATTCTTTCACACACAGTGATGTCACGAGCTACCCATAATGCAACGCGTGCCATATATATATATATAAATACGCCATTTTCCTGGAGGTGCTAATATCCTGGAGGTGCTAATATAAACAGCTAGCTAACAGAGCAGAGCAGAGCGCACTAGGTTTTTTTTCTGGATTAACGACCAAAGAAATCGCTGCATGTCTTCGGATTACATCTCTGGACTTGAGGGGTGTGCTCGAGGTCGTTACCAGCGTAAACTAGAGCTGTGTGGGTTGTCCGATTGCCCTTACAGACTGCCTCCAGATGTATTGAAAAACGACTCTCGAAAGTGGCCTTCGGTCGATTTTGGCAGCATCTACGTCTATCTTCTGGAAACACCAGGTGAATACCCCACTTGTCACAATAATATTATCATGCCAATGCATATATGTGGTATTTTAGAGTTGACTATATTGATTAAGGCAATAGACTATGATATTCTGCTTGCACCTCGCGTGAAATGGCGCATACCGGAAATACGGTGTCGCCCTCGGCCCAAAACGCGTATGTGTGTGTGAAAGAATTACTCACCGAAACCTTGTAAAGCCGGTCCCGCATGCTGGCTCTTACAGAACCGACTAACTCCCCTTTCGTGTATGTACAGCTCTCAACGTGTCCAGACTTGTAGTGATGTTGACCTCGTTTTATACTTTTATTCTCATTCTGAAAGAAACAGGTGAAATTTGCTAACGTGACGGCCGTCTTTGTGATGGTGACGCGTATTGTGCGAGACGAGAGACCTGTAGTTCACTGAGCGGTTTCACACAAAAAAATGTGTAACTTCACAGTTTTACGACACATTTTTATTTTTTTGACTTGCAAAATATTCTTTTAAATTGACAAACATCATATGTGTCATTCGTGGCACAATTCAAACGGGATCAAAAGATAACCTTTCTCTCTCCATTGACTTCAATGTATAATTTTACGCTTCCGGGGTCCCATGGAGGCTCCCGGAAAGGGAGGGACTTCGCCTCTCTATTGGAATAATGTCGGAGGACAGCGCCACTGAGGGTGCGTTTATGGTCGACGCCCACAAGAGGGCAGCAAAACCAACAGAAAAGGCCATGGAGCAGCGGCTACAGCTCTGCGTCAATGCAAGGAGAGGTAAATTAAGACAACTCACTGCCAAAATGAATGAAGTTGAGCCTTTAATGGGCAACACCTGTAACTTGATGGAAGTTATCTCAAAGATGAGACTTTTCAAGGGAATCTTTGAAGAGTTTAAAGACTGTAACTGCTCAGTTGTGCTTTTTATGGACGAAGAAGAAAAGAGCCATGATCAAGAGAGCTGGTTTGAGCCTAAATCTCAGAGGTTTCAGGACTTTATTAAAGAATCTGATGTGTGTATTAATTGTGAGGAGCATTGCAAAGAAATACCACAAGCCTGCATTGATGATGTTTCTCATATGGACAGTGTATATGTGGTGTCAAGATCCAGTAGAGCTAGCAGGGCTTCATCCGCTTCAACAGCATCCTCAGCACGATTAAGGGAGGAAGTAAAGCGTGCAACTTTGGAAGCCAAGGCTGCCACGCTAAAGCAAAGTCAAGCCTTGGCAGTTAAAGGAATGGTATGCTCATGACACTCATTTTTAAATAATTATCATCCGATAAAACAGACCAGTCTCTGCCAGTCTTTTTTTTTTTTTTTTTAATCCGATGACATTATCAGTGATTTTAAACTGATTATATACCGAAATAACATCAACACTGTGGGCGCCGCCATTTTCCGGACGTGACGTAAACCATGCGTTTGGTTTTCGAAGACACGTTGATCTGGATAGGAACAATCCACGGAATGCTCGGTTCCATCTGTTGCCAAAAGGTAAGCGTAAGAAGTACATTCGGAGGCAGTGGCTAGCGAAATGTGCTCGGCCCGAACCGAAAGATTCACAGGCTCATGTATGCAGCGAACATTTCAAATTTCCGGACGACTACTCTGAGAGTATGATAAAACATAACATGGGATTTATGGAACAACCATTACTTAATGGAGATGCAGTACCATCGGTCTTTCTGGTGTCATCACCGACCAGGACACCAGTTCGGCCAGTTGAGAAATCGCCCTCTGCAAGTGTGAAGCGACGGAGGAGCAGAAGTAGTGCTCCGAGTAAGAATAAGGTATGTTATAGCGCATTTCCATTGCAGCGGCTAGCCCCGTTTTAACGTCCTTTAGCGTCCAGGCCAGGACAGTTTTTGGTGGCCTTTCCATATAGCGTAGTACCGGCTAGTGTGTATTTCCCCCCAGTTTTTCCGGCCCCATAAAATTGTGATTCTATGGCCAGGGACAACGAAGCTGAGTATGCTAAACTAGAGAGGGAATCGCTAGCAAGGGTGGTACTACATGCATACATATAGTATCTTATATCATCTTCCTATTATACACACATGCATCTCCAAACATTTGGACTACCTATGTTACAAATGTATTATCTTTTCAATTTACACACGGCATCTATTGCACGTCTGTCCGTCCTGGGAGAGGGATCCCTCCTCTGTTGCTCTCCCTGAGGTTTCTCCCATGTTCCCTTTAAACTGTGGGTTTTCTTCGGAAGTTTTTCCTTGTACGATGTGAGGGTCTAAGGACAGAGGGTGTCGTATTGTCATACTGATATGTATGGCTGAATTCCCCCATCCAATCTCTTCACGTTGGTCAAAACTTCTTCCTCTGCTGACGAGTCCGAACTCAAATACTCCGCCATGTTTCCGTGTGTTGACAAAGTGAACGCATGGATGAAGTCACGACCATCACGTGACTACTGAAAATGGCCTAAAATGGCGGCGGCCAGACGGAATATACAGGTTTTGATAAAAAAAGAGCTATACAATCATTATTTACCGGAGAATATCGCAGATTTCTTCAGGGTATGATTTAAACACAATGTTTCACTAAATACTGAAGTTTGGAATAATTATCTAATGAGTGGACCATTCCTTTAAGGAGGCACATCTTCGGGCTGAGAAAGAAGAGCTGAAAATGAAAACCGCTTTAGCAGTGTCAAATGCTAAAATTAAAATGTATGAAGAGTATGACGCACAGGATAAGAGTGATGCAATGAACACGTATTTGGACAATGCAAACACACGGCAGAAAGAAGACACACAAGAGCAAGCAGGACACAGCCATCCACTAATCCCAAGCAGTCATGTAAACCCATCAGATAGGTCTATTTCAGCACCTGGAGCTAGACCTAAAGCACCAAAGGCTCTGGACTCAAGTACATTAGCCAGTGGGGCACATCAGCGACAAAGTGACTATGAAAAGGACATATGCAAAGTAATCAAGAAGCAGACTGATATAACAGAAATGCTTGTGAAACATCAGCAGCTCGCCCTTCTCCCACAGCGTGATATTCCTGGTTTTTATGGTGACTTGCTCGACTTCAGATCTTTTCTTAAGGCATTCCAACACACAGTCAGCTCCAGAACAGACAATGCTGCAGATAAGATGTACTTCCTGGAACAGTATACAAGAGGTGATCCCAAAGACATTGTAAAAAGCTGCCAGCATATGCCCCCCAACCGTGGTTTTCAGAGAGCCATGGACATGTTGGAAGACTGCTACGGCAACCCACTGAAGATTGCCACCGCTTTTATGGAAAAGGTGCTAAAATGGCCGCAAATAAAACCAGAGGACTCACAAGCACTCAACAAGTTTTCCCTATTCCTTTTAAATTGCAGAAACGCCCTGGAGGATGTGAATTACATGGAGGAGCTGGATAACACTACAAATATGAGAGTTATCGTCTCGAAGTTACCCTATAAATTCATAGAAAAATGGAAGGTGTTGGCATCCAAGATCCAAGAAAGGAGCCAGAGAAGAGTGAGATTCAAAGACTTGGTCGACTTTGTGGATAAACAAGCCAAAATCCTGGCTGACCCTCTCTTTGGTGACCTGCAGGGATCTGCTGCCGAAGCGAAAAGCAGGAACGTTTTACAAATGGAGAAAAATACTAGGAGTGAAAGGATTAAAGGAAGCATATTTGCAACCAGTGTGGCCACATCAACAGAGGAAGATAATTGCAAACCACTGACAGTAAATAGCAGGACGTCAAGTAATGTTGCCTTCATGAAGCCATGTTTGTTCTGCAAAAAGGACCACGCACTATTGGAGTGCCATCAGATTGCAGAAAAACCTCATAAAGACAAGGTGGATTTTATATGGAAATCTGGACTATGTTTTGGATGCCTAGTTAAAGGGCACGTGAGTAAAGACTGCAAAAAGAGAATGACATGCCAAACATGTTCAGAAAGACACCCAAGCTTGCTGCACATTCACAAAAAAGACAATGTTTCCAATCATGCACGTGCAGAAAGCCAAAAGGTGGCCAGGTCAGACAACACAGTAGTTTCAAGTGCGCTGGTGAGCTTAAACCAGGAGACCACTACCTGTGAAGGGTCCGGAGATAGATGTGTTCTTGCTATTCTTCCAGTCTACATCAAAGCAAAGAAAGGAAGCAAGCTTGTGAAAACCTACGCCTTCGTGGACCCTGGGAGCTCGGTAACATTTTGCACAGACTCTTTAGCAAGGCAGCTAAACCTGCAGGGAAAAGGAGCGCAGCTTGTCCTAACAACAATGAGCTCAACCAAAGAAGTGAAAAGTTCTCTGCTGAGAAATTTGGAGGTCTGTGGAATCAAAGAAGATAAGTTTATCAGCTTAAAAAAGGTTTTCACGCAAAAGAGCATCCCAGTAACAAAGGATCATATTCCTCTTCAGAAAGACATTGAAAAATGGCCACACCTTCAGAAAGTAGAGCTGCCGTGCATCACTGCTGAGATAGGACTCCTAATTGGAAATGACGTGTATGAAGCTTTCGAGCCATGGAAAGTCATTCACAGTCAGAACAACGGCCCATATGCCGTAAAGACGGTCCTTGGCTGGACTATTAACGGCCCACTTAAAGAACAAGGCAGTGAGCCAGAGGACGGTGAGCAGCACCAAGTCACAATTAACCGGATTGCAGTAGAGACTGTGGAAAGGCTACTCATACAGCAATACAATGCAGACTTTCCTGAGCATTGCTACAGCGACAAACTGGAAATGTCACGAGAAGACAACAAATTCATCAGCTCTGTGTCCAGCTCAATCCATCATGCGGAAGGACATTATTACATCAATCTACCTACAAAGACATCATTGGTCAGCTTGCCAAACAATAAGTATGCTGCAGTGCAGAGAGCAATTAACCTAAAGAAGAGACTCGCCAAAAAACCAGAATTCCACCAGGAATACACAGACTGTATTAGTGACCTGCTAAACAAGGGATATGCAGTCAAGGTACCAGAGACACAACTGAGCCGGCAAGACGACAGAGTGTGGTATATCCCACACCATGGTGTGTACCACCCACAAAAGAAAAAACTCTGGTAGTCTTTGACTGTGCCGCAAGTTTCCATGGAACTTCAATCAATAACGAATTGCTTCAGGGTCCTGACCTTAAAAGCTCCCTCATCGGAGTCCTGACACGTTTTAGACAAGAGCATGTTGCAATGATGGCAGACATAGAAGCCATGTACCACCAAGTCAGAGTCCCAGAAGAGGATACAGACCTCCTACGCTTTTTGTGGTGGCCTAATGGAGACCTCACACAAGAAATGGTTGATTACAAAATGGTTGTACACATTTTCGGCGCCACCTCGTCTGCCAGCTGTGCTAACTTTGCCTTAAGAAGAGCAGCAGAAGAAAACAGGACTGCGGCATCAACTCAGGCCGTAGAGGCAGTTCTGAGGAACTTCTACGTTGATGACTGTTTAAAGTCGGTCAGTAGTGACTCTGAAGCCATTGCCCTGAGCAAAGACCTCATGTCCTTGTGCACCTCAGGAGGCTTTCACCTTACCAAATGGACAAGCAATAGCCGAGCCCTCTTGAAAACTATTCCAGAGAGTGAAAGAGCCAAGGAAGTAAAATACCTAGATCTGGCTAAAGAGGCCCTGCCCGTCGAAAGAGCACTCGGCGTCCTTTGGTGCATAGAATCAGATTCATTCAAGTTCAGAGTCAACATCAGCCTGAGAGCAGCCACAAGAAGAGGAGTGTTGTCAGTGGTAAGCTCCATCTATGACCCACTAGGATTCCTTGCCCCAGTTGTACTCCCAGCTAAGATCTTTCTCCAGCAACTATGCAAGGAAAAGCTTACATGGGATGAGGACATTCCTGATGGGCTTGCACAATACTGGAGCACCTGGTTAAGCCAACTACCACAGCTTTCCAACTTTTTACTTAGGAGGTGCATCAAGTCTGAGGGATTTGGAAGTATTGCTACTGCACAGCTACACCACTTCTCAGATGCCAGTGAGAGTGGTTATGGATCGGTGTCATTCCTGAAGCTGAAAAACAAGGAAGGCCTTGTGCATTGTGCCTTTATGATGGGAAAGGCAAGGGTCGCTCCACTAAAGCAAACTACCATCCCACGTATGGAGTTAACTGCTGCTCTACTAGCTGTAAAGATGGACAGACTGCTCAGAAAGGAGCTCCAGTTAGAACTACAAGAATCAGTGTTTTGGATCAACAGTACTGCAGTCTTGAAGTACATAGAAAATTAGGCCCTACGTCTAAAGACCTTCGTGGCCAATAGGGTTGCTGTAATACATGAAGAAACAAAGGTGGATCAATGGAGGTACATCAACACCGCAGAAAATCCAGCTGACTGTGCCTCTCGTGGTATCACAGCAGAGCAGTTTGTGGCCAGACAGAGTTGGATGGAAAGACCAGCGATCCTAAAAGACCCAGACTACAAATGGCCTGAAAAACAGGACAGTGTGAAACTCCCTGAGGAGGACAATGAGGTGAGAAAACCTGTCTTCATGCACCGTATAGACGTTGTTGAAGGCATGGACGCATTGGACAAGCTAATGCGCTACTATTCAAGCTGGTATCGTCTGAAAAGAGCCATCGCATGAATGCTCAGACTAAGAAAAGGTCTCCTGATTCTAGGTAAAAGACGTCAAGAATTGGAGGTGCGTATCCACAAAGACGACGAAGATTCAAACGGGCAAAGGGCCAAAAAGAAAAAGAAAACGCAGCAGTATGAAGGCACCTTAAGCATGGGGCTCCTTACTGTGGAGGACTTAAACGAATCGGAGATGGAAATCATCCGCTACTGTCAACGCCGCAGTTTCCCGGCAGAGATTTCTGCTCTAAAAAACGAAAAAACACTGGTCAAAGGTAATAGTCCCATTCGGAGACCCAGTGCTGCTGGATGGCGTTCTGAGAGTTGGAGGTCGACTCAGTAAATCTGCTATGCCCGAAGAATCAAAGCACCCCATAATCATGCCCAACAACATGCATCCTACAATGCTGCTTCTGCAAGATATACACGAAAGAGTCGGACATTCAGGAAGAAACTACATGCTTTCCCGTCTGCGCCAGAGATTTTGGATTCCTGCTGCAAATTCAGCAGTAAGAAAAATCCTGTCTAGGTGTGTGACATGCAAAAAATTACAGGCAAAGAGTCAAAGACAAAAGATGGCAGACTTACCTTCAGACAGACTGCTTCCAAACAAACCACCCTTCACCAATGTAGGTGTGGATTATTTTGGGCCTATAGAGGTCAAAAGAGGTCGCAGCATCGTTAAAAGATATGGAGTATTGTTTACATGTATGACTACCCGAGCCATTCACCTAGAGGTTGCTCACACACTTGACACAGACTCCTGTATAAATGCTCTGCGTCGCTTCATGTGCAGAAGGGGCCAAGTGTCGCTTATGAGATCCGACAACGGCACCAACCTAGTCAGCGCAGACAAAGAATTACGGGCAGCTATGCAGCAGTGGAATCAAGCCAACATGCAGGAAGCTCTTGCTCAGAAAGGAATCCAGTGGATTTTCAACCCTCCTGCTAGACCTCACTTCGGTGGAGTATGGGAGAGGCAGGTAAAATCCATAAAGAAGGTCTTAAAGTCTGTCCTTCATGAGCAAACAATTGACGACGAGTGTCTCCAGACTGTGTTGTGTGAAGTTGAGGCCATACGTAATGACAGACCTTTAACCACATCATCTGATGACCCATATGACATTGAACCGCTGATGCCAAATCATCTGCTGTTATTAAAGGAATGGTCCACTCATTAGATAATTAATCAAAACTTCAGTATTTAGTGAAACATTATGTTTAAACCATACCCTGAAGAAATCAGCGATATTCCCCGGTAAATAATGATTTTATAGCTCTTTTTTATCAAAACCTTTATATTCCGTCTGGCCGCCGCCATTTTTGCCATTTTCAGTAGTCACGTGATGGTCGTGACGTCATCCATGCGTTCACTTTGTCAACACACGGAAACATGGCGGGGTATTTGAGTTCGGACTCGTCAGCAGAGGAAGAAGTTTTGACCAATGTGAAGAGATTGGATGGGGGAATTCAGCCATACATATCAGTATGACAATACGACACCCTCTGTCCTTAGACCCTCACATCGTACAAGGAAAAACCTCCGAAGAAAACCCACAGTTTAAAGGGAACATGGGAGAAACCTCAGGGAGAGCAACAGAGGAGGGATCCCTCTCCCAGGACGGACAGACGTGCAATAGATGCCGTGTGTAAATTGAAAAGATAATACATTTGCAACATAGGTAGTCCAAATGTTTGGAAATGCATGTGTGTATAATGGGAAGATGATATAAGATACTATATGTATGCATGTAGTACCACCCTTGCTAGCGATTCCCTCTCTCGTTTAGCATACTCAGCTTCGTTGTCCCTGGCCATAGAATCACGATTTTATGGGGCCGGAAAAAACTGGGGGGAAATACACACTAGCCGGTACTACGCTATATGGAAAGACCACCAAAAACTGTCCTGGCCTGGACGCTAAAGGACGTTAAAACGGGGCTAGCCGCTGCAATGGAAATGCGCTATAACATACCTTATTCTTACTCCGAGCACTACTTCTGCTCCTCCGTCGCTTCACACTTGCAGAGGGCGATTTCTCAACTGGCCGAACTGGTGTCCTGGTCGGTGATGACACCAGAAAGACCGATGGTACTGCATCTCCATTAAAGGGGACCTATCATGCAAAATGCACCTTTGTACGTCTTTTATACATGAATATGTGTCCTCGGTGTTCCAGGGAACTCACCAAGTGTCAGAAAACACAACCCTCTCTATTTTCCTCCTTCGCCAAATCTCTAAAAAAGGGGCTGCAACGGATCTGAAAAAAACGGATCCACATTCCAATACTTTTCTACGTCACAAAGAAGTGCTCCGCTTATTGGTCAACTCTCCACCTATCAGGGGAATGAGCCACGGCCACGTGCATTGCCAAACCTCTCATTCGCATATAGGCTATCGGCAGGCTAAATAATCAACACCCCAGTCACATCTGTGTTTTTGCCTGCTCTTGCCAGGATGTCTAAGCCAGTTAAACGTTGTGCTGTTGTTGGCTGCAAGACTCGGGACAGGGGACTGCATGCAATGCCATCAGTGGAAAAAGAAATGAATCTGTGGCTAGACTTCATTTACAAGGGACATGTGCCAGAAGACCACGGAAGATTTCTGTTTGTGTGTTACAAACATTTTACCACGGACATGTTTATTAACTTCTCTCAAGTCCAACACGGATATGCCTCCAAACTAATGCTAAACCCGGGATCAATACCAACCATCCGGGACCAGGCCAGTGAGGACACATCCAATTTTGAAGCTGTAAGTTTTTATTTAGCGGTGTTTTTCCTGATAAAGCTATCTCTAGCTTGTAGCATGTAGCTTCGCCGCATCAATGTCGCCTCAAACCCAAATAGTAATCGGTTAGGTGTTTATATATTTTTGTAGCATTTTATTTTGTACGCTCCGCAGTCTTTGCTTTGTCATTTGAATTATCAGGCATTTGCTAACATGTTCAGACATACTGCCGTAATGGCGATCTGTGTGAAGGCTGTAAAGCCACGCCCTAGGCGATAACACAAGTATTTATTCTCCTATTTATTAGTATTTTGTATCCTCTACAATCATATTGAGTAAGTTATAATAACAAACGTAATCTTCTGTAGGCAAGTGCCGTTTTTTCCAGCGTTATATGTAAACGCTTTTGTGATTGTAGTCTGTAAGAACGATCAGATATCATCGATCTGTAAGCTAAGCTACGCTAATGAGACATGCCGTGTTTTGCAGCGTTATATGTAAACGCTTTTGTGATTGTAGTCTGTAAGAACGATCAGATATCATCGATCTGTAAGCTAAGCTACGCTAATGAGACATGCCGTGTTTTGCAGCGTTATATGTAAAAGCTTTTGTGTGTTTACTTGTTTGCGCACATGAATATAAATGGGGTGTGTTAGGATACAACACTGTGTATGTATGCGAGGGGGGACACACACCACGAGTAAAACTGAGCTAAAGCCCCGTCGGTCTGTTGTTGTTGACAAGGCCTTACCTCTAGCAACAGGCTAATTAGTGGCTAGCACTCATTACAGTCAGTGTACTGAGCTCAGCCCCTCTCCAACACATCATCTGTATTGAGTCAGAAACACAGCATGCACGTTACGGTTCAAAACTAACTCAGATTGGAAAAGGCTAAGCAAAGAGCTTTGCTAAATAGAGAGCTTTGCTAAGAAGTTTCAGTTTTTTACATGCATATACTAATCTAATCCACATTTTTTGTTGTGCTTTTTTTACCATTGCACAGCCCTACGTGGCCAACTTGATGGACCTCATCTTCGACCAAGTCTTTGTGGACCCTGCACCATTATGAGCGACCTGACAGGGAGGAGGTCATCGCCGGGTATGCTACACGGTTCAATTTGGCTGCTGTCTGAACCCAACATCGACATTTCACGGATCAGGAAACTCCCTGCGTATCCTGAGGACAACGCAGGCCGGAATCACCACTCTGATCCTGCGTCCAAGGAAGCCCCAGCACCAGCTCGCAAAGCTTCTGTAAAAATATTTAGTGTCATTTATACAAAATACAAGTAGGCTACATTTAGTTTTTTTGTATGGGTTTTTTTAACCATTGATTTTGACAATAAAGTTCCAAGTTGATATCAAAATGTGTCGTGATTATTCATGTTTGGATGGGTAAAGAATATTCTGATTTCAAAAGCATAAGGTTGTGTGTGTGGACCTTTTTGTCGTACACATGGGTGTGTTATGCCATTGCTGTGTAGTATATAATAGTACAATGATAGAATGAAAGATTGCATAAAGCCATATACACCAGTATTTATTTCCATGAACAATATTAGCATTCGTTTTACAATTTCAGTCAAAACAAACAACCACTCACTGCTCTATTTGTCTCAACTGTAGTCCACCATGTTCAGCTCTGTAAATATGCAACGCATTCTGCAGGGAGAACACATTTAGGCACACAGGCTCCAATCCAGGATGGTCCACCATACAGGTTACAGAGTCCTCAAGTTACTGCATCCGTCTTGACACATTGTGATAAACATATATTGAATGACATGTGAAAAATGTATTTAAACAGACAACTTAGTAAAGCTATCAAAAATGTTACCTGTGGTATCTCCATGCAGCACACATTCTCCGTTCAGAAGGCATCGTGGTGCAATTTGCACAAAGAAGTCAATAACTGAGCTTTTAAAAACACATGAAACTACACACATTGCTGACAACTGAGGTGTTGTTGGAGTTATACTTTTTATCATCCTAAGTTATTCAACTTTCCAACGGTTGTTGCACGATGTTGGAAGAAAAGGACTGTAAACTATTAAACGCAATGAGGCCATTGTATATATGCTGAAAATATGAATGTCTCCCTTTATAAATATATATATATATATATCGCTGTTTTTGCGTTACAAACTGTACACATTGCATTCTTGCTAATTAGCCAAAATATGAACGGAATAAGGAGCAAGCATCGTAACAGAGTAAAATAAATAGGGACAACAGCTTGTCAGCTAACCATTCAGAAACGTCCTGCTGCAACCGAGATTTTTGCACCTCCACCAAAACCTCCGCTGCTTCAGGGTCAGTTTCTGGATCAAATTGATAGTATGCTTGAACACATGCATTGCTCTGAGATGACATGTTTATTCAACACTCGTAATCACAGCAAGCATGGTAACGTGACTCTCGCCGGCTCATGCCTGCTCTTCTGCAGGGGGGCGTGGTCAGCTGCTGCTCAGAATTTTCAAAGACGGGCTTGGAATAAAGCGAAAATGAGCTAAACGAGGCATGTCTAAAAAATGATCTGTTTGGTATTTTGAAAAATAAAATGTATAAATATACCTTATATAGGTATGGTCATACACTATATCATTTAAATATAGCATGATAGGTCTCCTTTAAGTAATGGTTGTTCCATAAATCCCATGTTATGTTTTATCATACTCTCAGAGTAGTCGTCCGGAAATTTGAAATGTTCGCTGCATACATGAGCCTGTGAATCTTTCGGTTCGGGCCGGCCACATTTCGCTAGCCACTGCCTCCGAATGTACTTCTTATGCTTACCTTTTGGCAACAGATGGAACCGAGCATTCCGTGGATTGTTCCTATCAGAATTGTGGCAATATTTCGCGATACAGTGAGGCATATTTGAAGAGAGAAACTACAGTAAATAACATGGAGATCAACGTGTCTTCGAAAACCAAATGCATGGTTTACGTCACGTCCGGAAAATGGCGGCGCCCACAGTGTTGATGTTATTTCGGGATATAATCAGTTTAAAATCACTGATAATGTCATCGGATAAAAAAAATTAAAAAAAAGACTGGCAGAGACTGGTCTGTTTTATCGGATGATAATTATTTAAAAATTAGTGTCATGAGCATACCATTCCTTTAAAGAAACAGCCATTGCTTCCTCCAGGACTGAGCTGCAAGGATGACTGCTACACACGTCGCAGATGGAAGCAGACGCAGTACATATCAGACCTGTTCTGGAAAAGATGGGTGCGTGAGTACCTGCCTGACCTACAGGAGCGTCACAAATGGACTAAAGTGCAGCAGAATCTAGCACCAGGGCACATTGTCATGATCCTGGACGACAACGCCCCTCGGAGCTCGTGGCTTCTGGGAAGAGTCGTGCAGACCATCACAGACTCTAAAGGACTGGTTCGTAGAGTACTGGTTAAAACAAAATCCAGTACTTTGGAGAGGCCTGTGGAAAGACTTTGCCTCATTTGTGAATAGGTCACTTGATTTTGCCTTTAAAAATATATATATAAAAAAAATGTACATAAAATACGTATATTTAGTTTGTTTATGGAAAACCCATGTCAAGGGGTGTAGGTGAATAACTCCCCCAACAACACACTCTCACTCCCTAAGCGTCCAATAGCGACGTTTGGTCAGTGTCCGTGGCGTCCAATTGTGACGCTCCTAGGCTCCTTCAGCGTCATAAAGGGAAGCAAATAGCTTTCAACTGATTGCAATGTATTCCCATCTGCGTCGGGATTTGACGCTCATGGAAGCACGGCATTCGTTTATGCCGGCTGCCCTTAAAGGCAATGTGAGCATCCATTCCCATTGGATAACGGAGAATTTTACACCCGGAAGTAAGTACTCCTCTTACTGTCGATTGATTTTACAGTGATATCTGCACTACTCATCGACTAAAAAACACCAGATTATCCTTGTTAATTACACAACATTGATTGGTTTAAATTGTGTGCAATGCTTTTGTATTTTTCCCCTTCGATTCGGAGAAACAAATATGTTTTCTGAGTAAAGGATGGCAGAAGACACTACACTACCCAGAATCCCCAGCTATCATTTGGCCTACACCATGTGCTCTGTTTGACAAACTCCGTTTTTTTCACCATTCATTCCGATGGCTGGCGTCTATGTCACGTGATCTTCAAATTTCTCCCTGCAGAAAAAGAAAACATGGCCGAAATTCGTTTTATTCTGGGTGTAAAATGCCTATTTTAAAGTTAGTTTGGCCATTAAAATGCGTTTTGATGTCATTTGATGCGAGAAATATGAGTTGTTATTTCAGATTATGTGTGCAGTGGATGTACATGATCTTTAGTTTGCTAGTTATTACGAAGATTACTTCAGGAAATCGTGACGTTTTCATTGTTACCAAGGTGGTTGCTAGGGACGCTGCTATCGATATTATTTCTGTTATGTTGTGTAACTGTTTAATGGTGTTATCTTTATTGCTACCCCCTTCCCCGTCAATGTATAGTGTTGGTCCACAGCCTAAACATATTAGTTTAACAAAATCCGCATCTAAAGATACGTTATTTCCCCCCTGTGCAATTCCAGGCTCACATCTCAGAGCACATCGTCATTAACAAATACCGGAAACAGACCAAAATAATAATAATACCTTATTCCGAGTGTGCTTGCTTTTCTCTTTGAAAGTCATCACATAACGGCATTGTAATACACGGTTCGGCTGCATTACATATTACATATCTGCCGTAGTTCTGTATTTATAGAGCCCTGATGAGAAGACAAACATGAGGAACTGAAAACGTGACGTGGATCATAAATATATCAGCCATTAAACAACATCTTACATTTCTTTTCACACAATACGTCTCCTTGCAGTATCAACATTAATTCGGCTGACTTTTATATTTGATCCAATTGGTAGATAGGCTGTATTTACACCATAAAGGTGCACAGCTGATATAAAGGGACACCTGGTGGTTAAAGCATGTTATTGCATTTCAATATTTTTATTATTAGATATTAATACGATCCCTATAAAGTATATTCATTACTCGTTATTCTCTACTAATTGTTAATTAAAGACTGTATGTAATGACTATTTTGCACATCCCTTTCAAGATTTCAAGATTTTCTAAGGTTTATTGACATATCATATAGGCCTACACAACTGTGGTGTAGTTTTGCACTGAATGAAAAACTTGGGTTGCAGGTTCCTCAATAGTGCATTACAAGACATCTATCAATATGTGTGCATACCTCCAGCAATGTTAACTATGTTGAAGCACTTATTTTAACTGATATTATACATAATGTATTATACTCTTATGAGATGTATGTAGATATTTCATCTCCGGCCTTGTCAGGTATTGAACAATCAATAAATAAAGAACACAGAATTATTAAATATAAAACACAGAATTTGTGTGATTATACTAAATGATTTTCAAATAAACACAACTGCATATTTAACTGTTACACATGCTGATGTAACGCAAATGTTCCAACTTTGGATCAATAAAGTATATCTTATCTTAAGCTGATCGATGGCTACTGCCATATTTGCACAATGTGCCTCTGAACCTTGACAAGTGCATGTTTCAGGCTTATCAATTAATGTAATGTAATGTTATCACAGGGGTCACACACATAAGACCAGCTGTTAAATAAAGCTCTTCTGACCTTAGCTGGCATGTGGGTATATATATTAATACTGCCCATAATGGGCACCATTTATTAATTATATGTTTTAAATGTGAGTGTTTCCTGTCCCCTAAACCTCCAGGGATGTACACAGTTTAATACTGGCAACTTCTTATTATGGGAAATACGAAAACGTCTTTTAAAACTACAACTCCCAGTTGAGACGTGCCATAGAGAACATGTTGCGAAACAGAATAGCCAGCATGTGTAGTTCTGGGGACGGGGTGGGGGAGGGGGGGGACGCGGTGGACCCGTTCAAATCCAGTTTTGGACAGTCTGCCGTGGTTCCATCCCATTTCAAGTGCTGTTCGAGAATCGGCTTAACCCTCGGAGCACACTCTCCAATCACAGAGCTTGAGGACTATGGGGTTTGTCAAGAGCACATGGTGTAGTCCAAACGATAGCTGGGGATTCTGGGTAGTGTAGTGTCTTCTGTCATCCTTTACTCCTGGGAATGGACGCTCACATTACCTTTAAGGGCAGCCGACATAAACGAATGCCGTGCTTCCATGAGCGTCAAATCCCGACGCAGATGGGAATACATTGCAATCAGTTAAAAGCTATTTGCGTCCCTTTATGACGCTGAAGGAGCCTAGGAGCGTCACAATTGGACGCCACGGACACTGACCAAACGTCGCTATTGGACGCTTAGGGAGTGAGAGTGTGTTGCCCCCAAAAGTAAATGCAAACGTTGTTTGTTAGGAGTATAATTGAGCTATTATTAGCCATATGTTTGTTTGGAAATTACTCTTGTTATTATTATTAATTATAAGTCTTCCCGCCTTATAATTAGGGGCCGGAATTGTAAGAGCCATTTAGGCACATTATTTTATGGTAATGAATTATGGTTTTGTGAGCCAATTGAATATTCTTTAATTTAACTTAAATGAGCTGAATAACTATGAATTATTATTATACTGTTTTTGTAACGTGTCATCTTGCTTATGGACAGCTCTAGTTTATGTTTTGTTATTATATATACAAAGCAATCGTAGGGGCGTGCTCAGGTATAAATGACGCTGCCAGCATGACACAGCAGGAAGTCTAGAGAGGCAGTTGGAAAAAGTTTTTGACCGCACACATCCGTATGACCAATGGATCTTGTTTGTTTATTTGTTTAAATACCGTGCAAATGTTGCACGTCGGCAGTGGGCCGCCAGCTGATCTAGTGAACCTCTCAATAAAGCACCTGAATGGAACGAGCAAGGTATCTGATTTTTTGAATATACGCGAGTCAATAGTCGAGCTCGCCTCCTAGACTAAGTGGCCTTTGAACATGAATTTTGTTTGGACAATTGGCCACTACATTAAGTAACTGGATCAGAGTAACATTAAGTAGCCTACAGTCCGCGGCATATCACTTCATAATGTATCATATATTTCCTTATCTGAGTCAGCTGAGCCGTATCTGGCCGTGCAACACTCACAGTGTCACATACTGTATGCAGAAGTGTTATTTTAAGCAACACATTAAGTTGACGAAACACTCGAGACAAATGTAATTAAAGTCAGGTCCACTCGTGTCTTAGACGGGGCAGTGATATCATAAACCTGTTAATGTATGCATTCAAACACTTTTTCTGTTACCAGCTGTATTCACCTTGCAGGTGCAGCTATGTGGCTTTTCTCCTGGATAAAGTGTTTAAGTCATGGATGTTTAAAGTTTAACGTCTTCATATTTGTCTAATTATATAGTTGACTTTTCATTCAGGAAGTATGACGCTGCGCTGTCAGTACGCATGTCCATGTTTGTGATTGGTCGAATGCTCCAAGTACCAACCCTTTCATGTGAACGCGCACCTAACTAGATAGGACACGGCTGGCTTGAGCGATCCACTTGAAAACCCGCGCCGTAGTACCGTTTAGCGAGAGCGCGTATGTTTTGGATTAGGCCAACCGGCTAACTCAAACATATCCAGGTTAGGTTGAACCGGCTTCGTAGTAGGCCTACAGGCCTCAGGTGTTTCCATTTCTGACCACTTTTGTGTTCTTTTGTTGTTGTATGTCCCCAATCACTTCCTATCCTTAACCACATGTTAATTGCTGCAGCTGAGATCAGGAACCCTAACCCTTTTTTTAACTCACACCTTTCAAACCAACCATAGCATTGTTACATCATAAAGATTTATATTTGTTACTTGGAAGGTACAGAGAAACAAGATCATTGTCGGATAAGGAAATGCCTCTGTGTCCTTCAGTTTGTATACAAACATTGTTTTTTTATTTAATTTGAAGAAATTGTTGTGAATGACAATGAGCATTTAATTTGCTGTTAGGCTTTAGAGTTGCTTCTCTACAACAACAGTTGGTGAAACCCAGTGGGAAACCCAGCTATACACAAACAGAAGGCTTAGGCAAATACAGTATGATGCCATGAACAAATTGTGGAAGTAGAGGTAATGCTGTCTGCCATATTTTAATAATAATAATTAATTAATAATTCCTTACATTTATTATAGCGCTTTTCCAGATGCTCAAAGCGCTTTACAAATACACATTACACATATTTTTCATACATGCAATGGTCACTGTGGACAATACCCACAGGAGCAAGTTCAAACTCATTGTTACAGTTTTCTGGCCCACGACTTTACTGTTTTGTTTATTTTTGCTGTGAAATACTCTACTCATGCCCAACACCAAATGGCAGACAATGGCAAAACATACCTTACCTAGTGACCAAAGTGGAACATTGAGTCGATAACGAGCCAGATGTCAGGAGTTTGTAGAGATAACAAATTGGGCTAAAAGAGAGTTATAGGTAAACAAGACTTAAAACAATGATAATTTTGCTCAACTAACAGCTAAACGTGAATACATGTTAATGTCATGTTGTCAACTTGTTTTCTCTCCCATTGGGGTTACCAAAAATAACATCTGTAAAGTGGAGTAAAAAGTACAATATTTCGCTCTGAACCAAAGTGAAGTATACAGTTGTACAAAATGGAAATAACGTAAAAGTACCGCAAACTAGTTCATAAGTACTTGCACATACTGTATGTAAATGTTATGAGCAGATGTAGCCATTCTGTGCAGCCATGCAGCACAAATATATATCTTCTCAGTTTTTTTCAGATAGCTAAGTGGAAAGTGAATAACATGTTCCTTTTCCTATCCAAAGGCCTCAATGCAGCTGCTTTTACCTGGACCTCTGTTCAAATCCTGCAGCTGCTTATTAGTATCTTTGAAAAAGATCAGCTTGTAAAATGAAAGTGCATATTGCATGAATTTTCAATTCCCTATCTCAGTGACTTTGTTAACAAACTAACATGGTTGTAAAAACGCAAGAAAAATATATATAATTTGAAGAAATCAGATAAAAGCAAGGATACTACTGACTGACGCAAGCAGTAAAACCAAATGGGGAGTGAAAAAATACAATTATAGATATAATAAATACAAAAGAGAAAGAGTGCACCAATGAAAACCACACTGACTCATGCAGTTAATGTCAGTGTTGGGGCTCCCCTCTCGTTCTTCATTCACTCAGTCAATCACATTCGTTTAACGGTGGACAGACATCCCTCGGAGTTCCTAAACACTGTAATCTCTCTCCAATCAAATATGAGTCGTGGAGAGAAGATACCTCCACACTCTCTAAAGCTGCAGATTCATCCCACAGTTATTTGCTTTTTGTTTTTAACAAATATTCTAGTAGAGTTTTTCTATTCATGTCTACCCAAGACAGAGATATGTTTCTGCTTGTTCCTTCTCTTAATGCCTGTTGTTTTTAAACATCCAATGCGTGGGTCCACATAGCTGCAATTATTGTTACACCCCAGCAGTTGAAGCTAGGTAAAGCTCTGCAATATCATAGCAAGTGTATTGTTAGTACTGCGGATCTCCAGCGTCACATCAGAGTGATAGGTTCATCATCCCCCTGCAATATCACAGTGTAATGACAGTATGGATGCAGCGCTGGGAGGTCTCTGAAATTACACACAAGGTCCCTGCAATTGAATCCCCTTCTGCTAATAATATAATTCTGGTCCACAATAGTGCAGTAGGGTTTACGTGCCTGCTGCCATATGTACTGCATGTTTGTGTGGTGTGAAGGGACTCAACGCCTTATCTCCAGGCAGCAGTCACATCCCTCTGCCTTGTGTCTGGCTTGTTGTTTTCATATTTCTACAGCAAGTTCCCACTTAGTCAAGCGGTCACTGGGGAGGAGAGGTCACCAGATGCAGAAGAGGGGGGGTGGGGGGGAACAGAGGATGAAGAGAGTGTGTAATGACAGGGGGGATATATAAAAAAGGAAAGGAGAAAATGAAAAGTTGGGGAGAAAGGAGAATTACAGAAGAGAGGAAAGGAACAGTGAAGTGTAGAGGAAAGGGGAGGGTTGGAGGAGAAACGGGAGGAGAGGGGTTGGGCTGTTCCAGAATAAGCTTAGCTGTTTATTGTTTAATTCCTTTGGGATGGTCGAAATCCTGTGAGAACGGACTACTGTGGAGCCCTGGACAGACTCCATGTGTTCATGTGCTCTCTCTCTCTCTCTCTCTCTCTCTCTCTCTCTCTCTCTCTCTCTCTCTCTCTCTCTCTCAAGGAGCGAGCCACAACTCAGCAGTACGTGTTGAGGACTATTACACAGCAACTTGCCACCTGCTCAGTCCAAATCTATTTTGACAGCAGAGATATTGATAGAAATGTGCTCAGCGACAGTTTTATCAACCTAAGAAATCGATTTTTCTAGCTGTCAGGTTGTTAATGATGAATAACGTTGACTGATAACCAGAATTTATAAACATCCGCTCTCTGGGCCTCAATCGACCTTTCAAGAGGAAGCATGTGGGTCAGTGAAATGTTTTATGAAGGAGGAACAAAGGTTGTGAACTGTTTTCCCATGCATCTGTAATAAGTTGGCAGGCATGGTGTCATATCACAGAACTCTTTACTAATGCACAACCAAGTGCTGTGATGCACTCTTTGATGTGCCTCTACTCCTCCTGCCTGCGTGTTATGGGATATTGATGTATGTATTTCCATCAGAGAACTCCCTCATGGCCTGAGAACGTGACAGGGAGACAGTGAGAGACCATGCCAGATGTCTTACCCCCTGACCACCAAGATCAACTCCCACTTTCTTTTTTTTCCATCTTCTGCGTGACACTGACTATCTGAAACACAAATGATCCTCCCATCAGTATTCACAACCAGGCCCTCTCCCCATTGCATTCTCCTTCTCCACTGCCCATGCATAGCCATTTCTTTCTTCTTCGTTTTTCATATATGTTTAACCTCTTCTTTAGCCCAACTCAATTTCCATTTCCAAACAGTTGGATTCATTCAAAATGTTAAGCATTACAATAAATTAAAGCAGTTCAAATTTAAATATGTCTGAGTATTTAAATTTCCTGGGAAAGGAAGAGGCAGAAGAGGAGAGGTTAAAGAGGAAATACAGTGTGTAGATCTTGAATGCGTTTTGTCCTACTATTAAGATCTAAATGTGAGCTGGTGTGAGTCTAACTCCTACACAAGTTCACACACACACTGACACACACATAGAACATCACACACATGCATAGATGGATGAGCAAACACATCAAGAGACTCCGTGCTGTATTGATTAATAGTGCTCTGTGAAACGTAGAGCAAATGATGTGGCTCCCTGCAGACTTGTCCATTTTAAGGCTGACCTTTGATAGGGAGAAGGGATGCTATGAATTAATTGTCATAGTTTAAAAGTGTTTCTGCTAAACTAAACCTGAGCAGTGACTTCATAGAGGAACATATGTCAGATATGGCTGTGTGAACAAGCACTACTTATTGTGGATAATTCGTTTTTTTTTTAACAATGCCTAGTTCTCTTTCACAAATATTAGCCTATTGTTTACAATGCAGTCTAATGTGCTGCAAGTTGCAACAAGCCTGTGTTATCGCTTCATTTGAAGGAACAATGCCGACATGGTAGCAAAGTCCAGACGTAGGCCTATGCCTCTTCCCCCTTGATCCAACAAGGACCATTGGCTCCCAACTAATTTCTCTTGAGCAATTATCTTACAGCTCAAATATTTACACTCTCAGAGAAGGATTCAACTCAATTTGTGGGTAAGCTCCCTATGGAAAAGATTTCTTTAGGTTTTTTCTTTGATAAAAAAACATCACGGTAGACTGAAGGTAGTCAGTTAAAGAGGGAAAACTATAGGTTACTTACGTAACCCCAGTTCTCAGAGTAACATGAAGTGAGATGTCTCACTATGGGATGCGCCTCATCGCGGAGCAAACAGAAGCATCAATCTCATTACGCCAATCCTGATTGGCCGGTGATTCTTGACGTCAACGTCAGGGGAAATCACCCCCTATAAGTAGCCTGCGCCACGACGCATGCGTCATTCAAAATAAGCACCTCTTCTCGCTTCACCATAGCAAGGAGGGCCGTCTGGTGAGACATCTCACTTCATGTTACTCTGAGTTCTGGGGTTACGTAAGTAACCTATAGTTCTCATTCATAACACTCCGTTCGATGTCTCACTATGGGATATTGTAGCTCCCGTATTGCCAGACGAGCTTATCTCGAAGATCACCGATCAACCAGAATTTAACAGGTGGAGTCCCGACTCAACAAGGTGCCCAGCACTGCTCGGGCCACACTTGGAGCGGAGACGTCCAGCCTGTAAAAGCGGACAAAAGTGAGTGGCGAAGACCAGCTAGCCACCAAAGGATGTTGGCTAGCCGTCTTACCCTCAAAGCCCACATGGCATGCAGCAATAGCAGCCAGGTACACCTTGATCGTGGAGAAAGCTCTGTGTTTATCGATCAAGTCCTGTAGGAATGATAAAATCACCCCGACAGGACATTGAAAAGAGATGTGCCCTTCTTGAAGGCACCACTCCTCAAACACCCTCCACTTACAGTCGTAAAGAGACCTGGTGGAGGAAGCTCTCGCACTCTGAATAGTGTTTATCACCTTCTGAGGGAGTCCCACTGTATTCAGATTGTACCACTCACGGGTCAGGCCCATAGTGCCCCGTGCTCTGGGCGTGGGTGAAGGATCGCCCTCTCCGCCTGAGACAATCTGTCCCTGCGTGGTGGGGGCTGCCCGCACAACAGCTGATATATCCCCGCCAGCCCGTATATTGCGGGCTAGGGTGGAAACATCAGAGTACGTGTGTGGCGTTGCTCTTTCACTCTGGCCGGAGTTAAGGGGAACAGAACCAGGGGTGGGAACGTGTACAGAGGACCCGGAGGTCAATCGTGTACGAGTGCGTCCCCGCCTAACGGTGCGTTTAAATCGTGCATTAAAGAGAACAGCTGTCATTGAGCATTTTCTCCCCTTGCGAACAGATTTAACGCGGCTCCGCCGTAACGCACCCACAGCGGACTCCCGATCCTTGGATGAGGAGTCCAGTCTGCATAGAGTGGTGCACCTTTTGACAGTAATTCTGTCCCTAGGTGCATAACACCCGGTACTTGTGTCGTTCTCAGAGAGAGGAGACGTCTGCCGCTCCAAGGGATCAGTTTGTGTGCCAGTGTGTGTGACTGGAGACAACGCAAACTCCCCTGGCGGTTCATACACGATATCGTGTTGTCTATCCTCACGGGGACATGAAGTCCTCTGAGAGAAGGCAGGAAGCATTTTTGGGTGGGGAACACCGCTAAAAGCTCCGGGTAATTTACGCGTGCCCGCTGGAAGTCTCTGTTCTAGAGACATCTCACCGGGCGACCTTCGTAAGTCCCCTGTCAGCCCGTCTGACCTGCGTCCGTGGTGACCACCTTCCATGAAAGGACTGCACCCGTAGGCGCGTCCCGCACTGGAAAAGTCGGGTGTAGTGCCACTACGCATTTCATAATCACCAAAACGCCGTGGCGTTCGGGGTTTAGTTTTATTATGAGGCCCATGTTGAGCGGGTGCTTTACGAGGACATTCTCCTCCGTAATCTGACTCCGCCCGGTGGGTTTTATAGATAAAACCCTTCTTTCTGGGAGAGAGAGAACCCTTCTCTCCAGAATGTGGGTTGACTCTCACTGGGTTTGTGAAAACAGATAAATTATAACTGTTTTGAGAAGCCCAGGCAGACATCAATCAATCAATCAATCAATGTTTATTTATATAGCCCAATATCACAAATGTTACATTTGTCTCAGTGGTCTTCACAGTGTGTACAGAATATCAGTATGACAATACGACACCCTCTGTCCTTAGACCCTCACATCGTACAAGGAAAAACTTCCAAAGAAAACCCAGTTTAAAGGGAAAAATGGGAGAAACCTCAGGGAGAGCAACAGAGGAGGGATCCCTCTCCCAGGACGGACAGACGTGCAATAGATGCCGTGTGTAAATTGAAAAGATAATACATTTGCAACATAGGTAGTCCAAATGTTTGGAAATGCATGTGTGTATAATAGGAAGATGAATCCACGAGGATATCCATCCAGGACCTATGATCCAGGACCACAGCCACGACTCAAGATCCAGCGCTCGCGATCCAGGACACAGGACCGCAGGATCATCCATGACTCCGGATCCCAGCGTATATAGACACCAAAAAGAAAGACATTTGGGGAAGCTGGGTTAATCGGAACATGAGTGTACACGGGTATAGACAGAGAGAAGGAAGAAGTAAGATGTCCCCCGACAAACTAAGCCTATATCAGCAAAACTAGGGGCTGAATCTAATCAGCCCTAACTATAAGCTTTATCAAAAAGGAAGGTCTTAAGCGCACTCTTAAAAACGGATAGGGTGTCTGCCGCCCGAACACAAACTGGAAGCTGATTCCACAAATGTGGAGCTTGATAAGAAAAGGCTCTGGCTCCCATTGTACTTTTAAAGATTCTAGGAACAACCAACAACCCTGCATTCTTGGAACGCAATGCCCTAGTAGGACAGTAGGGTATAATGAGTTATTTAAGGTAAGATGGCGCCTGCCCATTAAGGGCTTTGTAGGCGAGAAGAAGAATTTTAAATTCTATCCTGTGTTCTATAGGGAGCCAGTGTAAGGCAGCCAGAACAGGAGTAATGTGGTCCCTTTTCCTAACTCTGGTTAGTACACGAGCCGCAGCATTTTGAATCAGCTGAAGCGACTTGATTGACTTCTTGGTACTCCCTGATAATAAAGAGTTACAATAATCCAGCCTAGAAGTAACAAATGCATGGACTAGTTTCTCTGCATCGTTTTGAGGCAAGATATGCCTGATTTTTGCAATGTTACGTAGATGGAAGTAGGCGGTCCTTGAAATTGATTTTATGTGGGCGTTAAAGGATAAATCCTGATCAAATATAACACCAAGATTCCTTACAGTCTCACTGGAGGCCAAATTAATGCCATCCATAGTTAGTATGTCTTTAGATAATTTGTTTCGTAGATTCTTCGGGCCAAGTACAATAACTTCAGTTTTGGTCGTGTTTAACATCAAAAAGTTTAAGGTCATCCACGTTTTTAAGTCCTTAAGGCAGTCTTGAATTTTATTTAGATGATTAATTTCATCAGGCTTGATTGATAAATATAGTTGAGTATCATCCGCATAACAATGAAAGTTTACAGAATGATTCCTTATAATATTGCCTAACGGAAGCATATATAATGTGAACAAAATAGGTCCGAGCACTGAGCCCTGTGGCACTCCATGGCTAACTTTGGTTTGCGTGGAAGATTCATCGTTAACACGTACAAACTGAGAGTGTTCAGATAGATAGGACCTAAACCAGCCTAAAGCAGTTCCCTGTATGCCAACTAAGTGCTCTAGTCTTTGCAATAGGATATCATGGTCGATAGTATCAAATGCAGCACTAAGATCGAGCAAAACAAGAATAGAGACAAGTCCCTTGTCTGAGGCTATTAGAATATCATTTGTGACTTTAACCAGAGCTGTCTCTGTGCTATGATGTGTTCTAAAGCCAGACTGAAAATCTTCAAATAAATCATTGTTTTTTAAGTAATCACACAACTGTTTTGCGACCGCTTTCTCAAGAATTTTTGAGAGGAACGGAAGATTAGAAATAGGTCTATAGTTGGCTAAAACCTCTGGATCGAGGTTGTGCTTTTTAAGAAGCGGTTTTATCACTGCTACTTTGAATGATTGTGGAACATAGCCTGATAATAAAGACATATTCATAATATTTAATAAAGAAGTGCTAATTAATGGAAAAACTTCCTTCAACAGCTTAGTTGGAATTGGGTCTAACATGCACGTTGATGGTTTAGAAGAGAGAATCATTGAATGTAATTGTTCAAGGTTAATGGCTGAAAAGCATTCTAGTTTACTATCTAGTGTAATATTAGAACTTACGATTCCGGGAGCTGTTGATAACACTATACTGGTCGAAGGCAAGAGGTCATTAATTTTGTTTCTAAGAGTAACAATTTTATCGTTAAAAAAGCACATAAAATCATTACTACTGAGTGCTAAGGGAATAGAAGGCTCAATCGAGCTGTGGCTCTCTGTCAGCCTGGCTACAGTGCTGAAAAGAAATCTTGCATTATTCTTATTCTCATCTATTAATGAAGAGTAGTAGGCTGCTCTCGCTTTACGCAGTGCTTTCTTATATTCATTGAGAGTAATATGCCAAATTAAACGAGATTCTTCAAGTTTAGTGGAACGCCATATCCTTTCAAGTTGTCTAGACTTTTGCTTTATTTTGCGGGTTTCGGCATTATGCCATGGAGCTAATCTATGTTGTTTTATTTCCTTCTTTTTCAAAGGAGCAACATCGTGAGTATCTCCTGCTGTATGCTCCTTAAAGCCAGCTGGGATGTCACTCTTATGGCTCCGACCGGCACTGCGCATGTGCGTGACGGAGGTGCCTTTTCGGCTCCAGCCGGTACTGCGCATGTGTGTGCCGGTGGTGCCCTCACGGCTCCAGTCGGCACTGTGCCTGCGTGTGCCGGTGGTGCCCTTAAAGCCCTGGCCGGCACTGCGCATGTGTGTGGCGGTGGCTTCACGGACCCGTCAATAATCCGTCCTTTGAGAGACGTCGTAGCTGCTCTTGAAAGGGGAAGGATTGACGGGCCGTTCTTTACAGCTCTAGCCGGCACTGCGTACGCACGTGGCGGTAGTGCCCTTAAAGCCCCAACCGGCACTGCGCATGCGCGTGGCGGTGGTGCCTTCACAGACCCGTTTATTATCCGCCTTTTGAGAGAGGCCGTAGCTGCTCTCAGAAGGGGATTTATGGTTAACGGACTGTTTATTGTCTTTCTTTTCATTTTTTTGGGCTGCGCCCTTGGCCGGAGCCTGGATGCGTCAACGGAAAATGGTTTATTCAAACAATAACGATGTGACATGTGTCTTGTGCGGACTTGAGGATGGCGTTGAGGCATCTCTCGAGGCGGCGGGGACACATTTAGAGCCGGGGAAGGAACTTCCAGCTCCGTCACGGAGGGGAGAAGGAGGGGCTGTCAGGCCGCTCGCTTCTTCTTCCTCGCCTGCTGGCCGAAATTCTGGGTCGGCTGTGCCTGGGCTACAGCCGGAGCCGGAGATTTTCTAGACCAACTCGCCCTCGTCTCCTGCCTGGGCTGGGGACTCGGGGCGGGCTGCGCCCTCTGCTGTCCTGGTACTTTGAACCCAGCAGAGCGCGGTGCAGCGTGGGCGAAGGGCCGCCGTTGCAAAGGCCGCGGCTGGACCCTTCTAGGGAGACAAAGATGGAGAGCCTCGTCTTCCTTCTTTTTTGACTCGCACTTCCTTTGCATGGAAGCGAGAGCAGAGCCGAAAATCCCCTCGGAAACGATGGGCATGTCAAGCACATCTTCCTTTTCCCGGTCTGGGAGGTTGGTGAGGTTGAGCCATCTAGCTCTTTCCTGCACCACCATGATCCCCATTACCTTGCCCGTGGCCTGGACGGCGCAGCGTTGGACACGGAGACAAATGTCTGTGACCGCGGCTATCTCGTCCAGAGTGGCCGGTCCAGGATTGCTCGACATATCCTCACAGAGCTCCGCTTGGTATGCGGTTAGCATCGAGGAAACGTTCAGAGCCCTGGCGGACAATGCTGCGGCTCTGTAGGCCCGTTCCGTCATGGTAGACTGGAATCGGTCCGTTTTTGCTGGCAGCGTGGGGTTCCTGCTTGGCGGCTGGCCCATCCTCGGTAGGAGGTGGGCTGCCACCAGCGGTTCCATAGGTGGTATGTGGAGCAGGCCAAGCCTCTCCATACCGTCACAGTCAAGGGAGTGGGCACCCTGGATTGGGGCCTTGTTGCTAAAGGGCCGGTCTCTCCACGAGACCGACACCTCATCCAACATCTCCGGGAAGACCGGGAGGAGTTGCCTCTTTGCCCTCGTTGTTTGGGAAAAAGGTTTTCCCTCGTAACGGGACCTGGAGGTCTCCTTGGCCACTTCGGGCCATGGGATGTCTAGTTTGGCCGCAGCGCGCTGACACACGGCTTGTAGGTCCATACTGAGACAGGGCGAAGCTGGTGTGCTGTCGCCCGGGGGAGCAGCCATCGCTCCCGGCTTTGCAGCCTGAGTCAATGACATGAAGATGTCGTCTTCCTGCTCATCCGAGTCAGACAGGAGGAACTCAGAGGTGTACTCTTCGTCCTCCATGCAGTCTAACTCCAGGACATCTTCCGCGGGTGAAACCGTGGTGAGGTCCAGTCGGGAGCCCCAGCTTGGTATAGCGTGGGGCCCCGTTCCCGCGTTTCTTGCCGCCACCGGATCTCGGCCTGATATGGCGCGGGATTCCGGTTCTGCGGGTGCCGCTGTCGGTGAGCCCCAGACCGCGGTGAGGGGCTCCATCTCTGCGGCAGACGTCCCCGTGTCTTGATTGCCGGTCGGCGGATCAGTGGACATGAGGGGGTCCCGTCCCGACAGGTTAACTTGTTGTGCTAACCTTCGGTGGAGGCTCTTCACGGTGAGGCGGGCACAATGTCCGCACGAGCCGGGGTTGTCGATGGCCTCCTGGGCGTGTTCCAGCCCGAGACAGGACGAACAGATCTGGTGTGAGTCTGTGCCTGACACTTTCAACCCGCAACCGCAGCGCCGAGCCTCCGAGTTCCTGACTCCTCTGGTGTGAGAGGCATCCATCTCGTTCGCCGTGAGGCGTGGGGAGGGTCCGCTCATGACAGGTACGTTTGAGAAAAAAATGTTTACCGATCTGTCTTTAATCCGGGGGAAAAAAGGACAGCGTGGGTCTTTTTTCTCTCAAGGATATTACCTGGTATGGTAATATTCCTGTAATCCTTTTCTCCTCCGTGGAAGAGAGAAGAAAAAAGTGTCCTCGGTACCGTGGTGTCGGTAGTGAGGGAAAAAACACAAGTTAGCAACTGGTGTGTTGCTAACTTGAAGTCAAAACCTTACCTTACTCCAGAGGAAGAACGGCGAGGTTGACTATAATACTCTTCTGTGAGAGAATCGGGTAGCCGGCTAACGCCCGTCGACCGAAATTAGCTTTGGGTTCAGTCTGTGGACTGTTAAGCTAGCCCGGCTACCGTTCGAGATGTGCTCTGAAGCGAGAAGAGGTGTTTGAATGACGCATGCGTCGTGGCGCAGGCTACTTATAGGGGGTGATTTCCCCTGACGTTGACGTCAAGAATCACCGGCCAATCAGGATTGGCGTAATGAGATTGATGCTTCTGTTTGCTCCGCGATGAGGCGCATCCCATAGTGAGACATCGAACGGAGTGTTATGAATGAGAACACAGGGTTTCTAGCGCTCTATTTTGACACAATTCCATTTGCAGCTGTTTTTTAAATGACTTTTGAAATTGTTCACAATGTTCCAGGGCTTCCAAACCCATATTCGGCCTGCCGTGCACTGTTTAATGAACACATGATCATTTGGGAACGTTCCAGAGAGAATACCGGTGGTTTTCCTCCATTTGTGTTTGCCAGCCACATAACCCAATTCACCCATGAATATGGGCTATCAAGTCCATTTTCCATGCCTGGGCCTCAGACTAATTTACGACTGGCATTAATATGAAAGACGAGCCCTTTGTCTCAGGGAAATAGGATTATTCTCATTGATGGGAGAGGCAGAATCATATCAGCTTTGACAAAATGGGGACTGCTACATGAGAAGATGACAGTCAGAAAGCAGCTTTGGTAGGGTATACACAGCTGTTAGCGTGTGGAGGTTTGAACATCTTGTCATGCAAATAGTTCGGAGGCTTTAGCATATAGATGAGCTGGACTTTGTGTTTCAGCCTAAGTGGCTTGCACTCACTTCCCTCTCTCTGAATTGCTTTATCTGTCTCGTCCTCCCACTCTTACTCAGACACACACACCTGCTGCTTCTGAACCTTTGGCTCTAGTTTCAATTAGCTGTTTGTTTTCACAATATCAATTCAACCTAGGAATCATCTCACCCCCCCACACACACACAATTCTGTCTTTCTTCTTTCTTTTCCAATCTCTAATTTGTACATGACATTTGTGTATCCATCCATCTCCTTTGAACCAAATGGATGCTATGTCATGAAAACACCCACATATCAAGTCATTCACCGTTTAAATTCATGCTCACTGGCACACCCTTCATAATTGTCCATGATACTGATAATTACCTATAATGCATTTCTTTCCCGTCATATGCAGGCGCCCAGTCCCGCTTTTACATACAAATATCCTCCTTCTGAATTATTCATATGTACCAGCCGGCAGCCACGGACATGACACATACTATTATGTTTGTAAAATGGCATGAAATTACATGTTGAATTGTTTGCACAAGTGTGTATATAATGTGCATAATTACATCCATATAAGTGGCTGTTTTACGGAGAGGGGAGTGTTACTCAAATTAAAATAACAGCGGAACAACATAAAACAGAAAGTGGGAAGAAGAATGTGGAGAAGCCACAGAAACCAACTACACATGGACCTGAGCACAGACAGAATACATCATTTAATTTTCTTTTGCACATGCAGACATTTATGGATACTTTATGTATGTTGTATTGTAAAGCGGTTTCTTCACATTGCAATCGTAATACACTTCTTTTGATTAGTTGTAAGGGTCTACGGTGTCATATTTTGTAAGAACTATGCAACGCAAAGTTGGGATTTGACTCCACCAAGATATTTTATTACTGAGGGGCTTTTGTAGAAAGGGGCTCATACTTACTCTAGGAATAAATCATTATCTATTGAGCCCTGTGGAAATTAGGTCTTTAAATCTTTAAAATGTACAGACTGAGCTCACAGAGAACAGGAGACTCACAATGAAAAAATTAAGTAATTCAACAAAACACATGCTATGGCAACTTTTTCTGCTCAACTAGTTCAGTTTTCTTTTTCTTTACGAGGTACGTTTTAAAATCTTTATTCTTAAAAGGCACAACTTCTCTCTATGAGTGATGTTGCCTCTACATAAACACTCAGTTTCCTGCCAGTTAGAGGTTATTTCACATGAGAGATGTGTTCTCTGCTGTTCTCTCTCTGGTTTGAGGTGGGCGAGGCTCGGTGGGAAACATATGATGTCACTCTAACATGAACCAATCAGAGTTTAACTGCATTGCAATCTAAATTTGATGACAGCTATGTTTCTATGCCACAGTCAATTAATCCTTATCGAACCGCACACATTTTCAGAAGTACGTATTTCTTCAAGTTAGTTCATTCATATTTAACAACATCCAACCCATCCAAGCATAAATAATTGGTTTCTACCCTCTAACATGACTCATAGGAGCGGTTCCTAAATGAACACCCCTCACAGTGGCAAGATATCAACACATCCTCATACCTAACGGTTTGAAACCTGTGATTATTGATGTGATTATGGTTTTAGTTCATTTAGGATTAGGCAACCAAACTACTTGGTAAGGATTAGGAAGAGATCATGGTTTGGGTTGTTGCCTAACTTAAATTACATACATCCATACATCAGGGTTGCCAACTCTCACGCATCTGGCGTGTGACACACGCTTTCACTCTCAATCTCACGCTCTCACGCTGCCCAAACTATTCTCACGCCAAAACAAGAATACCGAAGACTAGAAACGGTTTTGAAAACTTTTGTCACGTAGTGATCGTCTTCTCAATAGAACTTCTTTGATAATGTCTTCTGACCAATCAGAATCACGATAACAACGTGGTGTTGTTGCAGGAAGTCCCGACGGAGAATACTTTTGCTGTAGTACATCTCTATACATCGATACAACATTACGTGTTGATAGAAATCAACACGGAATGAAATAAGACCCCACGGTTTGATGATTGATAGGTGTGTGGACCGTCTTTCATGTTGACACACAGAACAATGGGGGCTATCCACCCTTATCCACATTGTAAAGTAATTCACACAGCCTCGTCCCTCTTCTCTCTGTGAGGAGCAGCAGCAGGTTCAGCTTTCAGAACAAAGTAACAAAAAACTGAAATGGCATTCATTTTTTTAAATATGTAATAGTAATAGATATTTATTTTTCTTCTCAAGAGAGTACCAGAATGTGTATTTTATGTTAGTATTTCAAAAAATCTCCTGGGGGAGAATCTCCCCAGACCCCCCTGCAGGGGTTGGGTTTTCAGCATGTCAACTCTTTCACTTGTGGAGAAATTGCAGGATTGGCTCCAGTCCAGGTCGCTCTTTTTATTTACTACAAGACAAATGTGCCTTTTTATTTCATACAGTTCAATTTGGATTGAGGAAATAATCTAAACCTCACGAGTGGCGTTTCACTGTCAAGGGGAGCGTGTATGTAATTACATTGCAAATACTGACTTGAGCCCCACCACTGTATGGGTTAGCCCTACCATAGATTACCCAACACAAATACTCCGTGGCCGCCACTGCCGACCCGTATTGCGCATGCGCAGATCTAAGATCCAGTAGAAATGATAAAAAGTAAAGGTTTGCTGCTTATTGTTCAACTAGGCCAAAATAGAGTCAAAGAGTTGAGTGTGTTAATTAATATATTTGGCAGTTTGGAGTAAGTCTGTAAATGTGTTTGTGTGTGTGTGTTTCATGTATAGGCCTCTCACGATAATTAATTTTGTTGGATACATTTTCCCGGAAATTATTGCGATAAATGATAATATTGTCGGCACCGTTGTATGACCATTTTAGACCACTGACATAATGATAATATATAACAATAATTCAAGTACATCCTTTCAAACTGCTAGTCACATCCTCATGTAAAAGGCAATTTATCGAGTTCATTTTTATTTATCATACGATAAGTCAACTAATTGCTTATCGCGACAGGCCTATGCACACAATAAAACAGTGGTGTGTGTTTGACATTCATTAGTGAATGAAACTGTGTGCCCTTTATAGTCTGTGTCCAATATTGTGTATTTGTATATATATATATATCCTATATATATGCTAATGTCCCGCTACTGACACGATAGCAGTCATTTCGTGCTCATATGTGTAATTAAACCCATGATACCAAAATCTCACTCCAGCCAGGTACCCAAAGTTGGCAACCCTGATACATACATGATTTAATTAAAACAAGCTACCAAGGCTTAAATTACTCAACAATGACTTTTGCTTTCACATGGCACACAAGCGGTGATCTCTTCAGGGAAAGTCCTGGGTTTGTTTGCATTCTATAATTATCTTTCGGGCTACAGGGTCAAAAAAGCTCTGGCTTGTTTGTTTATATTAAACCAATCACAATTGTCTTGGCGACGCTGTGCACAATTTGCAGCCCTTGCAAATGAGATGTGTGGGGAGAATGGAGATTAAAAGATGATGCTGAAGCCAGGCTAATACAACAAGTCTGCATCCAGTGACCAATCCATCCACTCTGACATCCTCCCTGGGCTTTTTTGCTCTTTATACTACATCGCCTTACTTCCTCCTTCGCTCTTATTATCATTACTTTGACCACTACAAGTCTTCACCTAACATATTACATAGATATGGGTTGTACTAAGTTGCCTGTTCAAACGACCTACCAGGTTTTCTTCCTCAGGGAGGATACTCTAATATTTAATAATACTGAAAAAACGAACTTAAAGGGGACCTATCATGCAAAATGCACTTTGTGATGTCTTTTATATAGAAATGTGTGTCCCCGGTGCGTCGGGGAAATCACGCAGCGTCAGAACATAAAACCCTCTCTCTTTTCCTCCGTACCCAAATCTTTTAAAAACGGGTGTACAACGAGCGGATACAGATTTCCATCCGAACTGACGTCAAATCGGCGGCGGACCCACAGAAAGTTGCTATCAGAAACAATGCCTGACGTGTTTTGGACGTCTTTGTTTACATTAGCAAGCCTTGCTAACACTCAGAGCTAACCTGTACTGAAGAGCACATGTGTTTAAAAAGCAGGAAATAAAAAAAGAACTCACCTTGTGATAAACCTGCAAGAGAAAAAGCATTTGAGCTCCATACTATTTCAAAGATAATCCTTGATGTGGTTTAAACATCATGCCGTTTTATCACAACCGAATTTAACTTTATCTCCGGTAGAATTCTGATCAGGCATTAGCTTTATGGGCTCAGAACAGTCTCATAATACACACATGCACACAGAAGGATTCACACTTGTATTTCAGGATTCACACTTGTATTTCATGATCCGCAAAAGGATTCACACTTGTATTTCCGGATCCACACTTCTGTTTTTCAATGCACACGTTGCGTGCGTGAGCTGCATTGCTTAAGAGAACCTCACATGCTATCTCTTTTACAAAATAAGTGTCCAGTCAACAACAAAACATCAGTGATCGTATAGTGGTAGTATATTTTTCGCAAGCAATGTGAAACATTACACTTATACAAACTGGTGTACAAAACTCACATACCTCCGTTGATCTACTGGAGTGTCTCTACTCTTTCTTCTCCACATCTCTTGTCCATCATCAGAGATTGCAAACATTTCAGAAACAGCTAGACTCTAGGTAGGGGACAAACAACTTGTTCGCTGGGCATGTCAAAAACCTCCCTGCTTTGATCAAGACTTTAGGGAGCCTCTCAGCCCCTCTAGCAAAGGGACTAGAAAGCAAGCTTTGAAAATTCAGTACCATCTACACAGAGTTGGGTATAATATTAATAATAATAATAATAATAATAATATTACTTTGTCGGTAACAGAGTAGTGTAACGCGCTACTTTTATAATTCAGTAATCACACTACAGTTACTAACATTGCCCCGACACGCGTTACTTCGTTACTTTCTAAAATCAGTCATAATCAAACCTCAACAAACACCTGCAAAGAACACATGCTAAGGTGAAGCTAAGGCACATAGCTGTTGTTTATTTATATCACACACGTAGTCTGTTCTTCTTCTCTGTTTTCCGGTTGTTGCCTGTTTTGAATGACGAATACACACTACCGCCGCCTGCTGGTAAGGAGAGTTATTGCCACTCACGCATGCGCAGTTCGTACGTGCTCGGCTGAAGTCTTGGTGGTGTGTTCCAGTGCAACACATGGCCAACACGCAGGAGAACACGCCGACGCAACAGCGTGAGCAGAGATAGACTGCGCAAAATATACAGATAGCAGGAGACAGAGGACAGCCATGGTCAGATAGGAAAACATTCAGGAGCTATCTGGATCAGTCTTATGCGACAATGGAAACTGAACTAAAGAGAACATTTGAAACTTTAGTTGTCTGCGTGATCTGCCTGCAGGGAGGGGCGGGCCGGCCCTGCGAGTAAAGTAACGAGTAAAGTAACGAGTAAAGTAACGAATTACTTTATGTAGAGAGTAACGAAGTAGTGTAATATATTACTTTTTTTTAAAGTAATATGTAATATGTAATATATGTTTTTAGTAACGACCCCATCTCTGCATCTACATGCTTGTCATGTTCCAGACACTGCTCTCAACCACTCAGAGCCTGCACAAATACCTGCAGAAAGAAACAATTGACTTGGTGCAGGCAGTAGATTACAAAACAGCAGTTGAGAACACACTGAAAAGTTACCGAAGTAACGAGGTGTATGACAAGACCAAGGCCCTGTGCAATGATCTTGATATTCCCGAAACTGACACAGAGGAAGAAGCGTAGAAACATGGAAGACTTTGTAGTCGAGGCATCATGTGGAGCAATGTGAAACATTAAACATAAATAAACTGGTGTACAAAACTCACATACCTGCATTTCAATTGACAGCATAAAAGGACACGTGAGCTGGGTTCTGTTGCTCAGATTAGCTATTGATGATCACGTTGATAAATCATATAAAACAAATAGCCAATCACACAAAAAACATGTTGCTGTGACTGTGAGCATTAAACAATTAACATTAAACTAAACAAACACAACAGTACGTTATTGTCCTTATAAAATAAAAACATACATTTTGTCCACCGAGATAATACAGGCACCTTACCCTCAAGAGATCCTCTCGTGCTATGAGAATCTCCCACAATCCATTGCCGTAACAAAGCTAATGCAGGCACACGTTTGTGACACCAGATGGCGCAATTGTGTATGTGTGTGTGGGCTAAGCCCCGAATGTTTCCAGTTCCAGGCGACGCCCTTGGTCTGTCCTATACCGCTCGCTGAAGAGGGTGTAAAATGACGGTCCAGAGGCGAGGCCGCCTTTTATACGATGTGATTGCGCACGCATTCAGGTAGGCCCGCCCCGGACCGTTCTAGACGTTTATAGAAGTCTCAGTAGGTGAATGCTTGCATGGTATGGTTGAGAGGTAGTATCCATAGAATCCAGTAGAGGGCTCCGCCTGTGCTTAGATAACTAGGGTTACAATAGAGTGCCACAGTGACGCGTCCTAAAACCAGGAAGTAAGTTAGCATACCCTACTTTTATAATTTTCAAATCATAAATCTAATCGATAGATTTATGATCGATAGATTTATGACATGTGGATATTATCCGGCTGAACAAAACGTGATCTGTCTCCAAAATCCTATGGAGAAATTGCATTGGTTTTTGTCGAAGGAACCGGAAGGAATTTACTTCCGGGTTTTAGGACGTGTAACTGTGGCACTCTATACGTAACCCCTCGTTTTTACCAGGTGCAAAACATCAACAAAAAAACACTAAATGGTTAACCACTATTTATGAATGCTCATTATAGTTATGCAGCAGACACCAATACACAAGCATTTTTATACAGCTGTAAACACATTATACATTCAGGCAAACACAAACTGAAACAGTCAAAGTGACACTGGATAAACAAACTCCAGAGTTGCACTATGAAATATTCAAAGATAAACATCAAAACAATTTCATGACAACAAAACAGGCTGCTATACAGCAAGCAGCCAAGTCCCTATCATTAAGGGCCGCGGTGATGAAACAGCAGAGTGCTCAGGTATAATCTCCTTCAAACGCCCACCGGCCAGTCCATCAGCGCACACTAGACAGTCATTACAGACACTACAGCTGCCCACTTCCACTGTCCTCGCTGCCTCACGCTGACTCTGCTGCTCCCGTGTCACCAAACAGATATTCTTCTCTGCTGTCCGTCACTCGGGGAGAGAAGGGAGTCCCAGCACTTAGAGCCAGAATAATGAAGAGCTCTACTCTTTGTGGCTTTTATCTGCGCTAATTACAAAACTCACAGTTCGCCAGGAGATGGAAATGTTTCTGTTGTTTTTTTAAACTTTCACCTCTCTTAAATGCTCTCTTGTTATACTCTTTTAACCATCATGGCCAAATACCACTGGGACGTTTCAGCAGGTTGACTCGTGATTGATGTGTGACGGCTGTGTGCCCATCAATCAATCAATGTTTATTTTATAGCCCAATATCACAAATGTTACATTTGTCTCAGTGGTCTTCACAGTGTGTACAGAATATCAGTATGACAATACGACACCCTCTGTCCTTAGACCCTCACATCGTACAAGAAAAAACTTCTGGAGAAAACCCACAGTTTAAAGGGGAACATGGGAGAAACCTCAGGGAGAGCAACAGAGGAGGGATCCCTCTTCCAGGACGGACAGACGTGCAATAGATGCCGTGTGTAAATCGAAAAGATAATACATTTGCAACATAGGTAGGTGCCCATCATGGAGATTGGCTTTTAACCAGAAAGTTCTCCTGGGACACAAATCAGTGTGTGGATGGCTCAATGTATCATTAAGTCAATTGACAGACAATGAATGTTATAAAATGTGGCTGTTTTCTTGAATGTTAAGTGTGCTTATTTATTTTATATGTACTAGTATGCATAATCTTTGCTTTCCAATGAAATCGATATGTGTAGATAAATTGAGGGATTAAGTGTTCCTTTACAGAAAAACACCTACTTCTTAAGCTTACTCCTCCAATTATATCTAATTTTATTATCTGGAGAAAAACTTTGTCATAAACCTGACAAAATATACTTTTCCTTCAGCTCATGAACAGTTTACTCTTCAAAAATATATGGACATCGGTGTGAGTGCATGGTGTCAATATGTGTTGTACAGTTGCAAGAAAAAGTATGTGAACCCTTTGGAACTACCTGGATTTTCTGCATAAATTGGTCATAAAATGTGTTCTGATCTTCATCTAAGTCACAACAATAGACAAACACAGTCTGCTTAAGCTAAAATCACACAAACAATATGTTTTCATGTTTTTATTGAACACACCATGTAAACATTCAGAGTGCAGGGTGGAAACCCTGTGAATGTGAACCCTTGGATGTAATAACTGGTTGACCCTCCTTTGGCAGCAATAACCTCAACCAAACGTTTCCTATAGTTGCATATCAGACCTGCACAACGGTCAGGAGGAATTTTGGACCATTCCTCTTTACAAAACTGTTTCAGTTCAGCAATATTCTTGGGATGTCTGGTGTGAATCGTTCTCTTGAGGTCATGCCACAGCATCTCAATTGGGTTGAGGTCAGGACTCTGACTGGGCCACTCCAGAAGGCTTATTTTCTTCTGTTGAAGCCATTCTGTTGTTGATTTACTTCTGTGCTTTGGGTCGTTGTCCTGTTGCATCACCCATCTTCTGTTGAGCTTCAATTGGTGGACAGATGGCCTCAAGTTCTCCAGCAAAATGTCTTGATAAACTTGAGAATTCATTTTTCCGTCGATGATGGCAATCTGTCCAGGCCCTGAGGCAGCAAAGCAGCCCCAAACCATGATGCTCCCTCCACCATACTTCACAGTTGGGATGAGGTTTTGATGTTAGTGTGCTGTGCCTTTTTTTCTCCACACATAGCGTTGTGTGTTCCATTACATTACATTGCATTTAGCTGACGCTTTTTATCCAAATACAGTAAGTGCGTTCGACCAACAAAATACAAACTTGAAGAAAACAGAATCATATAAGTACATCAGGTTTCATAGAGCTAAACATTTCAAGTGCTACTCAACTGGCTTTAGGTAAGCCAGTCCTTTATTAGTATATAAGTGCTTTGTTAATAGTTCTATCGCTCAAAGTGGAGTCGAAAGAGATGAGTTTTCAGTCTGCGCCGGAAGGTGTGTAAGCTTTCTGCTGTCCTGATGTCAATGGGGAGCTCATTCCACCATTTTGGAGCCAGGATAGCAAACCCACGTGTTTTTGCTGATGGGAACTTGGGTCCCCTTCGCAGCGAGGGTGCAGCGAGTCGTTTGGCTGATGCAGAGCGGAGTGCCGGGGTTCTACGGTTTAACCATGTCCTGGATGTAGGAAGGGCCAGATCCATTCGCAGCATGGTACGCACGTACCATTGTCTTGAAGTGGATTCTAGCAGTTACCGGAAGCCAGTGAAGGGAGCGGAGGAGCGGCGTGGTGTGGGAGAATTTAGGAAGGTTGAAGACCAGACGAGCCGCTGCATTCTGGATGAGCTGCAGAGATCGGATGGCACATGCAGGTAGACCAGCCAGGAGGGAGTTGCAGTAGTATAGGCGTGAGATGACGAGAGTCTGGACCAGAACCTGCGTTGCTTTCTGGGTCAGCTGAGGACGTATCCTCCTGATGTTGTAAAGCGTGAATCTGCCGCAGTGGGTTGTAGCAGCGATGTTTGCAGTGAAGGACAGGTTGTTATCTAGGATCACACCCAGATTCCGTGCAGTCTGAGTCGGGGAAACAACAGAGGTGCCGATGTTGATTGTTAGGTCAAGAGTGGGACAATCTTTTCCCGGAAGGAAAAGCAGTTCAGTCTTGTCAAGGTTGAGCTTGAGGTGATGAGCGGACATCCACTGAGAGATGTCAGATAGACAAGCAGAGATGCGTGCGACGACCTGGGTCTCTGAGCGGGGAAAGGACAGAATTAATTGGGTGTCGTCAGCGTAGCAGTGGTATGAAAAACCATGCGGGCTAATGACAGATCCGAGCGAGTTTGTGTACAAGGAGAAGAGGAGGGGACCAAGAACAGAGCCCTGAGGGAGCCCTGTAGTTAATTGACAAGGGTCGGACTCGGACCCTCTCCAAGTTACCCTGTAGGTACGGTCTTTAAGGTATGAGGTGAGGAGGGAAAGTGCAGAGCCTGAAACTCCCAAGTTCTTGGAGAGTGCGAAGGAGGATCTGATGATTCACCGTGTCGAATGCAGCAGACAGGTCCAAAAGGATGATGACAGAGGAGAGGGAGGCTGCTTTAGCAGTGTGCAGTTCCTCAGAGACAGCAAGGAGGGCAGTTTATGTGGAGTGACCTGCCTTGAAACCAGACTGGTGCGGATCCAGAAGGTTGTTCTGATGGAGATAACAGGAGAGTTGTTTAAAGACAGCGCGTTCAAGTGTTTTAGACAGGAACGGGAGGAGAGAGACAGGCCTGTAGTTTATAACATCAGACGGGTTGAGAGTGGGTTTCTTTAGGAGAGGGTTTACTCTTGCCTCCTTGAGACTGTTTGGAAAGTGACCAGAAGTTAGAGAAGTGTTGATGAAATGGGTGAGAAACGGTAGAATATCAGGAGCGATAGTCTGAAGGAGGTTTGAAGGGATAGGGTCCAGAGGACAGGTGGTAGGGCGGGCAGAGGTAATGAGGGTAAGAACCTCACTTGGAGAGAGAGGGGAAAAGGAGGTCAGTGTGTGGGTGGAAGGAGGGTCTGGTGACCCAGCGGTGAGTAAAGGTGAGTCAGAAAAAGAAGAGCGAATATCATCAACCTTTTTTTCGAAATGGTTAACAAAGTCGCTTGACAGAAGGGAGGAGGGGGAAGGCGCTTTGGGAGGGTCCAAGAGGGTGGAGAAGATGGAAAATAGTTTTTTGGGATTGGAATAGGAGGATTGGATCTTATCTTGAAAGAAAGTGCTTTTTGCCTGAGAGATTGAAGCAGAGAAAGAGGAGAGGAGAGCCTGATAGGTTAGGAGGTTGTCATGGTGTTTGGATTTCCACCGTTTCTGCTCTGCTGCCCGAAGGACGGTTCTATTAGCACGCAGTGCGTCATTTAGCCAGGGAGCAGGAGGGGACTGACGAGCCTGCCGAGATGTGAGAGGACAGAGAGAGTCTAGAGAGGATGAGAGAGTAGAGAGGAGAGTTTCTGCAGCAGAGTTTGTAGGCAGGAGTTGGAACGAGTCAGAGGAAGGGAGGGCTGAGAGCACCGATGAGGCAAGGGTAGAGGGGGAGAAAGAACGAAGGTTACGGCGGACAGGTGCAGGATGAGAAGAGATTAGTTTGTTATGTTTGGAAAGGGGTAGAGAGAATGAAATGAAGAAGTGATCGGAGGTGTGGAGCGGGTTTACAGAGAGGTTAGACGTAGTGCAGTTCCTTGAGAATATGAGATCAAGGACATTGCCAGCTTTATGAGTTGGTGGGGACGGAGACAGTGAGAAAGCAAAGGCGGTTAACAGAGATGTTAGTTCGTCTATCTTCCCCGTCTGGAGGTTGAAGTCTCCGAGAAGTACAGCGGGAGGGCCAGTTTCAGGGATGTGTGAGAGGAGATTATCTAATTCCTCCAAGAAGTCCCCCAAGGCGCCTGGTGGACGGTAGAGAACAACAATGGTTAATTGTATAGGATGGGTTACTGTGACGGCATGGAATTCAAAGGTGGAAGGAGTGAAGTTAGGTAGCTTGAAGAGGGAAAAGCTCCATGTGGGAGAGAGCAGGAGACCAGTGCCACCTCCTCTGCCAGTGGGTCTGGGTGTATGGGAGAAGGAATATGCTGTGGAGAGAGCTGCTGGGGTGGATGTGTTGGATGGAGTAATCCAGGTCTCAGTGAGAGCAAGGAAATCCAGAGACTGCAGGGAGGCGTAGCCAGAGATGAAGTTAGCCTTAGGAACAGCTGACTGGCAGTTCCACAGGCCACCTGAAACTAGATGTTGGATCTCAGTGGAGCATGTCTGATAGACGAGAGCAGGCCGGTTATATCGATTACGAGATATACGGGGCCAGTGATAATTGCGAGAAGACACATAAACAGGAATGGAGAAAATACACATAATTATAGCATGAGGGGCTAAACAACCAAATAAGACACCAGCGATACTTAGCTCAATCAAAGTAGGATTTGCCTCCTCTTTGCCACCCTCGTGACCCGCAGGACTCTATTGTCTTTGTCAGTCTTTGACTCCAGCAGGACTCTATTGTCTTTGTCAGTCTTCGTCTGTCTGACGCTCCAGGAAAGTGCTACCTAAAATGGACACCTGATTGCTGAGTTCTCACAGCTGTGGGGCCACGTCCCTTTAATTAGTTAACTCTCTGCAGCTGGTGGCCCTCAAAAGGAAATCTAGACTGGCTCCCTCCTGAGTTGTTATTGTATATTTTCAGTGGCCCAATGGTTTTACAATTACATTAAACCCTAAGTTATAAAGTTATGAGTTTGTGTTCCTTCCAAACAACTCAACTTTGGTTTCATCTGTCCACAGAATATTTTGCCAGTAGTGCTGTGGAACATCCAGGTGCTCTTTTGCAAACTTCAAACGTGGACAGCAGTGGCTTCCTCCGACCAACTTATGCAGAAATCCAGGTAATTCCAAAGGGTTCACATAGTTTTTCTTGCAACTGTATATACATCGATATATGTGTACGTTAATGTATGCATAACTTTATTTAAATGTATTTTTATAGCCTCCTATAGGAGGCTATAAATATATATATACATACAGAGTAAAAGTAAGTCAGAGAACTTGATGAATTTAATAACGGATTATTTGTTTATTTAAGCAAAATGCTAGACTGTTACTCTGTTCCTAAGTTTCTCCATTTCATTCAGTTACGAAATTGAGTCCTTATCGCTCCAACTCCACTAATGTTTTTTATGCAGGGCAGCACAACGTCAAACCCTGCACTGTCTCCTTTCTTTAGCAACAGCAAATGACCTCACAGGTCTAATAATCACCTCGTATAATGCGGTGCGGTCTCTGGGACGATAGGATGTGATTGCTCTCGATCATAATGAGCTCCTGCAAAATAGATTTGTCTCGACAAATTATTTCCCAGGGAAATATCCACTGCCCAGCGTTATTTGTGTCTCCAATCAGACCCAGAGGCCTGACAGCTAATCAGCTGTCATTAATGAGACTGGGGCACTTTTAGGAGCTGACAGGCAAAGAAGAGCCGAATGTTAGAAAATGTGATCCCACTTGAATAATATGTTCTTGAACAGTGTAAAGTGTACTTTAGAGTTTAGATGATAAATACAGACCTGTTGAATTGCCGCATTGAAGACAAGCAAATCAAATGAGAGAAAAACAACAGTGAGTCATCAGTGACGCGGTGAATAATCCCCTACGCTGCAGCCACCTCAAATAGGCGGATGTCACAGTAAAAAATAAAGGAAAGACATACAGGTGGGAGCATGAGGGGGCCTCCATCAACACTCATAGTCATCATGACCTCTTCAACCCGGCCACCTACAGTACATGTGCCCAACCTAAAACACGCCCATCCTCCCACATCAACACACACACAAACACATACTGTCATCTCAAATGCAAGGATGAAACTTCATCCCTCCACAATGCCCACATCCTGCAACTGCAAATTATTGTTTGTAGAGTATGATTTTTTTTGCGGCTGCTGACATTTTATCCATGTCTCTATGAATGGTAGTTGCACTTGGCTGCCATGGTTAGCATTTTGAAGATGGATGTGCACTCTATCCTGATAATAGATGCCCCCCGTGCGTGTGCGTGTGTGTGTGTGTGTGTGTGTGTGTGTGTGTGTGTGTGTGTGTGTGTGTGTGTGTGTGTGTGTGTGTGTGTGTGTGTGTGTGTGTGTGTGTGTGTGTGTGTGTGTGTGTGTGTGTGTGTGTGTGTGTGTGTGTGTGGGTGTGTGTGTGTGTGTGTGTGTGTGTGTGTGTGTGTGTGTGTGTGTGTGTGTGTGTGTGTGTGTGTGTGTGTGTGTGTGTGTGTGTGTGTGTGTGTGTGTGTGTGTGTGTACTTTAACAGCAAGCACATCTGCCTAACGATATCACCGCTGCTTGTTGATGTGGGATGTACATAGAGGAAAAGGAGGGCAGAACAGGAGGAAAAAAACATATTTATCACTAAGAGTCCAATGTTCCTGTTCTGCTTTACATTTTGAGAGGACACGTTTTTTCAAATCCGTCCTGAAGCTATACCCACATGCCCATATGTACATGGGAAGAGTTATTGCTATTACTCCTGTCATTGCTGGCCTTGTAAGATCCCTTCTTAGCTCAATTTCAATGAACGTGATATATATCCACAATCCTTAAGTCCCTGTGGCACCGCTCAAAATGGAAACCATTTCAATGGAAGCTAGATACCACTTTAAATAAGCTTTTTCTATTAAAGCATTCCTTTTGAACATTTTGATAGACAGGGACCACATTGTCTTGATGCTAGTAAATGGAAAGTAAAAGGTATGACAAGTGACATTAGCTGTTGGTCATACCAGATAAAGCATTACACCAGTATTAAATTAAGGCAGGGTGATTTGAATTTGAATTTGAATTTTTTTGTGCACTCAGAAGAGATTTGTTCACTGTAAGAATGAAAATCTAGTATGATTACATTAACCAATGACTCTTTAAATGTACTGTAAATAAGGGCATGTGAGTATTGTGTCATGATATACAAAAAAAACGTTAACCTACCCTTAAACGACAGCTTGACAGTGTAAAAATCTCCTACTTCGTTTTTTTTATGGGGATGTTTCCCTGCTGAACATCAATCCCATATTATCTCTATTCAAAACCACTCCTAATGTTTGGAGTGAGTATTCTTGGACACTAAATGAATGTGGAACATCAGCACGGCTGCAGGCTTGTCTGTCAGTGGGAGTTCACCCCATGTGTTTATATGTGCTGCAAACACACGCATATTCCCACATACACAACCTCTTTCTTTCTCACAGACTCAAACACTTTTTTAATCGTGCTGGAAAACACTCCACTGACTGAATATACTCAGAGAAACTCCCATGAGGACTATTCAGCTTTCAGAGGATAGCGCTGTTCACCTGCCTTCCTGAATGTCAAAACAAATGCATTTACTTACAGGCTGTTGAAGAACATTTTCTAAAATAGTTTGTTCTCTTAAGAATCACAGACTCAGTGTGATGAATCAAATCTCTTTACTTCGTGTAGCATAGAGAGAAGACCCATGTGCTCTGAATTACCTTTAGAGCGTTTTGCTTTATGTTTCAATAGTTAAACAATGATACCCTCATATAGGGTTGGCATTTGGTACAATGGCTTTTTAATGTTACCTCTCAGTTGACTGTTAGCTGACTCTCACATCACATAAGCATCAATGACAGTAATACATTTAATATTACATCTGAAATGTCCATTCCCTCAATGCCCTCCGCTGGGAAAAGCTATATTCTTTGTTTTGACTGCACGGATGATAGTCACTCTTTTGTTTAATACACACATCTCTCAGAGAGAGGGAGAGAAAGAGAGAGAAAGTAGTCAATCAGGTTCTGGTTTAACAGGCTCCATGTCTTCACTTAAAGGTCCCATGTCATGGCCATTTCTACTGATCATAATTCCATTGTTGAGGTCTACTAGAATAGATTTACATTGTTCAATGTTCCAAACTCACATTGGTTTCTCATACAGCATCTCTGTATAGTATGTGTATTCAGTCTCTGTCCTAAACGGCTTGTTGGAGCTCCTGCCCCCCCCCTTCCTATGATCCCACTGTGCTCTGATTGGTCAGCTCGCCCACTCTGTTCTGATGAGTCAACCACCGTTACAGCGGAACATCAGTGTTTAAGTGTTACAATGGCGTTTGTTAGCAACCAGAAAATGACACCAGTAATGACAAACAGGTGAGAATGCTGCGTGGGGTCTGGGTGCCGTGTTGGCGGGACGTTGCGGGGCTCGCTGCTCCGCCCTTTGAGGCTCGAGGAGCGGACAGTGTGAGCTGTATTACTGGTGTCGTTTCCTGGTTGCTGCGTGGGGTCTGCGAGACAGCAAGACACCGCCGAGCTCAACGTGTGTGTGTGTGTGTGTGTGTGTGTGTGTGTGTGTGTGTGTGTGTGTGTGTGTGTGTGTGTGTGTGTGTGTGGTGTGTGTGTGTGTGTGTGTGTGTGTGTGTGTGTGTGTGTGTGTGTGTGTGTGTGTGTGTGTGTGTGTGTGTGTGTGTGTGTGTGTGTGTGTGTGTGTGTGTGTGTGTGTGTGTGTGTGTGTGTGTGTGTGTGTGTGTGTGTGTGTGTGTGTGTGTGTGTGTGTGTGTGTGTGTGTGTGTGTGTGTGTGTGTGTGTGTGTGTGTGTGTGTGTGTGTGGCTCCACGGCTGAGAAAAGATAAGGCTGAGTGAGTGTGTGCGCCGCAGCGTTACGTTTTCTCATAACCAGGGAAAATGGAAACGAGGCGTTCTGGGGGAGCATGGACAGGTCTTTTCCGTGTTAGAGTTTTACCCGCTACAGAGTTTACTTTGAAGGTTTGTGACTTTTCAGACCGTTTACATGCAGAAAAAGCTACATAACACACAAAGGGACGGAAAATAACCGGAAAAGCATGACATGGGACCTTTAATGACGCATACCATGTAACACAAAGCAGCAAATGAACCGTTACTTCTCCACTTCCCGTGCCTCACAATGGAACTGCATTCTTCTACCATCCACAATTGATTCATAAACTGCCCCTGATAGCCTTAGCAAATACACAAGATTTAAAATATCTTTGAAAAAATGTTATTAATATCATTTTGGGAATCTGACATCTCGGAATGAAGACCTACATGATTAATCTGAGGACCAGAGAACATTTGGACATCGAGCTCCTTTTTAATCTCTAGCAAAGGTCAGATTCAACAGACCATTGTATTTGCACTTTTCTGTCAGAAAGAAACTCGAGGGCCAGCTCTGGTCTACAATTCTCTGAACGAGAACACCTTCACATCAGCTTTGCATTTTGGGGCATCTTAACACCTGATACCTATCTGAAAGCAAATTAAGACTTATTCCTATAAATGATTCTACTGATGCCTAACATACTGGTGTGTGTGTGTGTGTGTGTGTGTGTGTGTGTGTGTGTGTGTGTGTGTGTGTGTGTGTGTGTGTGTGTGTGTGTGTGTGTGTGTGTGTGTGTGTGTGTGTGTGTGTGTGTGTGTGTGTGTGTGTGTGTGTGTGTGTGTGTGTGTGTGTGTGTGTGTGTGTGTGTGTGTGTGTGTGTGTGTGTGTGTGTGTGTGTGTGTGTGTGTGTGTGTGTGTGTGTGTGTGTGTGTGTGTGTGTGTGTGTGTGTGTGTGTGTGTGTGTGTGTGTGTGTGTGTGTGTGTGTGTGTGTTACTTGTGGGGACCTAAATCTGTTTACACAGTCACGTGTGGGGACTCGCCTCCCTTATGGGGACAAATTGGAGGTCCCCATGAGGGGAATCATTAATTGTAGGGTGAAGACTTGGTTAGGATTAGGGTTAGGGTTAGGCATGTGATGGTTAAGGTTAGGATAAGTCTCCAGGAAATGCATGGTATGTGTGTATGTGCGTGTGTGTCAAGGCAGTGTAAAAGAAAAAATGAGATGAGATAACCTGATGCTTTACCTTTGCATTAAGAGCAGTTCAAGAAAGAGGTTTTATTATTTAAAGATCCAGGATTTATCCCAAACTTTGTCATTACCATCGCTATCTTTATCATCATCTGTACCATCATCGTTGTCATTATCATCATATAATACAAAATGACACAATTATGGATCCATAACAAGGACAATAAAGATATATTTTCAGACCCTACATACTTCTGTAAAGAACAATACATATCATGACTTCACTTTGGTGGATTCCTTTATAAAAAATAAAAATTACATTTACGATAAAAGCATGTTTTTAACTGTGTTTTGTCTCGACCTCTCTGTGAGGATGATTGACTCTTTGATAAGACACTGTAAAGCCTTTCCAAACATTTAAACACCTAGTGTACAAGCCCATGCACAATGGTCTATTAATTTAATAAGTTATGTAGAATAAAGTAAAAAAAGAAAGTATATACACAAAGTCAGAGTCCATCATACATATCTTCTAGTGTCTCTCCTGCACAGTATCTTTTTAAACGACCTCCTAAAGTCATTGTTGAAGATGGTGTAAATAATGGGGTTCAGAGCACTGTTACAATAGCCAAACCAGAAGAAGAATTTGAACAGGGTGTCGGGGACAGGGCAAGACTCACACAGTGTCATCAGCATGTAGGTAAAGAAAAAGGGAAACCAGCAGATGACAAACCCTCCGATGACCACGGCCAGAACAAAGGTGAATCGTTTCTCGCGGTTCTGTCGGCCCTTCCAGCGGCTACCCTTAGAGCTCGGCGCCCGCCTTTGGACGCCATCATCCCCCGGTTTGATTTGGCTAAGTTTGGTTTTCCCCTTGGGCGCTTTCTTTTTGATGGAGCAGGGATTTTTTACATTGTGGTCAGATGAGGACGAATCCTCAAGGTCTACCCCGTTGACCTGGCCCTTCTCCTCATCTGCTCCTTTCTCTCCTCTCACCATCTCTTTCAGCTCTATGTCCTGCTCGCCGTTCAGCTTCTCGTGGCAGAGGCGTTCCTCTGCTCCCACACCGTTGGCCTTCTGGTCGGCTGCAGCGACAGTGGCCGTCTTTGGCATCTCCGTCCGCTTCCTGTCTCCCGGTGGCGCCCGAGTCCTCTTTTTGGCGATTTGGTAGATCCTAACGTAGACAAGGACCATGATGACGCAGGGGAGGAAGAAGGAGCCGATGCAGGAGGAGATGACGTACCATTTGTCGTTATTGATCTTACACACAGGGTCCTCCACGCGATTTTCCTTTTCCATGGTGATAAGAGGAGGGAAGGAGATAACCGCCGCGATGACCCACACGATGAAGATGATGCACTTGATTCGCCGCGGCGTCCTCTTCAGGTTGTACTCGATGGCCTGTGTAATGGACCAGTAGCGGTCTAAACTTATGGCGCAGAGGTGGGCAATGGAGGCGGTGCAGAAAAGCACATCAAGAGCCAGATATATCTCACACCACACCTCGCCAAAGTACCAGTATCCCATTAGCTCATTTGCCAAGGAGAAAGGCATTACGAGGGTAGCTACCAAAATGTCCGCCGACGCCAGAGACACCAGGAATAAGTTCTGGGGAGCCCTCAGGGCCCGGCTTGTAAACACAGCAATGACCACCAGCACATTGCCAAACACTGTCAGCATGATCATGATCCCCACCAGCACAGAGAGCGGCAGCGAGATCCGCAGGCTGTAAGGGGCGACGGCTGGCAGAGTCTGGTTGGTGTCGTTGTCAAACCCCATTGGAGCAGATGTGCCCACTTCCTGTTTGAGTTCACCTGGGTTTAACAAATATCATCACCAGGAAGCACGGAGCTAGTAGCTCGCAGCAGGGCTGAAAAAGGAAGGGACTGAATCACTCCTCTGAGGCTTCCCAGATTTCTTTCTTTCATCATGTGCACGCTCCTCAGGGAGGAACCTCTTAGTGTTCATAAGGCTGTCAGTTCATCTGTAAATATGACAGAGCAATTAGATTAACTTTTCAATCAATTATGACATGTGTTTATAATTATAACAACTAACTTAAGCATTATGTCATATTCCGGATTAATAGAGAGGACAAAACAACACATAAAGTGCGAAGTGATCTTACCTGAGGCAGAAAGCGGTGGCACAAGCTGTCCAGCGCCAGAGACGCACGGACATTAAAAAAGCTGTCAGCGGGTAACTTCTTTAAGCAGATCAACAGGAAGCCAAGAGGATCCATGTGGCGGATGAAGCGAGAAGTCTTCTTCCCTCCGCGGCGCCTCTCCCTCCCGACACAATGATCTGGGCTCAGTGGCGTACCTAATGGAGAGCTAATCATGTTATCCGGGCTGCTGTCTGTGTGTGGGGAGTCTCTCTCCTCAGTCTGTGTGAGTCTCTCATCGGTGTGTGTGTGTGTGTGTGTGTGTGTGTGTGTGTGTGTGTGTGTGTGTGTGTGTGTGTGTGTGTGTGTGTGTGTGTGTGTGTGTGTGTGTGTGTGTGTGTGTGTGTGTGTGTGTGTGTGTGTGTGTGTGTGTGTGTGTGTGTGTGTGTGTGTGTGGTGTGTGTGTGTGTGTGTGTGTGTGTGTGTGTGTGTGTGTGTGTGTGTGTGTGTGTGTGTGTGTGTGTGTGTGTGTGTGTGTGTGTGTGTGTGTGTGTGTGTGTGTGTGTGTGTGTGTGTGTGTGTGTGTGTGTGTGTGTGTGTGTGTGTGTGTGTGGAGTCTCTCTCCCCAGTGTGTGTGTGTGAGTCTCTCTCCTCTGTGTGAGCCGGAGCGACACTCCCTCTCTTTATAGCTCGCACGCTGCAAAAAGTGTCTCGCTGCGGGGGTCACTGCGCGTTCACTGAGTGACAACAGTGTGTCATAACAATACTCCCGTACATGTTCAGTAGGTCAGGATAGGTAAAAAAACTGCATTAAATGAATGGAAATGTGTTCCAAATAATAGATGAGCACTTATAATAATAAATGCCACATAATCTGGATGATACAAATGCATTGCCTTTAATCATTATGTCGCCATGGTTCCAGTTAAGTGGAATTTTTCTGAAGTAGTTTTTGTCGTAATCGTTTGCATGAAAGTCTTTCTGTTGTCTTTCTATTCTTCTGCCATTGTTTGCCGAAGACTTGTATTATGATCATAGATTAAATAATAAAAGGAGGTCTTATCGTGGTCATGGCAAGTTTTCTGAACACAGAGGCACATCAACATGCTTATCTTATCTTTAGAGGATGACAACAAGTTACATTCAAAGACACAGGCAAAACATATTGAAAAATCAGTAGGAGTTAAGTTATGTATAAAAGTGCTTTAGAAAAATTCATAATTTATAAGTAAGGAGAACTGCAATCTTTTTATTTAGATTTGACAGAGGGTACATTTGTGCTGTATTTAAGATGATGGAGAAGTTTTATCAAAAAACAAATTGGTTGGTTTCATCTCTCTACATCCTTGTCTTTAATTTAGTTTTCCACCAAAAATGGTGGTAGAAAACTACTTTTTTTTCTTACACTATCTTTTATATTTGTAATTTCAAACCGTTTCTGACTCTGAACTGAAACAGTAAACACACGTTGAGAGACGTAAAGAGAACAGATTGTGTTTGCAGAGTAAAGTGAAGCCCCTGCAGTGATGGACATTTCTTGCAGTGCAGCTGTAGACTCCGTTGCTAAGCAGCAGCCAGAGCCACACCACGTGGATGTCAACAGCGATGTATGACTTTGTCCAAACCTATGGTCCAAACTGAATCAATTTAGCCAACTTTCACATGTCATGTCCAACATGAGGGAGTCCCCGAGCTTAGTGAGGAGCAGACTGATTCACAGACCTGGGAGGCTGATGGGGATTTTCAAATAAACATCTGGCCAGGTGTTTAGATGTGATTTGGGAGCAGTGATGCATGCAGGTGCAGGCTATTAGTCAGCCTCACTGTAGGGCTGAGTACAACAAATTATTTACCTCTTTTTTAGGCAGATTTGGAGCTTCCCTTTGTGTTTTTTGTTAATTTGCGGTCTTAACATTCCCTAAATGTGCATGTTGGCCATACCTGCACATTTGTGGATCTGGGGATAATGATACAATATGTGTTTATCTTATATATTTTATAATTATAAATACATTTAATTAAGCACCTTGTGTCTTAGGAACAGCTGAAGATGCCTTACATGATGTGAGTTTGTTTAGTTATTTTTTGGGATGTATGATAGTACAGCCAAAGAAAGTCAAGAAAGGGGTAGAGGATGATATGAGGCAAAGGTCAATAGGCCGGACTTGAACCCGGGCCATTGCGGTTAGGACTGAAGACAACCTGTGTCAATTAGTCGTTTATTTAGATGGCATTGAGCTGTCAGAGCAATCATGTCCGTGAAAAACAAACTCCATCTGGTTTACTTTCTCCACGTTCATGAGGTGTGGCATGGGATGGCAGACATGCACCAATTCACTCTTCAAAACAAGTTTGTACAGTAGCAGTGTTTTTCAGTGGATGGATTCATTGGATTAACACTAGCTATCGGATCAATCTTAAATACACAAGCAGCAAGATAATGTGTTTACAGAGAATGTACTTACGAAAAAGTATTTGAACTCATGAACAGTTTTATCAGTGATAACAACTAGCCTATGTGCCATACTAATAAAGAAATGTTGAATGCCACAATGTCACAAATAGTAACTTTTAAATTATAATTTTAAAAACACAAAATTGCAGAAAGTACAGAACATGCTAATACTAAATTGGACCCTTATTCCTTTCTTTTTTGTGGATAGAGTACACTGATGGTTATTGATGTGTCATTTCAACAAATAAACAAAAAGGAAACCACATTTCTTCAGATTTCATGCATCAGGGGATTCATCATCATCCAAACTCTCAGTCTTCCTGGAACTGAGGCCCCATCTTTACCACAAAAGCTCTCACTCTCAGTCGTACAATTTGATGTGCTGTTTGGGCTCCACTTCTGTGGTGCATTTAAGATCACTCTGGGAGGAGGAAATTCCAGAGGAACTGTGGGAGGAGGACGTGGCGTACACTGGTCGTCATCTTCCTGTGCTGGACGTGCTGTACACGACTCAGTGTCGTGCACTGCATCAAAGTGCACTCGTGTTCTGTAATGACATTGAATCAAATGTTTCTGTCCTGTCATAGTCCAACCTAATACATTGCAACATTTCTAAAGGAGATTTAATCGTGACTACTGTGTTACTGCTGCTCGCTCTGTTTGTAGAGGAAGAATATTCACAATCTGAGATTCAGACCAGAGGGATGCACTTACTTCTGTTTGGTTATATTTCTTAAAAGCATGTTAGCTTCAAATAATGAAGTATTACATGTACTTTTTTATATATTTATGAGTCTGTGATGTTACATTTACTCTGATGTTTGAAGTATAAAGTTGCTTTTACATTTATTTTATGAATAATACGAAGAAAAGATTCTGCTTTTTAGATGCTGAATGCAATTTCTACTTCCACTTTGGAAACTCTTCACTTAATAGGTCCTTTCTTTCCAAATAACTTGCAAGATGTTTCCTGGAAAAAGATACAGCTAAGTAATTTGTTGTTTATTACACAAAATAAGGATGTGTTCAGTTGAGACTTTACCACACATTTATTTATACATTTATATTTTCCAATGAACTGTCAATAAATACTAGTTTTCTTTGTCAAATGATTATGGAGTTTTTCTTTCAATGAAATTCATATTTTCCGATAATTCCTCATTCTAGGAAACTTGGGACATAATAATACAAATAAAACCAGTAAAATAACGCCTAAAGTATAACTCTTATAAGAATAGCCCAGTGTATATCATATCATATTATATATCTCTGGGGGTTACTGTCAGTTTGTTATTTAACATTGTATAATGACTTTTTTTACTTTACATTTTGAGTTGTATGAATAGTTGTACACTGTGTGTGTGTGTGTGTGTGTGTGTGTGTGTGTGTGTGTGTGTGTGTGTGTGTGTGTGTGTGTGTGTGTGTGTGTGTGTGTGTGTGTGTGTGTGTGTGTGTGTGTGTGTGTGTGTGTGTGTGTGTGTGTGTGTGTGTGTGTGTGTGTGTGTGTGTGTGTGTGTGTGTGTGTGTGTGTGTGTGTGTGTGTGTGTGTGTGTGTGTGTGAGTGAGATCCCGTTCTCTCCGACTGATATGTGGACTTTTAAAATCTGTATTTGACATGCATTAACACTTGGCATGCAATAATAGACTAATGGAGCATTTGGACAAAAGCTATGTGTGAATGTGTGAGGCTTTTAACGGGGACTGACTGTGAATATGCAAAGCACCCACATGTGACAGTGTTCATTTAATCGTTTTGATAATCCCGTTTTTCCAGGCTGTGGAGAGAACCGAGCCTGCTCACTGTTTTGGGGTAAACAGCACTTTGTCGTGGCGCTGACGGTGCATGAGGGCGAAGACGAAGCACAAGGATACAGTGACACCTGTCGTCTCCTGCAAGAGCCTCCCGGTACTAGAAGGATAAAACAAAACTCTTCACATGTATATGACAATTTAAAGGACAAATAATTTGAGGTTAGTGCGCTCAGAGGTTTTTTTTTTTTAACTCACCTACCTTTCTTTTACACAAGATTTTGCTTAGATAGAGCCCCTTTGGCGGGAAAACAGGTGGGGAGATAAATCCGCAACTGCACACAGTTTAATAAGGACACCATTTAAAATGTTAGACTTTATTTGCCTGACAAATGTTTCTTCCGATGGTAGTGTTATAATGTTCATTTAGACTAATATAGTGGGCAAAGCTCTCAGTATTAGAGAACGGTACGGCTCAATAATAGTTAGACCTTAATTTACCAGCAGGGGGCCGTGTTGCACTGGATCAGAGACACCGGCTCAGCCACTCAAATAAAAACTAACAGAATAAATATTTAAACTCTGTGTCCCACTTCTCTTGAAATCATATTTTATATGTGATATAGGAAGATGACAAAGTTAAAACATGGTGTAGAACAGGATTATCGACGCAAAGAGTTACCTGCTGTATGACCAGGTTTGAAAAGAGGAGCAAAAAGGGAAAGTATAGGACACACCTATTATTGTAGGATTGTTGACATTTTTTGGTTTTATATGAATATGTCTGGGAACATGCAGCAGTTTCTTTTTTTGAAAAGTCTCATTTGTTTTCAAGAGCTTCCGTATATGTAAACCAGTGTCTCCAAATCAATGCAGCATTGTAATACTACATTGACATCCTTTTTATTGTATTTTTGTTTTTCTTTAGGATAATTGTCAGACTCAATCTTAACATTTATCGTTTGTAAGTTTTTCTTTATACTTTGAAATAATTGTTTCTCTACTGGAAATGTAAGGACAGCTAACTAAGAATTGAAACTGTGAATCTATCCTCTGAGGTTTATCACAAAAATCTTTGAAGATTTTTTTTGTGTCAAAATGCTTTCTTAAAAGGAAAAATCAAAAGCACTAAAATCCATTCGTGATAAAATCCTTATACTTTTTAATAACATATCTACCTAATATCTGTCAAAATATAAATGTTGCTTGTTCTCTTTTTATCGAAATTAATACACAGACGCATCATAAATTTGTAAATATTTATCGGTTTATTACAGTTAAAAAGATGTATGTACATACAGAACATCACCAAACATGGTAATTCTCACTCATTTGCAAAGTAGCACTCTGCAATAGTTGGTTTCAGGATAACTGTCTTACAATGGGGCGGCATTGATAGAGTTTGTCATTTACAACCAAGCACACCATTTTCCTCTTTTTCATTTGCCAAATAATATTTGTATAGGCGTAAAACCAAAATAAAACAACAGAAGGATGCTAAGTAAAACAAATTGTGGTTGAATTGCTAGTCCAAATTCCTGCTGCCAACACGCAACTTTGTATGTACACAGGTAGAAACACCTCAGACTGGATCTTGGTCACTGTGGTTAGCAATGAAGACTCGCATAGAGGTAGTCATGTCTGCATCTGCTCGTCCAGTCAAGAGACAACTGACACAAAACCTTTGCTTTCAACATCTGTTCAATCTGTAGACCCAGATCCCTTTACTGACATTAAAGAAAGAAAAGAGATTATCTGTCTTTGTTGTTTAAATCAAATTGTCATCAAAGTTTTGCTTGGTGCGCATAAGGCAGTCAAGAAAAAGTATGGAGATACAATATAGGGGGTACTGGTGGCTTCCCATTAAAAAGGGCCTTTCCACCAAAAGTGACTTGGTTTAATTACAAAAAGCAGATGTTTATTTAGTCATGTGTAGTAACTTTTACTTCCCTTGAACTTTATTACTCAAACCTGATATGACTTGCTAGGAAAACATAAATCCTTTTAACTTCTGGTCTACCTTTTGCAGAATAATTGCAAGCCAGTTTTGGTGGAATTCCTCTAGAATGCCAAAGACAAGTGAGACGCAAGCTAATGCACTGCATAATGGCATTATCTTCCATTGCAATGTCTCTTTGTAAAACTCTCATCACATTACACATTTTGTAATACTGAGTCTACCGTAATGTCAGATTACTGTACAGAGTAAAAGGAAAAAAACAAGACAAAGAAACTAGACCCAAATTGACATTGTAACGACCAGTTGCTTGTCATCAAGTACAGTCAGTGGCCATAGACACAAGGAATAGCCAAACAAACACATAAAAATGACCATTAAGGCTGCTTGTCAATGTAGATTAAGTAGGATAAGCATTGCCACACAATGCTTCGATACCCTTTGCAATATACAAAAAGGGAGCATTTGCAGATACACCAAATAGCCACTAAATCCAAGTCCTATATGCAAAAAACGCCCGATTCTGACCCAGACAAATGTGTTCAACATGCTTGTTTCCTGTACAAAATAACCAGGCAAAAAAAGGACATGTTGTATGATCCCGAATAAAAAGCAAAATGAGAGAAATTACTTTGATCTGCGATGCTTTCCACGGCCTAAAAATCACAGACGATAGAAAAATAAACACCAATTATACTCCAAATATTTTGGATGCACCAGTATGCAATACGTTGTCATCATTTTTGATATAACAAGTCAAAACTGAAACTGAACGTGCTAGTCGGTGATCTCCATCTCCTACACAGCACATTAAAACTACATTCCAGGATCTGATAAATGCTCTCCGGTCCATTAGCCTAGTTCAGTTTGTGCCCCACCTCCCGTCATCCTCTGCATCTTCATACACATGCAGGCCTCCTCAACCTTGCAAAATGGCACATGATAAAACACAAAAACCACAGACTGAATGTAAAAATGGGTCACAGCACTCTCGCTGCATACCTAATGCACGTCTCACTTTTGAGTACACGTTGAAGGCATTTTTCACAATTGTTTACAACTAAAAGTAAATACACAACAAAAAAAACAACTTCCAAAGCTTTTATAGAAAACCCAGGAATGCAATGCCTCCGGTGTGTTGTTGAGCGTGAACACAGAAAGCCCTTTTTACAATTTGTTGTTGTCTTTTCCGACAGTCTTGTACTGTAACGGCGTATAGCTCAAATATGCACCTTGTTGTGTCGTATCATCGTTGTTTCCGAACGATTTGATCTGTGAGAAAAGCCACCGGGCCTGACGCCAAATCAAAACGGTCAGTGGATGTGTGCCTCGTCAGGTTTGTATCAGTGTTTGGAGTGGACCGCTCCCCGCCTCCTGCCCCCCCGTGTTGTTCAGCATATTGTTTCAGTCCACGAAAGCAGCAACAGATTCTGCTGGTAAATCAGAAGCAGCGGCACATCGCTCCCCAGCCGAGAGGAGACGAGCCACAGCCAAGTAAAACACACCAAGCTGCTGCAAAAAGTAGACCCACACGTTTCAATACAAAACAGAATCATGATTGAATATAGAGCAGGGATGCAACACGTTTTCATAAAGAAAAAAAAGTTTGGTTTGATTACCTTTTGTTGGGATTTTTAATGTACAGTCACTTGAAATAATACTAACTAAATACACATTTCATCATTTAGAAAAAAGAAAACACTCAATGCAAATTGATTTCAAATAAACAATGCTGATCTGAACTGCAGTAAGCCTTCAGTTGCAATGGAGAAAGCAGGATATGGGAATCTTAAAACATCTCATAGCCACAGACCCTTTTAAGATTGACAGGATACAACTTCCCCAAAGAAAGTTACTAGTATATTCTGAGCCCGCTAAACTCAACATTTATGTTCAATCGATACAAATGTACATGATAAACCGTTATTGAAAACAGATAAAATACTTTATGAAACCATAACCAATGAGAGGCTACTGTGTGTTTGTTTTTTTTTTAATATAGAGGATGCCAATGTCTTTTTAAAAAAGTGCATAAGAGCAGCAGCATTGCTGGGACAGTGTGGGACAAAAGAAGATATTTAAGAAAAAAATATATATAATTACATAAGGAATCTAAATCAAGGGAACATTTTCCATCATGTAATTAAGATTTGTCAAAAACAAAAAAATACTGAGGAATTAAGGATATTACCAATAGGAAGTGTTACCTGTCAATGATTTATTATCAAACTGTTTTGAAGCTCTGATACACTCACCACAGCGCAAGAGACCAAGATACGGTCTTTTTCAAAATGCTTGATATGTTGGTCAATGATCAATTGAATGATAGCTATGCAGCCCAACACTGAAGATAATATCAAACCAGTAAACAGAACTAAAATTGCACTCAAGGCAACAACCAGGATTTGTATACATGTATAAAACATCTCGTCATTTATCCCATCACCTCTGTAGGTTTGACTTTTTTCCAAATAACTTTTTGTCACAAAAGCAATATTGACGGGGGTCACCACCCGCACGGGAGAAAAGTCCATCTTGCTTATTTTTTATGATTGGCATTTCTCATATGTATACGTTACTAGCTTAATGTTTAACAACTGCTGCTGTTATTTGTTAAAAAGATCTCCAATTACCATATTTTACTAATTATATCACTCGCTTTAACAGATTGATGCTACAGCAAAAAACGCAAAAAAAAAAAAGTTAAACTAACTTAAAAACAGCAGTAATAAAAAATGAATTATTTAAATAATTTATATCTTTGTATTCTCATGGACAATTGTGTCTAGAAATGAACCACTGGATCACTCTAAACATAGGCACAGTTTTTGAAAATAAACAAAAACAGGTAAAAAAAAAAATACAAAAAGATATTATAAACATGCCATCATTAGACCTTTGTTCTCTGTGGTCAAGAAGCCGTTAACATAAGTTATCTGGAGCGAAGGTGATGTAAAAAAAAAGTGAATATCAAAAGAAAATATAACAACGTTAAAATTACAGCAGCAGCAGTAAATGTTCCAAAGACTTTTTTTGTTTGTTTTTGCATACAATTGTATCCTTGCTCACATAATAGATGCGATTAATTACTGTAAATACATTGGCAATGGGAGCACGGTTTATATGGTTAAAAGACTTGCCACTTAGCTCACAGTTACTCAATATATATAACTTTATATATCTTCAGTTTTGGCAAAGAGATGGAACATTTTCCTCTGATAGGGAATGAAACATGAGCAGGGGTGGCCGGGGTCCGAAAATGACCGTGATAAACTCTGGAGTAAAACAGAAGTCAAGTCTCAGACGATTCGCCCCGTTTCTGCCCGAGGATGGTGAAAGAAACATCATCTTGTCCTCCCTCTTCCTCCATGCGTTCGCCCCCGACACTGATTGTGGCGAGTCGGTTTTCTTTACAGTGTATGATACACTTAATGGGGGCGGGCAGGCGAGAGGGTGCAGAGCAAGTGGAGGGTTTGGAGTTAAGTAGGACTGGGAGTGAGCTGCTTTCGGCTCAGACCATGGCACGGTACGGTCCCTGCATCTTGAGGAACTGGATGATGAAGGAGGGACCCCCTGCGACAATCTGGGGCGGCAGGTGGCTGAGGGGACAGTTCTCGATGCTCATGATGGACAGCTTGCTGCAGAGGGCCAGCTCGAACGGGAGGCTGCGCAGGTTGGGGTTGTCGTTGAGGTACAGCTCCTCCAGGTTCTCCAGTGTACCTGAGGACAGACAGGACCGTTAGAGGAGGCATGAACCGAAGCTGGTGCTGTCATCAAGGGAGGCGGGTCTGAGAGCCTCGAAAATAATCGGGATTATGATGTTTGCCATAATCGCACAGCCCTAATTCAGATGCATTTGCTTCCTCTGGAATCCAGTCTGAAAACTCTAAAAATACACCCACCTTCAGCTACTTTCTCCACCCGTTGTAATCTCTGGCTAAACTCTTAACCTCAGCGGTCACCAGCCAATCACACGCAGGAAGGGTCAAAGGTGTGACACACTGTTAAGCTCTCAAATCCGATTGGTTAAGTTTATCTTTTTTCAAGGAAACAAAGTCACACTTTAAATAAGATGAAAAGATAAAACTCATTTATAAAGTTACATTTTAAGAACATGGAAACAACACCATAAAAATACATAAGTTGTTCTTTACATCTGTGGTCCATTCTACAGTACTGCAATACTACCTGGTACAAATGTTTGTAAACAGCTTTAAAATCAAAACTGCTCCACCTGTCAAAGATTGTTGGTCAACCCTGTCAGAGACTCTATGACTCAGCCTATCATAACAACCTGGTGAGGCTGTCCAACAACATCATCTCTGACCCAAACCATGTTCTGAACAGTGAATATGAACTGCTACCATCTCATCGGAGATACAGGGTCCCACGATTCAATAAGGTCAGACTGAAGCACTCCTTTGTGCATCAGTCAGTCCTCACAGTAAACACAGAGCTAAATCCCAGATCAAATGCACGCTGAAGGGTCATGAAAAGGTTTCCTCTCAGTGATTGTGATGTTTTGTTAAATGTTCATTGTTTGTGTTTCATGTATTGTGTCTGGATATGTGTCTATGTTGGTGTTGGACATGGAGCTGCTGTGATGCAAGTCACATTTCAGACTTGATCTGACAAATAAAGTAATATCGTACCGTAACCCTTTACTAAGAGAGACTAGTGTCGCATCGTCAGCGAAGAATACTCAGTTGGTGTACTTACCTATTTCCTCTGGGAGGTGTTGCAGCAGGTTCTCCCCCAAACCCAGATGAGTAAGGTTGGTGAGGTGGCCGATGCCTCTGGGTAACGTGGTCAGCTGATTATTTGTCAACACCAATTTCTAATGAGAGAGAAAGAGCAAAGGTTATAATGTGCTCTAAAAGATGGTTAAATTAGAATGCCATGGCATACACCCTTTATCACCCAATTATATTGTCTGCTGTCATCACACAACTGATTGTCTGATAACCTGTTCTACTAAGGCTGCGGCCCCACGAGGACGAATTTGGTCGTTTGCGTTACTGTTTAGTGTCATATAGACCGTTCGGCCACACGAGGACGACCGAATACGGCACTAAACGACTGAGGAAACGATAACGGGTCCCAAGGTGGATTGAACGGCATACGCAACGCTCTGGGGGGTCCAACGGCTCCGTGTGTACGCCCTCTCCGAACATTTTCAGATCACTGATAGTGATTGCGCAATAGCCCCACCTCTTCTGCTCACCTCTGCTTACCCCGCGCCAGTGCTGAAGTGTTTCGCCACCAACAACAACAACAATGGCGGATCGCAGAGTTGCTATCGTGCTCCGGACGCTATTGACCATGCTACAGTTGTTTGTGCAACATCTACAGCAATAATGATGAGGCAATAGCCCCGCCTCTCCCCACCTCTGCTGCTCACCCCCGCGTCAAAGTAAACTGCACACTGAATTCAGATTATTTATCTTTCTCTCGATATGGACCTAAACGCGAGTGAAGTCTAATCTGACAGGACGGAGACACGCAGCTCTGCTCCCCTGCAGCTCCTCCCGCTGCAACAAAACACACACTTCAAGTCAGATCATCACCCTTAGCTATTTTAATTACCTCTCAAACTCCCTAAACTAGTTATAAATATGTTTATTTTTTACTGTCGGCCGGGTCACTCATTACTGGATCAGCTGCTGCATGAAACAGACACTGGCGCTGTCCGAAGAGAAGGAAGAAAAAGAGAGGCTCCGTGTATTTTATTATTATAATATATAGTCGTTATTCATTTGTTTTAAAGCTCAATAAATAACAAAGAAGACCTTTGACCGGCACTTTTATAATTTTGTCCGGAAGATTTAAACTTTAATACACGTTGACTGGCGAAAAACGCTGCCCGGTTCCCTCGGCCCCCACCGCGGAGAATAAACAGAAGGGCAACCATGACAACCATGCTTCTTCGCTGCTTTTTTGGAGGAAGTTACAGCGCCACGTAGAGGCTCCTGCATATGTACTGCAGCTTTGCCAGCGGTTGGAGCTAAGCGGAGTGGTCTCGTGTGGGCAGACACTATCCGGATAACTATTGCGTGTGGACGGAAGCTTGTTTGTGATTGTGTTTGCGTTAATCCTATGCGTTTAGCCGTTTTCGTCCTCGTGTGGCCGCAGCCTTAACTGTCCTACATATAGCCAATGATGAGGCTCTAAATGTTTACGTTTATTCTTATGATTGTTCCTCAGTTTGATATTCCAACACAATAACCAAAGATTGAGTATTGTTTGAACTGTGTAAATACCAAAAGTGTTTTTGCTTCTTATTCAGGTACTCATTAGTTCCTGGTTCTAAGCCATATTTATTTAAAGCAATTCAACAGCCATACTATAGAAATGCATCACCATCTCCTGCAGTGTGTTTTATTACAACAGGATTTGCCAAAATCAGATTTTTTACAAAATGTTCCTATATAAACAAATACAAACCTATACAACAACAATCTGCAACAAACAATAAAGAGCTTCAGGTATAATGGAGAAAAGTGCATTTTAGGAAAATGTACCTGTATGTCTTTAAGATAAGCAATTTCATTGGGTAGAGATTCCAACTTGTTTTCCTCCAAGTCGAGCTCCCGCAGCTTTCTCAAATTCCCAATACCATGTGGTAACTTCTTGAGAAGATTATTGGACAATATTAACACCTGTGAAAACAATGACAAGTTTATATACAACAAGAAACAGGGGAGATTGCTTCACTGTTTCAGTAAAAACATGTCAAACAACACATGAAGACATTTGAATATTTGTGTTAATAATAACTGAAACATCTTGTGAAAAAAGGTTTTTGGACTTTTTAGCCTGTACTTAGGTTACTACAGTATTGAGGAAATTGGCCTGTGCAGTACTTTTCAACCAAACCCAAAACGTAATACCATGAGTAAGAGTTGCTTAGTAAAGCCCTTTGGCCCTTTTGCTATCCATATATGTCAAACAAGGGGAAAATGCCTCAACGATTTACTTGTAAGATAAGGGCTGTAATGTCTGGACATATTGGCTCCAACACTTCTATTCATAGAGGATACTCTTTGTACTTGTGAGTACTTGATAAACTTACTGGGTATTGCACAAACTCAATTCTGACTGTAAATGCAAGACCCACCTCCAGCGAGACTAAACCACAGACGTCCTCTGGGATCTTTGTCAGCTGATTGGTGGCCAGGTTAAGCTCGACCATGCTCGTCCATGTGCCAAAGTCCAACGGCAGCGATGTTAACTGGTTGTCCTGAAAAGATAATGGCATACATTTATTAGCAAAGGTGGTGTTGTTCAGGCAGCCTTAGTTCTGAACAACACTATCAGCAAACTGGAATTTCTGTGATGCAGCTCCATCTAAGGTGTTGTATTATAATATAGCGGCATCTGTAATTAAATAATATTGATGTAGATATTAGCCATCCCTACCTTCTAGAATAGGCGTTATAAAAATGTACGCACAACTAAGATCCTTTAAAACAATTAAATAATTACATTGTTAGACCTTGTTTAGTTTTAGTAAATATTTATATCCACCTTTACTGTGAGGGTTCAGTTTTATTATAAATGTAGCAAAGTTAACAATTCATAATGCTGAAGACTGTACCGCTACAAATGGATTATAGATAATTTGTTAAGATTTAAAACCTTGTATATTACCGATTTACTTATCGTTTAAACACAGTATCGCTCAGGTAGAAGGTCCAATTCATTCTCACGGTCTAGCTTGATTTTTTACAGAAAATATTTAGACAGGTGACAGCATGAAATTCAGAGGTGTCCATAAATTAAAAAAATAAATCATGGCTGAATTGAGCTAATACCGTTTCAGGGTTTCTGGCCCATTGCCCCACTGTCAAGACTTGATGGGACTTGAATAGAACACAGCCATCTTTGGTGTTATTGGAATCACTTGTTTTTCACATTTCGAAAAGTAAAATATCTGAGTTGAAAATAAATATTCTGAATATCATTCAATACTTTTTCGACACTTTTAACTACAGGCAAACATGTATACAATCAAATATACCTTCATGTTAAGCTTGCTTAACACTTTGGCCCTGGAGAAGATGCCAAAGGGGATTTTGTTGATGCGGTTGTGCTCCATGTTGAGGGAGTAGATAGTGGAGAACTGGGATGGTCCCCCCACAGGGTACGACTGGAAACAGTTCCTTGCCAGTGTTAGACTGGTTAGGTTGACCAAACTTGAAAGTAGGCCCTAGCCAAGCACAGCAAGAGACATGACAAACCATAAGAACAGGACTCTATCAATGTAGGCTACGGTCTTTACTTGGCATACATTAGTGGATCTCGGTGATACACAAGAAATGAAGTGGTTAAGCTCTAAACAATGCAAACGGCAGCTTTTTTTAGAGACTTCATTTTAGAGCACAGCGCAGAGGGCTAAAGGCATTAACATTTATCTGTTGTTTGTATCTTTGATACTTTTTGACCTGCAAGATCATTGCAGAAAATATTTGATGTTAGTATAATGCAAATTACAACTGCAAGTGATAATTATTATTATAATTTATTACGATGTTATTTGTATTCAATCAACATTGTGTATTTGGTTCCACTTACTTCAGGCAACACCGAAATGTTGTTGTTTTCCAGGTTTAGCTCCTCCAGCTCTCGGCATTGGGCTAATGATCTGGGGATCGCTGACAATCTATTGTATCGCAGCCCTAAGCGATTTATGCTTGCAAGGTTGCCTACAACGACAAAAGAAACATTACAACGTGTATCAAATCTAGTTGGCGCCACCAACAATAACTTTGCTTTTGAGTCATATGTACTGTATACTGTACTAAATGTACCTACCTATAGTCTCTGGTAGGTCCAAGAGCTCATTGTGCTGCAAGTCGAGGTTGGTTATCTGTGCGCAATTCCCGATCTCCTTCGGTAGGTGTTCTAACTGGTTATGTGCCACATCCAGAGTTATGAGATTGCATAGCTCCCCTGCAGAAAGATGTACACAAAATTGGAATCAACTTTATTCAAGATGAAAGCATTTACAGTAACCCACTCTCTGCTGCACTGAGGAAATCTATCTTTGTCCATCCTTTAAAAAGGTTAGATGACTTTTGTGCATGCTAGGCTTAAGTACCTAGCATGTTTTATAGCAAGAACTCTATATTAAATCACAAAAATACAGCACACAAAATACAATGGGCAGCTGGATTCCCCGCTTTAACATTCAGTAATATATGTGATTTTGAATAGTAAGATATGTTTTTATGCTGGGAGCTGAGGAAGGGTGCTATTGGTGCTTTTTGTTTTTAAAAATATAAGATTTTTAAAATATTCTATCAGCACATATAATTTGGGTGGAAATGAACACTGGCTTTATTCCATAAACCCAATGGTATGCAGTTACCATTATTGGATTTCTCATGACCACTAGACTTCAATTGTGTCTTCTTGATTTGCCTACATTTGGGGATTTTCATTCCCGGCATTAAACACAGATGTTGCTCACCTATCTCTGCAGGCAGCTGTTTAATCTTGTTCTCCCGAATGCTGAGCATAGTGAGCTTGGAAAGGTTTCGGATGTCCTTCTCCACGGTTGTGATGCGGTTGAAGCGCAGGTACAGCGTGGTCAGAGATGTTAGTCGGTAGACGACAGCCGGTATCTCTCTCAGCTTGTTGTGCCGGAGGTCGAGCATTCGAAGCTTCTTAAGGGAGTCCAGGGAGTCAGGCAAACTGGTCAGGGAGTTCTCGCTCAGGGCCAAAGTGACCAGGCCTGACAGGCAACCAACCTCAGCCGGCAGGCTCTGCAGCTTGTTGCTGTATAAGTAGAGTTCAGCCAGCTGCGTCAACTCCTTAATGGAGGTGGGCAGCATGTGAATGGACCGTTTAGATAGGTCCAGTCTCATTGAGTTCTCCTCCCGGCACTTGTTGAGCTCTTTGATCACCTCAGCATTGCTGGACTTCTTGCGTGTACCTGCTGCCGGGTTTGGCCGCTTAATCGTATTGTCAACCGAGAAGGCAACACCCGGTGTTGAGCTGCTGGTGTCCTTCTTTCCATCTTTGGCCTCTTTCCCTTTGGTCTTCGTTTCTTTACCACCATCTTTGACTAAGCCGGCTAGAGCCTTGGCCTCTTTTTCCCTTTCTTTCCCAGCTGGACCACCTTTGGGGTCCTTTTCTTTCGAATCTTTTCTTTGCCTAAAGTACTACTCATGTCGACGTTATCGAGCCTCCTGCAGAGTTGCTCATGGGAGTCTCTCTTGTTAGGTTACTTATTCGGGAAAAAAAGGGACACATACAGTCAAGTAGGCTTTTAAAGAAAACATCCCTTTACAGGTCCACACATTTATGATTATCCTTGAAATAAATGCTTTTGAAACTTTGTTCCTATGTTAAAATTCCAGGGGAGAAAAGATCCTTTGAAGTAGCAGGACTGTGGCACCCATGGGCCACATGCTTAAGTGTTCGAACTGCATACAATCCCAGGACCTTGGATACAAGTTATTTCAGGCTGCAAAGGTCATCAAGGTTTTTTGTTTTTTTTTGTAATCCTTCGAAGGTTTGCTGTTAGGGAAAAAGAAAAAGAAAATATGATCAGTTTCACACGTTCAGATCAGAGTGTGCTTCTACTGCTGTAAAGTGAGGGGACATTGGGAAGAAATGTCTACATCAGATTCTCTCAAATAATAATAACATACTGATATGTTAATGGTTTCACTAGATTTGTACTAGGGATGCCAGCGATTATTCGAATATTCGCTACAGTCTCCATAATCGAATATTATTTTTAAAAATCGATTTTATTTATATATATATTTTTTTTTTAATGTATTTTTTTTTTCTGGCTTAGTTTCAACCAAAATATATATATGCTAATAATAGTAATAGTATTAATAATTGTAAATGGTCATTGGTCACACCACCAGTTTGTTTTACTGTAAACTTGGAGGAAGCCTGCGTGCAGAGCAGCAGCACGCTACACACCGACCCCGCCCCCACCCCCCCCCTCTCCCTCACACGTGGTGCGACTAAAGATGAACAAAGCGGCAGGTAAAAAGAGTTCCTCCTCGTGGAACTACTTCGAACTTACAAGTCCAAAGGAAGTTAAATGCAAGCTCTGCAAAAAGACGTTGGTCTATCACAGCTCAACGGGGCTGTGATAGACCAACGATAATAATCATCGATTATTATCGATGATAATAATCGATGATAATAATCGATTATTATTCGCCAGGGCAGCCGAATAATCGATTTTGATCATGGTCAGTTTCTGGCAACCCTAATTTGTACTAGTAATGCATATTGTCTGAAATATATATATATATATATATATATATATATATATATCTGTATCTCTGTTATTCATCCAGCATTTATAGTGAATATATTTAAGACGAGACACCCCAGGTGAATAGGGTAATTTTTTTAACTTAAAAATATCAGCTAGACATTTCTCCAGTTAATTACTTACAATAAGGCAATTGTTTTTTGTATTACAAGTTTTCTGAAATAGCATGTTTAAATATGCAAATTAACTCATAACTCTTCTCATAAAATATGCACATATTTTAACACATTTCAGGAATCGAAATCTGAACTTTGGATAAAGCCAGGTTCAAAATGATTGTTTCATTTTGTAGTCATATTAGTATCTAAGGCTTTTACAGAAGGGATATTGGATATCTCTTTTTATCACTCCATAAATCAGAAAATACTGTCAACAGCCCTAAAATATCAATTTTCACCATGTTTTTAGGTATACAATGTTGTATAATTCAGGCTATGAATGATATATGAACAAACCCTTCTGTAAAAGCCTTCATAATATTGATAGGAATATAACTGGAAGGTTTGGTGTATCTACGTGCTACTGAAGTTGACATTTCAAACTCAGAGTAGGAGAAAAAACTCATTTTGAGAAAACGACCTTTAAAGATTGCAGTGAGGCGCTAGCTGAACCCTCCTGTTCTTTGGATGACAGTTTGCGCCTCGACGCACTCCGTGAAGGTATTTCATGTTCGGGGTCATTTGTTTTTTGTATAACCTTGCTTCGTGAAAGTGACAATTGTTGTCGTCTTCTCTGAACGTTTTTTTCGCCGTTCTTTTGCCATTTTGAGATTTCAATTTCTAGCGGAAAGCTAACCAGGAAGTGTTTTAGCACACCACGTGACACATCTGAACGATTCACGTTGTCAGAAATTGACACCAGCCAATGAGATTTTGTTTCTTGGTTTAAGACCCCTTTGTGCTTTCACGATTGGTTGCTGATACAAAGGAAATGACCATATTTGGATCCGATGAGATTGTGCAGGAGAGACGGAGCTTTCCACCGATATCTCTGTTGACATGGTGCACACAGCGGTCGCGGTACTTTATGTTACGTTAGAATGCTAACTTTTGGTGAATTTAGGAGAAATCTACAGACGCAAATAGACAAACTATAGTAAAAATAAACACTTAAATGTGTATTTTGTACTTTTCCTTCCAAAAGCCTGAAAGAAAACATGTTATGGAATCAAAATAGCACAAAATCTCAAAATTGGCCAGTACTTGAAAAACGATGTTTTTGCCTGCCGTGTCTCGCCTTAACACTGCTAAAAATATTTGGAGAAATAAATCACTTCTTGCAGTTGCCCTAAAGCAAGGACCTTTACGGTCATCATTACAGAGAGTATGAACCTCGTCTGCAGGACCTGAATAAATCCTAACATTTTGATTGATGGTAGAGATGTCCCGATCCGATCACGTGATCGGGGATCGGAGCCGATCACGTGATTTTCAAAAGATCGGGGATCGGGAGAAAAAAATCGGGGATCGTAATTTTTTTTTTTTTTTTTATAATTTTTTTTTTTATTATTTAATGTTACAAAACAAAAATGACCATGTTCACGTCTTAAAGTCATCCTGAGGACTTAGTTTTGGTTTAAATTACACAACATCATGTATGTGTTGCTTTCTTTGGGCTTGTTTTCATAGACCTGGTTGCTTATTTCTCTCAAATCTGGCAACAGAGTGGGCGCAGTGTCTAATAGTAGCAGTAAGCTATCGAGAGGCTACGTTCAGCTGGTGACTCGGGAGTCGGGACAGAGAAAATGTCAGGAGTTTGGAAGTATTATAAAACTGAAAGCGAAGGCAGTGTAACAGCCAGATGCAATGTTTGCAAGGCAGAGGTTCCGCGTGGTGGAAAGAACAGAGCTACGTTCAACACGACCAATCTAATACGCTACCTGAGAAACAAACACCAACAACAACACGGCGAGTACACAGCGGCCACTCAGGTAACGGCACTGAAACAACCGACACTTTCAGAGACTTTTAAAAGGAAAGATAAACTGCCCCAGAACAGTAACAGCCAAGATAGCTGAATTCATCGGGTTGGATGACCAGCCGTTACGTGTTACCTTTTTTTTCTCTTAATGCATTGCATAAAGATCAGATCGGGAAAAATCGGTATCGGCAGATTGTCTAAATCAAATGATCGGAATCGGATCGGGAGCAAAAAAAGGTGATCGGGACATCCCTAATTGATGGGATAGTATAGGCTATGTTAGCCCATAGACTAGGGGTGTTGAAATTAATCGTTTCTACGATGCATCGGGATGCGGACGATTCTGCATCGATGCAGGAACAGAACATAATCGATTATAGCATAGTAACGTTGCTTCCTGATCACGAATATCAAATCGGTCGGTGACGCAGAGATCAGGGAACAGAAGTGACAGCGGCACAGCGACTCCAAACACGGAGCAGTCTGCTTTATCCACCAACACAAGTCCAGAACCAACAGCAGAATTACCCGCTCTGACTCAGTCCGTGTCGCTGCGGCTCAGAGACGCATGGATTTATGTTTTAAAAATACTTGCGTTACAATCATGTCAGGTTTTTGGTGGATTTAATCAAGTCTTGGATTGCAGAGTATGAATGTCCTCTTGCTATTTTCAGTTGATAAATACTTGTGTAAAGTTTGTGAAGGCAGGAGGAAAGCTTCCGCAATCACCATCTCCGTTCCTCCAAGCCCCGCCCCCTCCCTGAAAATATTGAGTGACAGGCTGATAGTAACCTGATAGAAACATTATTATTCACTTAATCAGCGATTGAGATATGATAAAGCTAACTTAATCTCATACATTCATGGGATTTACATAACAGTAAGACAGAGAATAAGTGTGCACCCACATGCAGTATTTTTGTTTTTATATGCTGTTGTAAATACTCCTGTTGTCTGCTGTGTTCAGACTCAAGTCATGTTAGTGATGCCACAACCAGGACATTCAGTGTCCTTTTTAGAACAGAAGACCGTTGCTAGAAGCTGCAGAAGCATTAGTTTTTTAGGATGGAACAATTTCACACACAGATGCAGGGAGGCTAGAGCTATACAATTGGTTTATTTAGGTTTATAGTTTAATGTCAAGACATTTATGTTATTGATTTCTGACGCACTTTCTAAATAATAAAAAGGGAGTTCATATTTATCTTACTGCATATATTCATTGATGAAAAAGAAGCCATGTGCAGTAATATAGAAAATTGAGGATGCAACGCAATGTTATGCATCGTGATATCGAATCGTTGACAGGATAATCGTAATCGAATTGTGAGACCAGTGAAGATGCACAGCCCTACCATAGACTGTATAAAACATGGATGCTGTGAAACTCAAAATAGCCTTGTTTTCCTTTTGAAATGGGTGATTTATAAAAAAGTCTGTGTGATAATTTGGGGAAGAAACAGAATAATATTCACTCGGGAAGCATTCAAAAAGTCCCAAATGTGTTCTGATTTAAAAACGGGCACTGCTGGCGATCACAAACACGTAAGCCAGTAATGCATGCAGTGGACAAAAAAAAACATTGGCAATTCCCTCATTTCGCGCATTTTTCTGCAACATTTTGCAGGTTAACCACACATCTGAAGAACTGCCGTTAGTTGAAACCGTTTTCATGCTGGAAAGTCTGAAACACAACCTATCCACGCCTTCCTGCCACAACCGATCCACACTGACACACTTCTCTAAACAGATGTAACTGCTAGAAAAAACTGAACGATAATATAAAAATGTCAATAAACCATCATTTGAATTTACTTTATGTTGTAATGATTATGGTGCGATGTAAGCTGCTTCAAGTGAAAAGAGTAAGTACAATAAAAAAGGTTATGATACCTTCACAATATGCTTCCTTATTCATGAGACAAAAAACAGCAACACTTCAACAGGTTTGGTTGGTTGTCAGTACCATGATGTGCCAGTCCAAACAAATCTGTTGAACGTACTGAGCATAACCTCACACCCACTTACTCCTGCTAAACAAACATGGCCGAGAGGGTGTTGACATTACTGTAAGCCGACAGCCCCACCTAAACATGCATTCGGCCATCAACTATAAAGCATGAAACATAATAGTCACACTGAATATTTACATTTAAGAGACATACAGACCAAACCCTCTACTTGTTGTATCTTTGCATGACAAACTGAGCCATAATGTCTCTGGCGGGACTTCTCTATTGCTACTCTGTGTAAAGCTGTCCTGCACTAGTAAAAGCAAAGCCATGGTAAAAAAGAAAGGCAGTTTTGGCTCAGGATCAGAGCTAAGTGAAAAGGTTAGTACTGCCAGAGAAATCTTTAGAAGTGGCCTTCAAAGCATGAAGTCTCCACAACAACAGGTCATATGACCTTTTGGGTAAAATAAATATTGGGCCAATAGCAGCCCCCTAACATGATAGAATGTTTGACAGTGTGTTATGTACATAAGAAAGGTATCTGCTGCTCTTTTAGACCATCATAAATAAAAGGGTAAAAAGGCAACAGTGACTGTAATAGGCATAACTGTGCACATAATAAGTATTACAATTACATGAGAATATCCAGGCCAGCGCAACTGCAAGAGACATCTCAGTCTAACTGTGCCAGCAACTTCCTTTTATGGTTATACTCCCTGGTCGGTTTATAACAAACCACATGTAAACTTGTGATTGCGTATAGATGTATCTCTGCATCTAAAGACTTGATGTTTTCTGCTTGCACCGAATGAAGACCAAACAAGATCAGAGGAAAGGTTGGCAATCCAATAGAGCAAATTCATTTCCTAGTTATCTCTAAGAATTTGTAGTGATATTTATGACTATCCGGTCAACTCTTGGTCATTGTTTGGTCAGCTCATTAAAAGAAAAATATATAAACCAAACCGATGCAGGCATGCTCATGGTTGGATTTTTCAAATGCATGGAGGAGTTTCGGCAAAACACAGTGGTTTAATACCAATAGCTGTTATTTAAAAAAGGGGGTTCCGGATGTAATGTAAAGTCCGAGCATTAAGTAAAGTGTCTTTTATTTTAAAAACTCAACCATTTGTGGATGCTCTAAATGAATTTCCAATATTTACATTGGCCTTAACAACTGTCTAGTATCCAGATGTGGGGGACTTATTTAAAGATGCCCTTGTGACATATGTTGACCAAAAGCATTGGATAATGTCAATTTAACATAGCAATTTCTCACTGACCAAACCTGCAAGCAGCATAGGGGTCCCTGTTATTCAACATTACTCATTCAGTAGATATATATATTAGGTCACACATATACACAGCTTTGGATAAAAGCTAATGCATGTCCATCAGCAAACACACAACACCACCATAAAGTGCCACTACACATTTCATAGCACTTGCAAACCACATAGAGACTCATGAAGTTTCCATTAGGAACTGACAATGCCAGAGCATGTAGGCCTTGGAAGAACAGTTTGCTGTTCTCATGCTTTTGTTTGCTCCTTTTAATGCCTTTTGATTAAATAAGAAATGTATCAATCAGAGAATGCAATTAAACAAATGTAACGAATGAAGTGCTTTCATATAACATGTACTACAGATTTCGAATCAGTATGCGTCTAAAACTCAGCTCCTGTGTTCATGTTGACAGTATGCTACTACCAAACACAATAATAACAAATACAAATAAAAGCATGAATAACCCTGCCTGTCAGTGACATGGTTATTTGTGTAATATATGGAAGAAATAGCAAACGATGTGAGGTGGCAGATATCAGCTACTACACAGGACGCAGCTAGCCTGATGGCTAACGTACGTGTACCAATGACAAATCCTTGCAAACTGATAACTGACAAAAACGGTACAGGTCAGGATGTGAAGTCACCGTTAGAGATTTATTATTGTACATAATATGGATAATTACGATAAGCCCACTTTGTGTTTTGGCACTGATCATTGGTGTGACGTGAACAGTTGTCATGCTAAACCTTAACCCAACATAAACTAACGTTAGCTAAATAACATTGATAGTCGTTACCCAATAGGGGTAGACTAAACTATCTAATGTTACCCAAACCAACATTTTGAGTGTTTGAGAGATCATATCTACAATACAAGTATTCATCAAGAAATCTTTAAAAAGAGGAAAACATTGTAGCTTAGCCGACTAAAACGACTGACAACAAGGCAGGAAATAAAAGGAGCTAAGCTAAACGTCAACAGCAAAGCAAACGTCAGTTATGCCCAAACGCTAACGTGCTAACGTCAGCTAGCGAGCAGGTTAGCCCAGCAGCTAGCAGCGTTTTAGCGAGCGACATTAAGACTCAAACGAGTAAAAGTAAAGGCAAATGTAACATTATAATACCAAGACCCATTGTTACGCAAAAAACGTGTTACAAATGGGTCGGTGATTTGCCTGACAAATTAACTCACATCCAGCGGTGAGCTTTTATCCAAGCAAAGCTAGCTGTGTGTAGGCCCGAGCATAGCGGCTGTCGGACCGACCCGTCCGCCGTGAGTCTTGAGTGACCGAGAGGGAAAGCTCTGCTGCGGCCAGCTGAGCGGGCAGAAGACACCCAAAGAGAACAGCCGGTAGAGGCAGGGGGTATTCCATGAGAGCAGCCATTTAAGAAAGACAAGGTAAAAACTAACTGTAACATCGTATATACAACCCGTTCCCGTGTTGAATATTAGCTGAGGAAAAAAAGAAAACACTGAAAAACAGCGGCCATTCCGAAACTGAACAAAAGAGTGCGTTCGTACTCACCAGCTCAAAATGACACTTAAACCATAAACACGCCGCAGCGAGAGACTGGAGAGTGTGTTATCCCTGGCGTGATGCGAAACCGTGCTGTGGGGCTAAAACGACCACTGTTAATGTGATAATATAACTGTTTTACCTTCAGAGGTGTGACTCCGCCATCCTTGCTGCTTCCTCCTCTTTTCCTACACTGCTGCTCGGCTCCCCTCCCTCCCCTGCCACCAAACTGCGTCATTCGCACGCCTAACCAATGTTATCACGAGACTTTGAAATACAATCAAATATTCCTAGATAAACATTGGCTTCATTTACATAAATATGCAACACAAGTAAAATACTTGTTTTTGTGTGTTCTGTAATAAATAATAAAAATTAGACTTATATTCCATTACAACAAGTAAAAACCCCACAATACAAATGGTGTTTAAACATCCCCATACAGGGGGATGATTACTGGAAAGTAATTACATTTACTTGAGTATTTTTATATTCTGCTACTTAATACTTTTATTCCACTATTTCTCAGATGCAAATGTTTTAGTTTTATTCCACTACAAAATAGCCATTCAATTAATGATGACACTATTATATCAAAGAGGCTGCTAATCAGCAGTTTGTAAAGTAATATCAGAATCGTTTTTATTACCCACTAAGTTTAAATACATGAAATAACGAAACAAGTATAATGTTCTCCACGTTGATCAGATAGAATATCAAAGATATCAACCTTCAATTATTGTCATCCAATATTGCCTTCCTGTATACAATGTATAATATATCTAAGAACGTGTTGATGCCTTTACTCTTTTTCTTTTTCCTAAGTGAAGTTTAAACGCAGAACTTTTAGAACAATGCTCTGAACAACTTTGTGTTTGCTATGATTTCCCCAAAGAATCGAAAAATCCAGCAAGTTTATACGAATATCATACAAATAATTCTAATTTGAAAGTAGAACCGCTGGATCCAGAATTTCTCGTATTTCAAACACAAATATTAAATTTAAGCTGCATGTTTACTGGGAGTTTCAATATTCCTTATCATTTGGGTAAATTAATACTATATCTCGGTTGGCTTCAAAACTAGATGTACTTGTATGTACACACCTTAAACTAATATTTAAGATAATCAGAGAAACTTTCCTCTTTCAGCAGAGGAATATGAAACCCACATTGTAGAGTTACAATGTTCACATATGCACAATAAAACGGAAACATCCAAGTAAAATAACAACTAGCACATGTATTAAATACTTTTCAGCCACTGTGAACTAAAGATATAAAGGAGTAGACAGTAGGCCTACATGTTGTCATCTATAAAACAGTGGAATATAATAATACATGGAAATAAAGCTGTTAATCTCTAACTACATTCACGTCATGGAACATATTACTTCAACAATTATGCATAACGTTTACATTGGGACATATCGTTCTTATTGATAGTTCCGCCGTTCTGCCTGCAGGTGTCAGTGCAGCGCTGTGCCTGATAAATAAGAGGAGAAGAACGTCACGTGATTCTCACACAAGCGTTGGCTTGACAACCACCGTAATCTCTTCCTGTTGCTAAAAGGTGGGCTTTTCTTTTCTTCCAATTTGTTATGATTTAAATGTGTTCACAAACGACACAGTAAATATAAATAGGTATAGGTGTATTGTCAGCTTTAATAATTGTATTTAACTGGTAGTTTGATAAAAGAAAGATACCGCTACTATAGCTGGGCATATGTTGTGATGGTACGTACTAAAGCTAGCTAGTGTTTTGAGCTAACGTCAGCTGTTATGCTATATTTACGGTGTCGGTAAGTGTCGGTAACCTATGATTTTAACTCGTCGAACGAAATTACGTAACATCAAAACCAAGGTGGAAATTGGGGTCGAATACAAATATAAAGTATAGATTAAATAGATAAAATATTGAAACAGCTACGTATCAGAATCAAAATACCTTTATTCGTCCGACAGAGGGAACATTTACTTTGTTACAGCAAAAGTAAAGAGGCAAAAATATTAAATAAGAGTCATGCATACAATCTTAAAGATAGCAATTACACAAATTACAATTCACCAAGGTACCCATTTAAAATAAATAAATAGATACATTAGTGTAACATGCACATGTGATGTGATAGCAGCCAGATAATATTATTGAAAGTAAAAGTATATATTGCACGGTTATTACAGATTTTGTTAAATTTCTTACATGTTAAATGATTATTATTTCCTACAGGATGGTCAAGTGTTTTCTTTGTCTGAGTTTTACTTTGTTGTATTGCCTTACTGATGTTACTCTTTTTACATATACTGATATTAAACTAGGTAACTGTTGTAACTTATCACTGCGAAATACATTTAAAATGTTATCTCACTATCCTCCGTGTTCTGCATTACAAATTCACTAAAGAATACGCAGCAACATTAACAGGTATCCTGATGAACCCAGTGTCAGATTTCTAAATGTTTTTCTGCTCTTTTTTTAACCAGAGCTGCTTGCATTAGCAGACACTAAGTTCACTGCCAGTAAAACCTTGGTTTCATTAATGTATGTAAGATAAATCTGGTTACATTTAATAAACTTAAATGTTTACCTTTCAGAAAGCCACAAGAAGACACAATGCCAGAAGTCAAGTCAATATTCAGAGAAGTTCTGCCTAAACAAGGTGGGTACCACAGCAGCTAGCTATTTGGACAGCAGCACTTACAAACAAAAGGCTGTATGTGAAGCTCAATACATGTGAACTGTTTAGAAATGTGCAAAAGCTTGCAAAATGAGTCGGTGGTTGCTCTGTGCCCGCTCTTTACAGTCTCTCTTACAGCTCAAAACCATTGACATTGTTGCTCTACAAAAAAGTATATAAATGAATTGTAGTTCATGGCGTTACAAGTGCCATCATTTCTCACAAGTAATTTATGGGCAGATGTTTTAATGAGTGATGCAAAACTGACCATCAGTGTAAAACATTTTTAAAACATCAGCAAACAATTATGTAATGATTCACAACTGCAAATATAACATGTGGTCCTTAAAATACTAAGGGTTGGAGGCTCCTTGAGTAACACAATTTAACTGCAGACCTGTTTGCCAGTGATGCTTTCTCATTTGTAGTAATTCATTTCAAAGTTTTTAGGTAGAACTTTTTCACTGCTTCTGTGTGACGGACTACCATCCAGCCAAGTCTTAATATGTTTGCATTCAAGCCAAGATTAGTTGATGAGAATTTATGTTGTGTTCTATTTTGGCAAACTCCACAGGGCAACTTTCCATGGAAGATGTGCCTACCATGGTTTTGTGTAAGCCAAAGCTGCTCCCACTCAAATCAGTCACACTGGAGAAACTGGAGAAGATGCAGATGGAGGCTCAAAAGGCCGTCAAGCTGCAGGAACTGGCAATGAAGGAGCAGAATCAGTAGATGACTGATTGGAGGACTCATAACAACATGAATGGTCAAACTGGCATCCCTTCAGATGGATGGCACAAACCCAGATTTGTACGCACGGGAAGAAAATGTTTTTGTTAGAACAGTCAAAATGTCAAATGTGTGATGTTTGGCTTCACAGAGTAGATAAGCTTAGAAGGGAGTAGCAACCTGAGCTTACAAACTCCTTCACTCTTTGAAGGTCTAACTGTTTTATTCTTGATTGATCTTCTGCATGTCACCGTTAAGGATTACATCTATCGCTTGCCAGTGTGGTTGGCTATTAAGACCTCTGCGCTTCATGAGATGTTCCATCATGTGTATTACTGCATCTGTGATTTGACATTAACAAGAGAACATCAGTTAACAGCTTCCTTATCGAGTGAATGTAGAGCAGTTTATTTGTCAGATCATAGAATAAAGTTGTTATACTTGTTTATATGTGTCAATTACAAATACAGCCTTAGGTTGTTGAATAGTGATTTAATGAACAAACAAGGAGCAATACGCGGTACATTTCACTCCCCAGTATTCCCTAGGTATAAAAATAAACACTTTAAAACACAATTTTGTGAAGTTATTTCACTGTTATTTGTTTTTGAAATGTACTCGTGTCTTGATACCTTCAATTAAAAACATCTTTGTGTGATTGAAAGGGTAGAAAGAAAAAGCCAACACAGCATAGAAACAGCAGCTAAATAGGGAGACAGGATTGCATTTTACCAACGTGCTCCCCTTTCTTTATTTTTGTAATACCCTTTTATAAAGCTTTTGACACAAACCAGTCATCTTTGTACAAACACTGCTTTCTACAAAACACAAAAGGAGTGGCAGTGAACTTAAGAAAATACTGTACAAAACAACATGGAATGACTGACACTGTGAGGTGTGGCACTTTAAGGGTTAGCTTATGTAAATGTTTGTATTGAAACACCTTGAAGAAAATGCTCTACTTCAGGGTCAATCAAAAGTGCAGTCGTTTTTTGAAACACCCCACCTCAATTTCAGAAATGTACATTATTTTTGACTGTTAGAAGGGAAAAATTCGTACCCAACTATTTTGGAAAATATGCAAGTAAAAAAGGTAGCTCTATCCTCTGCTTTTCAGGACATACGGCACATAGAAATGGCTCCTCAGTAACTTTCGTGTTTCACAACACCACCATCTCCCTCGCTGACAAATCTCTTTCGGCCTCTGACAAAAGACAAAAATAATCAACATTCAGTTATAATTTCTACATTTTAAACAGGAGAAAAGTGTTAAGTGTGTGTCTGAGAAAAAACAATAGGCTGCACTTACCGACAGGGACAAAGATCTCTTAACTTTACATCAATGATTCCCATAACGAAGCTCTTATCAACAAATTGCTCCAGGATGTAGTATGCGCGAGGGACATCAATGTTGATTTCAGCAATGTCCATATAAACTCTTTCAAAGCCCTAAGAAAGAAATACACTATTTAAAACAGCATCTTCCAAGGAGAGCAAACAATGAGCCGCTCCATGGTGCAGTGCATCACTCAGACACCAGGTGGCGCCTTACCCTTCTCATTTGGTCCACAGTGATGACGGAGGAAGCAGAGAGAGACTTGAGAAGCTGCAGAACCATTCTCAATGTTTTCTCTCCTTTGGACTCCAACACCAACACTATCGCCTGAGAAAAATAAAAGTATCCACAGCCATGCATTAGTACTAAAAACATTGGCTAGTATCCTATATGCTCGTGATAGGTGATGCTTTAAGGACAGACTGAATGTGGGCTGTTCCGTCTAAAACTAAAGCAAAGTGTTTACCTCATAGACAAACTCATGGTGGAAATGTGGGACCTCCAGATCCCTCAGGCACCTCTCAGCCTCCTTACTGTCCCCAGACAGGATGTACTCCTTCAGCAGCAGGTTCACCTGACAGGACAGAGGAGAGGACATTATTTATAACTCAAAATTATGTTTTAAACAAAAAAGCAATCAGTCATTATTGTAAGGAATTCTTGGACTTTATTTTGTGATAAGGCTCTGTTGGAACAATAGATGTTCATGAAGCGGATATCGCACCTACTTTTCTTAGAAATACCCATCTCAACAGAAAGTAATACTGACATCTACATTAGGAGTGTTTAAAATGTATTATTGTGTCTTCTTGAGCATTTGAAAAAAAGACCATGTTCTTAGTGACGGGGATTCACATTGACATGTTAGGGCGGAAATATTTGCGAACAAATGGTTAAATTAAGAGTTCTTTGGAATAAATGAAGAGTGAGCATTTTCAACTGTGCTATTTTTTACCTGGCCATCAATACGTCTTTCAATACGTCTTTCTTATATGTTGCCCTCGTCACTGTGGTGAAGTTACCAAACCATTTAAAGCTTTATAACAGACATTTTCACATACATTTATTGGTCATACAGAAAATGTCCATCATCTGTGTCTTTGCTTTTGTAATGTACCTCTTTGATAAGCTGTATGACAGGCCTCTGGCCCCCTCCGGTCCCCCACTGGTTGTCTATGCGTAGGCCCCCTCTACTCATCTTCAGCAGCACTACTGCCCGGTCGAGTGATGCTCTGCAAGACAAACAAATAGTTGTTTGGGCAGAGTTGTCACACTGCCTTTCATTCTTTACTGTCCCACTTCTCCAATCTGCTCATGATCACACTGTTCTCTACTTGTATACAAAAACGCAAACAAAGAAGCTTTACCAGATCACATTGTTGTTTTACTGAAAAACACGTTGGGTACGGCTTGATTCCTTTATGTGATCTAGAACTGTTTGAAACCCTGACATAATGTCTCAGGATTTCCATGATAAAAGACCAAATGTACTCATGGCAGTAACAATCACATACCTTGTGTATTGACAGTCAACTCTGCCTTTGAAGCCCTCGATGTAACTCTTGGATAATATGTTGTCGCTCACAGCACGTGCAATGAATTGGCCCACCAACTGGAGAATTAACACAAAAGGGAAGTATGTTAACAAGACAAAACAAATTTCAAGGCAACATGTTAAAAAAGGCTATTTATAGAGAACTGTTATTCTGTCCACTCCTCTTAAAGCATTTCGCATAAGTGGGTCTTTTTGGACCCGGTGAGGTGGTTTTCTTGAAGTATCTTTGTAAATACATTTTTTTATCATTTCATATTCCAGCTATTCCTCAAAAAACATGTTTTGGATATCATGCCATTCACATTTTAAATTTACATTTTAAGAAATTGTAGTTTTTGTATTACTACCTACCCAAGCTTCCATAAGTGGGTCAAACATGACCCGCATGCATTTTCTATGGAATCCTCTGGGAACCTTTGATTCTTATCACCTGTTACTGTCAGGAATACATTCACTGTGGAACACACAGACTACATCACAAGTGACACCTCTCAGGAAGATTATTTTACACAGCAAGATCTGATACCTGTCAGTATAATAACAATACATTATATTTTTATAGGGCTTTTCAAGGACTCAAAATCGCTTTACAATATAAGGGAAAGTTAGGGTGGGGGGTATAGGACTATCAAACTTGATCAACCGGCATGGATTGATGGGGGGGGGGCTATGAGTAGACAAGAGGAGAAGAGATGAGTTTTGAAAAGGGACTGGAATACTGTGAGGGTCTCAGAATAGCGGAGATCTTTGTTCAAAACATGTTCAAAACATTTTTTTCAAAATATAAAATCTTTTTTCAAAAATTAAATATAAAATATTTCTAATGTGAACCAAAATATAATACTAAATATTAAGAGTGATTTTCTTAACCAAAATGACAAAAATGGCATAAAAACACATTATTCTAATACGGGTCCTTTTAGACCCACTTATGGAAGAGTGTAGGGTCCAGTCACTCGTGCATCTAAGGGTTAATGAGAGTAAGGCAAAAGGTGACAGATAAAGACTGTAGATTAAAGTAAAGCACTTCGTGTTCACATATGACTGACCCTTGTACAGGAAGTGTTCAAGAACAAAGTGAGGAGCGAACATTTTGTTCAGAAAGACACTTCCGTTTGATTGGCTCACTATTTTAGTCTGCAAGTCATATTTAAAAATCATTGATTATTTAAATGTTTTAGTACATATGTCGTTCTACCACAGTAAATAGAAAACAGCTTTGTTGCATGAGAAAGCAGGACATTTTATTCACAATGACTTCTTTAATACAAGTCTATTTGCAAGTGAAAAAATTTTGTTACTCATTGTTTGGCCAAAATCCCTAAATACTTTCATTTTGAAGAACTAGAGGTCCAACAAAAACATGCCATGCTCGATGACTGGCAGTCACGCGTACATGTTTGTTTACAGTAGTGCGAGCGCATGATTCGGGGGAAACGAAAGAGCTGTCTTTGCTCTTCTGGCCACCACTAAGCCTACGCTCATCACTGATCATTGTTCCCCTTCAAACAAGAGGCAGCTCAGTCTCCTTTGACCCGTGGCTGTGGCTGGCAGACTGGCAGGCACATGAGGAGAAAGAGAGGAGTGTGAAGTGTGTGTGTGAAACCGAGAAAGAGAGAGTGAAAGGGGTGAAGGGAAGGAGGTTGGGGGCAGGGCAGAGACATAATGCCCCTTTAAACCCACAGAGGAGGGACAGAAATGACGAGTGAGCCCCAATGAGACGGTGACAGGAGGGGTGAGGGGGGGGCTGGACGACCAATAACCCTTTGCCGTCCTATGCTGAGATTGCATTTTGCGAGCGCAGACAGACAATGGACAGAGATCTCATGTCTATGCAGGCTGAAAACACACACCACACACTAGTTCTTTCAAACACGGAGTCACATAAACCCACAGTGTTGTTCCCCTCCGCTCCACCACAGACTGTTGAAACAAAAGCACGCCATCTCAAACAGAAAACACACTTTCAGCCAACAGGTCTGACGGGTCTTGTGTGTTTACTGCAGAGTGACTGATATACAAGCCTCTTTTTCACATCAACCTGACCTGGTTCGTAAACAGAAATTAGGAAAACATGTGGAACTACTGTAGCTCTATGGGTTTTTTGTTGTTATCATTTAGAAATGTGTCATCCAGAGCATGAAATCCAAATCCTCTCACAGCTCTTTTAGTAATAGTCTGGATTTTGAAGTTAATACTCAAATCACAACAATTAAAAAAGGTAGTGCAACAAGCATTTTATATATATGGTGGTCTATATCACCCCTTGCTGCTAAATACCAATCAACTATGTGCAATATGTGCAATATGTGCTATATATATATATATATATATATATATATATATATATATATATATGCCGTTAATAACTGTAATTTATAACTGGCTGCTAATCCTTAGAACCGTTACAAGGTGTGTTTTTTTGCATTTTGTAAATTGTGTAACTTGCTGCAGTTAAATACCATCATAGTATGTGCAATATATACATTATATACATATGCCATTAATAACTGTGTAATATATACCTGTCTGCTAAATCCTAAGAACTGTTACAGGATTTGTATATTGGAAAGTATTTTTCATATTATATCTTTTTATTATATCATAACTTAGTACTTTTTTCTTAACATAGGTAACATTAAGCTGTCTGTGGCTCTTTCCTGCTGTAACAAATGTCCCCTCTGTGGGACTAATAAAGGTATTCTGATTCTGATAAATGGCTTATTGAGCTACATATGTACAAACGCGTATCTCTTAACCCTTCAGAAGGCTCACCTGCGGGGCTCCGGGTGTGTCCAGCACCAGATCAGGCAGCTGTTGGAGCAGTTTGTCGAAGGAGTTCTCCATGTCGCTGGGGGACAGCACCGACCCACACAGGTCGGCCAGCAGCGTGGAGGTGAGCTCCCGCTGGCTGGCCTTGGCCTCCAGGGCCAGCGACACGGCCAGCGAAGGAACCTCGCTCCGCATGGGACCCAGGTTCAGTCCGGCAAGCAGCTCCTGGAGGGGGAGAGGGACGTCAGCAAGGCAGGGGCTTCAAGGTTGTGTTAATGTCAATTCTTGTTATTCTTAGAGGACTGTTTATGTACACTCTTTGAGCACATTTTACCTACAGGTAGTTTCTCTGCACACTTACCACTACTTCATTTGTGTCTCCATGTTCAAAGTACTCTTGCACTATAGGGGTGACCGTCTTCTGGAAGTCCTTCTCCTCCAGCGGGGGAACCACAGTCTCATACACACAGTTTTCCTGACCAAATACATTGCCAGTTAAATGTTTCAAATATGAAATAAGGATGACGTGCCAAGTATGCTGCCAATTGTTATCATGCATTAACATTTACTTCAGTTTTGAGTATTTAAATGATTATTTTATCCACAAAAACAGAAAGATTTGGAAAGCGTACACTATCATGCATGTTACCACAGATACGTCACAAACTGCGGCTTCAAAAACAACAAATTCTCAATAAAATAAAAACGCACAATTTCTTTCTTTTTGTTTTGCAGGACTGTGAATTGGATTACATTGGATTTAACAAGTTATGAGACTATTCCAAACGTAACATTGATTAGGAAAATATACAATATCAACGCCTGCATTAGTACCTGAGCTTCGTCATAGTTGGGGTCTCTCTGATCAACCACCTCCCGTCCATAAACTTCCCCAGATCGGCCCCAAACACCTTTCCCTCCGGCCCCTCCTATGGACAAAGATCGGTGATAATGTTAGGCATGACACATCTGTATGCGTACATGTACTAAAACCTACATCTACATTTTTTTAACCCAAGGACCAACCATGCTGTGAAATAATCCCTCCATCTGGGCAGGTGATGCCTTTGTATGTGTTACACAAAGAAACATGCTAAATCTTAGGTCAGCACAAACAGATTGAAGACAGTTCAAGATGTACCAGAAGCTTGTGCTTTAAAACCACTATTCGTTCAAAATGTGGCATATGAAATGCCACTATATTTAGCACAGCCCACACTGGTTTTGCAAATCGGCTCTACTTGTGCACTAAGACATGGCGGATGCTTTCGCCAACAAATTCTGCACATGGACTGCAATAACAGGATTCCACTGGCGTAACAGTTCTGTTATGAAACCAGAAGAACCAACAGACATCATATGGGCTCAGAACAGTCTCATAATACACACATGCACACAGAAGGATTCACACTTGTATTTCATGATCCGCAAAAGGATCCACACTTGTATCTTTCAATGCACACACAAATGTGTTCCGTTTCATATACATGTAAATAAAATCCAAATACAGAAACAAGTTTTACATATGTATTTTTGATCCACACATATTTGTTTTCCGTTTAAATCCCCTGAACCTGCTTTCTGTGCACGGATCGCTGTGCATTCGTGTGTGGGTTTTTTGAGACTCCCCTCACGGTCAGCCGATTCGTACTTGTAATTTTTTCTATCTATACTAGCCAATCAGATGTCTCCTCAATTCTAAGCCAATCACATGAGCGCACCCCCACGAGGGTAGATTTCTTGCGTTCATGACGTAGCGCTTCATGTACGCATTTTGCGCTGTCCGGAGTTGACAGGTCCATGGAGCCTTCCTGCAGGCGCTAATCTCAGGACACCTCCACTCTCAGTACATTGCCACTTTCCGAACAGGAAATGCACGCAAATACAAGCCTTCATATTATTAAGGTACAGCGCCACTTTCCGAACCATTGATGAATGCTTTTGTAAACAAAAACGGCAGGCAAAACTGTTCTGAGCCCATAACATCATGCCAAGAGAAACTACACTTGCTCAAGTTCTACTGCCCATCAGGAAGAAAGCAAATTGTCCTGCAGACAAAGAAGTGGGCATTGCATGCTTTCAACACGGAGTGAGGACGCACAGTGTGAGACAGCTGGACTATCAAAAGATGATGGCACTTACTAAATTCTGTTCTGCTTATACATTGTGATTTTACTTCTAGAATATAGTCAAATGAAAGGCAGTTTAGAGCAGCCATCTTTAGTTTGATGAATATATTGGCTAAACAAAGTAAGTCATTATGAAACATCAGGTAAATACTTCAGTAGGGTCCCCCATTACTAGGCAGTGCACAAAGACACTTAGCAATCTCATACACAGTGGGCCATCAACCTTATAAATGTCACTTTATAATAAACTGTTCAAATAAAAGCCAGCTGTCTCTCTACACAATCATGGCAGTCCAAAAGGTTTTATACACATCCAATGACATACCAATAATAATAATAATAACACAGGAAACTTCTGATACACTAAAACAAAGGTTACCATGTTACTACTATACTAAGTATTGCAGAGCAGCCGGTAAAAAAAATACGTACTTTGAAATCGGCGTGACCTTTTTAAAACCACCAAGCCATTTGTGTACATGCCAATTAGTTTATGGGTCATAGATGGATGCCAACAGATGATAACAAATAGTTCACACAGTGGTGGTGATGATGCCGCCGCCCCCCCCCCCCATGTAGAACTGCAACACCAAAGGCTCTTTTATTCACTTTTAGTATCCTGTGTAAATGACCAGCAAAAGGTTATTCTTTGAAAAGAAGAGAAACTGAGACATTTGATCTATTTAGCAGCACCACATCACCTACATACCTTTCTTTGGCAGGCCTCTGCCCTTGCCCAGTCGGGACTTCCTGTCCAGCAGCTTGCTCTTGGGGCTGGTGGGGGCCACAGAGGTTCCCCGGACAACTTCTCCATTATCGCTGAGAGAGTCCCCCCGGCCTGAGTCCCTGGAGGAGTTCTTCCTCAGTCTCCGCTTGGCCTTCGCCTTGAGACGTGCTTCGTGGATGCTGTTGCTCGACGAGGTCAGCCAGTTTCCATTTATCTCATTTTTTATGTTTTTGTTGACAACCAACCCTGCATTGTCTTCTTCTCCAGATAAAAAAGAGTCACTCAGGTCATCTGCCTCTGTTGGATTTCAAGGAAAATATGGGGGAAAGTTAATGTTAATAACATAATATGAGAAAGTGGATCTCAAGCTGAAATACATTTGATTATTTCTTGTTTTACTTTCCTAGGGGTCATGTGCATACACAATATACTCAGGAAAAGACGCTTAAAGTCACACTTATGTATTGTAATCAACTTTTATCTGCTGACACTCACAATATGTAGGATGAGCGACAACATGCAATCTATGCCAAAACCTGCAGGCAGTGCAAGAAAAATAAGCACTAAAACCCACTTCCGCACGAAAAAGCCCCATTGCTCCTTCTCAGACACAGCGGATGAGGCATTTAAATCGTCGTCACACTCACCAATGGGGTTTGCGTTGAGCCAGGCCTCGCAGTCAGTTGCCATATTTTACAATAGAAAAGAGATTTTGCAGCAGAATAACGTGCAAATGATACCTGCAACATATAACAATACACATAATTGTTATATGCAGAAAAGAGTTATCAATAACATGCCCAGACATGTTGCAAGGCAGCAGCCTCCCCTCCCCCGTTCATTCAAAGTCACTGTTGACAAACAATGGCTAGCGTTGCGCTAGCTTCAATGTTCCCTGTCATGATAAAGAGCTGCGTCAAAAGACTCCCGAGTATCTGACTACTCAAATATAACTATTACCACTCAAACACCATATGCTAATCAGCAGTTAAGACTTTATTTAATGTTCGTTTATATCACTGACTCGACGTATCTGTTGTTGTATCGGCAGTAAAAGACAATATCTAACTAACGTCAACTGTCCTTTATCTGGCTGCACTTTTTTTTTTTGCGACAGCGATAACAAATACATTTATCCTTCATGACCATGACATATAAAATATGCATTTCAATCTCCTTTGATTTGTCGATCGAATATCTCAGAACAAATACAAATCACTGACCGTCTGTTGCGTCCAAGCCTCAAACTCTGACACGGAGCTTTCCTGTTGTTTTTGTTTTATCTACCCAGCAACGCAGGCACGGAGGGCTGTGTTTTCCTCTTCTGATTGGCTGGAGGTGTGGGCTTTTAAACATACAACCAATGAAAATGCAACACGGGATTTTCTTCAAGCATTGTCCGTGTTGTTTAAAAAGTGCTGCCCTCTAGATGTGGTGCTGCAGAACAGCTCTTACTATTTTTGGGACTGCAAAGTTCAGTGTTTTATAATGATGGCGAGGATGATATTGATGAGAAATTGAGAATTATGAGTTTAGGAAGTTACCAATTAAGTAACACTGGAAGAGGTTAAACCACAGCAAAGCTAGAGAAATGTAGTTTGGTTTACTATTTCAAATGACTTTAAGTAAACAGACTAAATGAGTGACAATGACAATTCAAAAAAACAAAACTATCAGGGTTGATGTTACCTTTCCAGAAAATCAAGAATATATTCAAACTAAGTTTAAAGATCTTAAGACTCACTCATTTAGTTAAAGCACACCGATGGTTGTTCTGCCTCACCACTTGGAGGCACTCTTTTACAACTCCTTCACTCAAGTCTTAACCATAGCTGATTCCCAGTCTTATGATGACAGTATACTATTATGCCTAAATAAATACACAATATGTTATATTCCACACAATTTATTCACGTTTTTTGCATCAAAAATCATATGAAAAGTTTGTCAAACGAAACAACACTATCATTGATGTCACAGGATTCACAGTATACAAAAACAGAGTATGGCATGATATCCCTCTCTGAACAAGTCACGGTAAACATTGCATGATTGACTCTAATTAAACACATGGTCCAGTTTAAGGTCTCCGATATAAAGGCATTTACATATTTAGGCAAATATGACTGGGATTGTCTCATGATTTCAACCCAAAATAAAACGTCACAAAAATAAATATATTATGATATAATATTTTGCAACATTATCAATCCAAATGGTTTACATTTTATTACCTTATTTACCATTACGCTATTTGTGCGCAAACTGGCACCAAGACTCTTATATAAATAAAAATGTAATGTTGTTTTCTAAGCTATACATTAAAATCTATTAAACAAATACAACAAACCTGAGAATCAGTCTTAGTTTTTTAACTGAGTAAAACATGACTTGCCACATATTTTAAGTCATTTTACAGATGTAAATGTTTAATCGTAGCTAACATTTAAACTCAGAAAATGGACTGAACATTTCCATTATTACAAATACAAACATTTTATCACACACAATCCAATAAAGTAAGCTGTAAGGAAATGAATAAACCAAATCAAATCAAATTAAATATTGTAGCCTCACTTTACATTACACATCAGGTATGTACAAATTTGAGAGCACATGTGGGGCTGGGATTGTCAGTGCCATCGAACATATTTAGACATTCCTTCTCCCAAAATATCAAAACCAGTGCAATTGTCCACTTGCTCTGCAACACACACACAAATCCTTCCACTGTGAGACGTCACTGTGTAGCCGAGGGTTCAGAAAGTAAGCCCGACAGACCGTCCTCTGCCAGCTGGGACAGGTATTTCTGTGAACCAGAGGAGAAAAGGAAAACATTACAATCCAAAATAAATATGTATACAAAATGTGGTAATGTTTTCCCCAAATTACAACCCAGACCAAAACATCCATATAGAGGCTCCACAGGGAGGAAATATGAAAAGCAGCGTCTTGCTAAATATCGGATTTGTAGTCTGACAACCAGACAAGCTTTTTGGAAACCAGCATGTTGTATTTTACTAAACATTTTTAAAGTAAAATTAAACATTTAATAAAAAGGGTTTTCAGTTTATTCATCACAAGTTAATTGCAGTGAAGAATACTTTTGAAAGGATTTTCCGCAAATGCAACGATGTAGTTGCACATTTTAATCTTTAAAATGAAGTATATGAATATAACATCAGCAATCACCAGTCAGTAAAACTGCATCCGATAAGCTCGACTCAAATATCTGAGGATGGGAGCCTAGATTTATCGGAAGCGGCTTTTTTCTCATCTGTTTTTTTATTTTACTGCAGTTAAATATTTGGGTGAAAAGCTGTGCTTAATGATGTGTTGGAGTTTAAATTTAATTAATAATAATGTATACAAAAAGTTACAAATATCTGTTAATTGATATGTTAAAGATGTCTTTAGATGAGTAAAGTAAAACAAGAATCCTATGGTAAAAAAGGACCAAAAATGATGTAAAACTATTTTAATAGCAGAACACAAACAGAGAATCGTGACGGACAGCACAAGTGTTAAAAAAAATGTTTTCCTCTTGGAATGTAATCCATAAAAGGTTTGAATCCCTGCTCTCCGGCTTGCCTCAGCTGTGCCGCTAGGATGAGAAACGCAAGAAGGCTCAATGCTGAGTAATCAGAAACTTAATACAGTTTCAAGTTTACGTGCAATGTGTGTATGTTCTTTCGTGTGTATGTTCTATTTTCTGTGCCCATCCTAATGCATTCAAGGCCTTTCTTTTGGATTAATCTGTTCATTTTCTTTTCAATTAAGTGTTAGGCTCGTACATTTTTCTTCTTGATTTAAACAGTTAATCAATGATCAAAACTAACATTATTAGTTTCTTTGTATATTCATTGTTTTTTGCACTGCGGTTTTTAAAACACCATACTTGATTTAAGTAAGACTTATCCCCAAAATGGGACGATCATTGGAACGAAAAGGAAAACAAATAATGTAACGTGCATATGCTGCATGCATGTGAAGTAATAACTCACCAACTCAACAACAGATGGTGTAATCTTTTGTAATCTTGTGAATGTTGCTACTAGACCACACTGACTTTGGACCACACCAGCAGTGTACAGTGTGGGCATACAGACTTTCATTTTAGCTGACACTAACTCCATCTGGTATAAAAGGTGTGACAGTATATGCACAGAAAATATACAACATATCTACATAAACACAATATGCTTGCTCGTATAATTCATGGACATTTTATTCATCACCAGAGTGCAGTGTGTACCTGGAGGTTCCTGTAGTGCACGGTGCTGCGGCAGTGTGTACTCTTGGCCGTCTCCTCACTGTTATAGAACAGTTCGCAGAGCTTACAGTAGAAACCCGTCCTCGGCACAATGAACTCCACTCCTGTTAGACAACAAACACAACTATAAGCTTCGTCTGACTGCATCAGCGTTTTGACATTTAAATGATATAGTTAAATAGTACTTTGCAATCGCATCATACAGGGATTCTGCAGGAAAAGTAGAATTTAAGAACTTTTAAAGATTCTTAAGATCGTAGCGATTTAAATGTCATACCCATTTGTATTTTGTATACTGGCAGAAGTATATTGGAAAATTAGAAGACCGTGAAAGAAAATGAATCCCGGAATTATTTAAGTACTAGAACACGTTAAATAATACAATAGTCAAATATAACCGCAATCTAAGTCTAAATCTAGTTTAATGTAAAATCTTAAGGACTGCTTGCATAGCATGAAAACACGCTTCAGTGATGTGTTTAAGTAAATTCAATGAATAAACTTCATTTACCCGCGGGATTTTTTTTTTTTATGACCAACTTCATTATTTGTTGTTAACAGAACTATGAACTAATACAATTGTACTCGAGAGAAAATGCACATTGACAATTGAATGTAACACTTTTTAAGGATCACGGAAACTTTGAACAATGAACTAAGACCAATTATAGTAAAAATCTCTTACTTAATACTTCATATTTACGTTCACAGATAATATTCTACTACATAAAAACTATAACATCATTTTATAGCATGTTATTTTCACTCTTTAAAAAAACAAACACTGTCTGAGCACCAAAGTCCATTTGAACAACACACATTTGACCGTGACAGTAAGAAAACAAAAACAAAATTGCAACAACAACAACAGCAACCGGATGAGTCATCTTTGTTAAATTTGTCTCAGACGTGCTGTCGATGGATACAGTTTGCTCTGCACACACAAACAGAGACAGCCGCTCGTGAGTCTGTACTGCGGTCTGCTGCTGATACCCGGCTTCACGGCTTACATAAGTCTCCATGCAGCAGGCCCAACGCTGGCCGTGTCATTTGAGCCGTAATGATAATATAAATACTCATCTCTCAGAGGTGCATTTCACAAACTGCTCACGGAAATAGGTCAGCAAGTGTCCAAGCAATTCCAATCAATTAGAGTGCTAATGCAACAGGTTGTCAGTGCACTTATTAGTGGGCTCCATGATAAGACTTTAGGACTTAAATCAAAAGACTCAATGGAGGCTACTTGTCTCTGTGACAATAAGTCAATATAGACCTGGGCTTAATCCAGGAGAGTAATCGGAGACCTTAAATAAGACAAGATTAAATAAAGTCACCAAGGATTTCAAATAAAGTGCATATAGTTCTCATTTGCAGTGTATTTTTAAACATTCAAGTTCAAATCAGAGGAGTTATAAAACTTGTGCCTACCCAAAGGGATGCCGTGTTCACTGACAGCTTTGTCTTGCTCACGAGACGGCGAGGGAGCCTCAATCTCTGTAAAAGGCATATTAATTATGAAAACATCACAAATGGTGCTTTTTGGGGGCGTGATCAGAGAGCGATCACAGTATACGGCACCCTTTTTAACACCTAGGTTACCAGAATGCAGTTTAGGACACACAAATCCATTTTTCTTTAAAAAAAATCGAATTCCTCATATCTCATACTTTACTTGTCATTCACTTTTACATACAATCCTTTTTTCCATCACAGTGCTATATTTCTATCTCATCATACGTCTTATTGACATTGTATCGTTTTATGATAAATAAATATTTGAAACTATTTCCTTTGGAAATAAAAAAGACTGGTTGCAACAGTAACTCCTGTTTGGAGTATAATCTATAGTTGTGATCAAAACTGCAGCCTTGTGTGTGAACTAGAGACAACTGAAACATAAATACTTAAATGATTGATTCATTATTTGACTAACTCTCTCCTATTTAGATAGACTCTAAAAACGTAAACCATCCCTGTAGGAGGCCTAAATCTGATCACTGGATCTCGCTTTGTTCTGCTGTAAACATTTGGCTTCTCTTATCTGAAAAGTACCTTTTTTAAGAATGCTGTCCTTGTGATGAACCCCATTATTGATTGTTTCTGGGACCTTTCCTACTTCCACGTGTTTGCCATCTTGTGATACGTAAATATGATTTTCCATCAGCTCCTCTGAAGGCCCACTGCGGGTCACTTTGTCCTCTAAACATGTCTCCTCCAGGGCAGCTTTGAACTCCTCACTGGGGAAGTCACTGAGGTCAGTGACTGGTAGCTCAGGAGTCGTTGCACTGAACATCTGCTCTTCAGGACTGCTTGCACTTATAACATTCCCTGGCTTTTTGTTAACAGATGTTTCTTCTGGGTGTCCAATATCCCTGCTAGATGTTTCCTGCACCTCCAAGGAGGAGGGGGTAGGGGGTGGTATGCACTCCTCCCCTGCTTCTTCACCTGTAGGCTCTTGGGGGCGGGATACAAACTCTTCCAGCTCGGGAAGGTCGGGCTCAACTATGGAATCATCTTCTCCTCCAACTTCATCTACAGTGACCAGTTCCTCCATGTTCTTAGGGTACCAGCAGTCTCCATCAGTATCATCTCCACTTTCCCACTCCTTCACCTTAGAGATTGGACCAAGAAAAGAGTTGTTAATACTTCTATTCACACTGAAGTAGCATTAACCTTCAAATTGCGGCATGAAGGAGTTTGAATGTGTAATAAATCAAATCATAGATCATCACTTACAGTGTTTCTTTCTTTACTACATTCTATCGTCTCTTTTGGCATGTCGCTTTGCTGAGGTGAAAACGATTTTTCTTTTGACTGGCGTTCCTGGAAAAATAGATGATTAAGAAGGTAGAAGGATGTGCAATGTGAAGCAGTTTTACACACAACACTCTTACATATAGATATGATTCAAAAAGTTACTCACAGTATTTTCAGTAGCATTTTCTTTATCGTGTTTGTCTGTAGTGGTGTGCCTCCTGCTTGTCTTTTTGCCCTTGCCCCTGTCTGGTGAACCCGGCCTCTTGTCCTCTAGTGTTCTGCGAAGTGGCTCCTCAGTTATCTCAAACACAGAATGCCTCGATCTATTATGGTAGTCGCCTCCATCTCTCCTCTTGGGCTTTGTGTCGTGCCTCTGGTATGGAGGTCTAGGCGGCTTGTCTGACTTGTACATTTGTTCCTTCATGTAGATGTCATCGTCCATGTTCCTGTACGAGTTGAAAGACATGCCTTGAGGGCTGCCTCGCGGTTGCCAGTCTCTGTTGCCCCTGATCCCTTCACCTCCGCCGCCTCCTCGCTCATCTGCAGATCTCGAGCTGATATGATCCAAGGGTTTCTGGTAAACCTTCCGGCGGTCGGCTGCTCGTCCACTAGGCCGATCATCATCCACGCTGCCCTCATTTCTCCATGGGTCTTCCCTTTCCCTGTCGTCCTCACCCCTTCTCAAGTGTGACGACCGATCCCAGGAACCCTGGCGGGGGCCCATGCCATTGCTGCCTCTTTCCGGACCCCTGCAGGATGCGCCCTGGGGGCTGTGGGCTGAGCTGCATGATGTAAAACTTGGGCTGTGGGAATGAGGGCTGAGGGATCGGCTGATTGGGCTGCGGGAGCGCGCTCTCTCTGGGATGTAGCTGCAAGGAGATGATGGAAAGATTACATGGAGAAATCCCATAAATCTGCATTTTGTGTTGCTATACATATGTATATATTTATATATATATCACACTAACTCAACTTAAAGTGGACCTATCATGCTATATTTGACAAATATATTGTAGGGCCATACCTATACAAAACATGTCTGTGAAGTTTTTTTTTCAAAATACCAAACAGATCACCCATTGTAGCCATGCCTCATACTGCTCAAACCCCTCTTTTGCAGCCCTGTTAGAGAAAGGCAGATTTTGGGTCCTTAGCTTGCAAAAAAGAAAGAAGAGGAGGCGGAGCTAATGCCTGATCAGAATTCTACCAGAGAAGTTAAATTCGGTTGTGATAAAACACCATCCTGTTTAAACCACGTCAAGGACTATTTCTGAAATAGTATGGAGCTCAAATGCTTTTTCTCTTGCAGGTTTATCACAAGGTGAGTTCTTTTTTTATTTCCTGCTTTTTAAACACATGTGCTCTTCAGTACAGGTTAGCTCTGATTGTTAGCGAGGCTTGCTAATGTAAACAAAGTCGAGATTACGTCCAAAACACGTCAGGCATTGTTTCTGATGGCAACTTTCTGTGGGTCCGCCACCAATTATTCCGGGCTGACGTCAGCTCGGACGGAATCTGTATCCGCTCGTTGTACACCCGTTTTTAAAAGATTTGTGTATGGAGGAAAAGAGAGAGGGTTTTATTTTCTGATGCTGCGTGAGTTCCCCGACGCACCGGGGACACATATTTATGTATAAAAGACATCACAAAGTGCATTTTGCATGATAGGTCCCCTTTAACTTATAATCAGTGACATTTTCTACTCAATGATTTTGCATTTGCTCTTTTAGTGACTCTCAGTAAAAAGTATTCAAGATTAAGAGTCGAAAGAGAAGTGGCCTTACTGTTCGTGTTCTTGCATCTCATCCCTTTCCTGCTGAGAGGTGATGTCGTGGATGATTGTTTGAACATCTTTACCTGGTTTCTAAACAGAAAGGAAATTCACATTTTCACAATTTATTATTTGGCAGCCTATAACTTGTGTTAGCTGTTTACTTTGTTCATTTAGTCTTACCTTGAGTTGCAGCTCCTTGTATCTCTTAGACATTCGTATGAGAAGTTTTTGATTGTTAATCGTAGCTGGAGTAAGTTGATAGTATTGAACCATGGCCTGAGCGGCTTCAACATATGCCATCTCAAGAAATGCCTGAAGGGAGAACAGAAAATTGCTCAAACAATATTCCATTATATAGTTTTCCCTGTACAAACCTGTTTAATATCTAGGATTTGAGACTGGATTCAAGCAAATGTTTAAAAATCATCATCACAAGTTAACACATTTCCACGCTATAATAAATCACCAGAACAGTTACTCAAGTGCCTGTAACCAATACCACGATTTTAGTTTAAATATGATAGGGGTATATATATATTAATGACGCGGCAGCAAGAGAGTGAGCTGTCATGTTCTGGTAGTTAAACAGCCAGTAAGATATGACAACATATATGATATCACACAACAGCTGCAGAAGAAAAAAACTGTTGATAATCATAAAAATGCACATTGATACTTTGGTTATTGACAAAAGTAATTTCAAATTTAAATATTTGTTCAACTATGTTTTTTTTACTCGACAGGAAAGAACTCTGTTGAAGCCCTGAGAGGTAAAACCTACAAATATGCATTGGTTTATATGAATAAGAAATGAACGATGAATAATAATGTTCTTGTACCTGATGGGTGGAGCGCATGAGGATGTAGTTGGTGACTTTGCCAAAGGGTATTCCCAGGTGGATGACATCATTCTCAGTGCAGCTGCCTTCAGGGAGGTTGCAGATGTGAACGACCCGCCCTATTGTTGCCTGTATGGGTGGAAATGGCTGCAATTAATGGAACATTTATAACCATACATCACACTGATCTTTGAAAAACAATTTACTGAACATCTGAAAATAGCTGTTGTTCAACTGCAGTTCATCTAATGGCCACTTATGGCTTGCTCCAAAAGCATGAAATTCCCAGTGGACCCCCATGTTAAAACGCAGTGTCTGGCTCACGTCTCTCAGTGCATGTCTGCAAACCATTTGGAGCTGAACCTGACTAGAAGACTATCAACATCAGCGTTTCTGTTGTTTCCCCGGCTCACACTGCAAGGAATCTGGGTGTGACACTGGATGACCAACTGTCCTTTACTGCAAACATCGTTGCTACAACCCGCTCCTGCAGATACACTCTCTACAACATCAGAAAGATACTTTGCCTACTGACCCAGAAGGCAACGCAGGTCCTGGTCCAGGCTCTTTTCATCTCACGCCTTGATTACTGCAACTCACTCCTGGCTGGTCTACATGCAAGTGCCATTCGACCCCTGCAGCTCCTCTAGCATACAGTAGCCAGACAGGTCTCTAATCTACCTAAGTTCTCTCATTCATACCAGCCAGTCACTGCTTTCGCATCGGGCAGTTCTACCTCACTGCAAGTAGGACGCTAGTACCCCTCCAGAAAAACACGGGTGTTTGCTATCCTGGCTTCAATATGGCCAAACAAGCTGCTCCTTCATATTAGGACAGCTGATAGTCTATATATCTTGCGTCCCAGACTGAAAACCAACCTGTTACGACTGCTCATTGGCCATTAAAAGCTGACACACAAACTGTGTAGTATTAAAAAAAGGTTTGGAACTAATGCACCATTAACAGCCCCTGCCGGGCCTTGTCATTCCCTAGCTCCACCCTCTCAACCAAATATGGTGACTTCTTGCTCTGTAAAAACAAAACAATATGACTACATCCAACATCTCAAACTAGAGGCTTCAAAACAGGAGCCCAAAACCCAATGGGTGACATCACAGTGACCAAATCCACTTCTTAATATGGATAACACTTTACAGTAAGAAAAAAAAAAAAGTACACATATAAAATTGTATATGTGATCTCTCAACAATCTTTGTAGCACATCAGAATGATCAGACTGTAAGAAATAAACCTGTCTAAGATCAATGTAACACTATCACACAGTATGTCATGTCATTTTCCCTCCTTGATGCAACCCATCTCATTTCATCTATTAATAGTTCCTTGACAGTAGTGCAGTGGCGATAATGGAAGTCTACTTGTTTGGATTTAGAGACTTGTCAGCTGACAGGCCCCAGACATTTCACACATTTGATACAAATCCCTCATGGCTGCCAACTATAGCGACCTGCATAGCTTTTTAACTTAAAGGAGAGTGACTAAATTAGATGGTAAAACTGATACAGACCCATTTGGATATAGATATATTATATCACTATTTATGCCTTATTATTTACTCTTAAACTATATATTTTTTTATTCTATAAGGCAGACAATGTTAAGATTGTATAGTCTTGATTTCCTTATGTACGAAAATCTTATTAAGGTAATAGATCATGTAGAGAACTACATGGCAGGGACTGTGGATGTTGTGGAGAGGAAGACTGAGGTCCATCATGCATTGTAAGCATGCTAATAGTGGTTGTTTCACCGCTCCTATTAGTTTTGCTAGATCATTTACCTACAAAATTACTAACTTGAAAAGACAAGTACCACCTACTGATATAAAATCTCTATCTTTAATTATCATCTAACTAGCCGGTGCACATACCGCTTGACACTTTGTATTCCTCTAACACAGTGTTTCTCAAACTTTTTCCTACCAAGGACCACTTAACCAATAAAAAAATCACTTGAAAATGGTACAAACAAGTGGCAACATGTGTGATGAAGGTGTTTATCTGGGCTATATCATGCAATCGAAAGTTAAACTTGAGCTTGCTCCATTGCGGAGATATTCCCGCGAGAGTGCGGAAAACTTAAATGTATTTATTTATTTCAAATGTGAAATGTTACCAATATACTCACGGACCACTAGGGGGCGCTCACGGACCACCAGTGGTCCGCGGACCACACTTTGAGAAGCACTGCTCTAACATCATAGCTATAAGAGGTTGTAAATTCAGCCTGTCATGTCTAGGAGTCTGATTTCTGCAACCATTGTACTGCAACTGCAAGTTTTGCAGTGCCCCTACTCCTCCTCCTCCTCCGCTTCCTGCTTCTCCAGCTCACAGACCTGACGGACAGTTCCATGTGTGTGACAGACTGGGGTTCTAACTCGGACCAGCGACCAGAGTCTCTGTTTTTACAGGGAACTTGTTCAGGCAAAACCCAACACCAACATAAACTTCACACTGGGTCCAATGGCTGTAAAGTGTAGAATGTATAAAGGGGAGGAGAAGTCACTTTACTACGCATGTTGAAACATAATCAGTGTGTCAGTATTCAAAACATACATGAAGTGCTGATCACATATAGTCTATCAATAACATGTGATTTTATCTGAGAGAAACCTGATAACTGAGTACTCCGACTTTTATTTAAAAGGTTAGGCAACCATACCCATGTGTTTTGGACGTCTCCTTAACTAAGAAAGTTTTGGGATAAAGAGTTTGAGGCCCTTAATGAAGTGTCACACTAAGGTGGCACTACTAGGAGTCATAACATAGGGCTTCGAGGTAATAGCTAGGAAATATCTTTTGTAAATATTGCTTTTGCTAAGTGGCTTAAACCAGACAATACAATTGTTGGACTGAAAAGGTGTGGAAAATCTATCAGATGGAACAAATGTTCATATTCTCTGAGAATCCAGACATAAATATTTTTTTAAAAGGTGGAGTCCTGCAATTACTGTGCTGATCCGGTAAGTTGGTTTCACCACACCTTCTGAACTATTCCAGTGTCTCAACTTCCCAATCGAGGTGTATCTGGCGGCAGTGGCCTGCACATTCACACACTTACATTATGGGAGTATTATCTGTATTCTTTCCTTTAATGTTATCTTTCTTTGTATCGGCTTTGTGGATACAGCTGAATGGAAATGGAAAAAATAGTTGACAAAAGATTGAATATGTTCTCGAATAGAACTGTAACTGAAATAAAAACGTTAAAACCTTAAAATAAAAATACTTTAAGCTCATGACACAATACTACACATTTGATAGTCTTGATTTTGGAAAGTTCTCTTTTTTTTTTTACATAAATCATGAAAAGCCATATTGTCATTCAACCCCAATACGACCCAATCAAAAGAGGATCTGGAAGAGCCAGATAATTGAATTACTGAGCCACAAATGAATAGCTTCTGGCCAGTGAGCTGACATCAGCAGCTTCAGATGATGAGTGATAATTCCATTAGCAGCTCTGTGCCACGACCAAGAACACACAAAGGTCAGTGCAGGTTGGGCTCAATAAACACATCCAGAAATAGGCTGTTTATGTCTTTTGAATATTAGAGAGAATAAGAGGCTCTCTGATAGCACTCACTTATGTCTGACCTGTAAAATGTCATCTGTGTCTGAAAGCTCAGACAGTTTGAACACAGGCTCATGCGTAGAACGGTAGCGGTTTCAGTTAACAGAGGCAGAGGGCTATGCCATGTCACTGCCTACTCTCAAGGAGACACTACACACTCTGCAGGGGACTCTATAAATGGTTTGAATTGCAGTATAGACTTTTAACATTATTTAACATTAAATAAATAAAAGTAATGACATTTTTGGTTGAAACACCTTATCAAAACAATGTCACATCTTTAGGCCTTAATTCACACATACAAAACAGGTTATAAACTAAAATTCCCCAAAACATTAAAGAACACTGCTACAGATATAAATAAATAAGAGTAAACATAGTCAGTCATACTGAGGCCAATTTTCCAAGTAAGCTCTACAATAAATATATTTTAATCGAGCTTAAATTCTGAAGTTAAAGGTGGGGTGGGTAAGAATGGAGAAACCAGCTCGAGTGTGCTAGAATTTGAAAGTACACAACAGGAAAAAATCTGCCCGTTCCTTCAGACTTCCTTACAGAGCCCCTCCTCCAACACACACGAATGTGCACATGACCAATGAGGGCACGAGATAAGTTTGTGCACAGATGGAAGGCTGACAGGCAGGTAGGCCATCCAGTTATTTTAGCCGGCTCAGATGATTGGTCGTGCTTTTTACAGCGCCACGGCTTCCACAGATGACATTTTTTTATGTATTTATTGTCAAAGCATTTAATGTATTCATTGCTATCGGGATGTTAAGAGAATTCCATGGAATATAACAAAAAGTGTTTCTGAAGTAAATTACCTAACCTACCTTTAAAGTGGCAAAAAAAACTTTTTCTTAAAAGTGATTGTAAAGTCAATATTGAATGCACAATGCAATAGTTGTTAAATAATGACACCATAATCATTTAGTTTGGTTCCCTGCATACTTCTTAATAATACTGGGAGTGTTTAACTATATTTCTCAATGAACATGGATTGTTAAGGTTGTTACTTGCTTTGGACAGTAGTCAGGTTTATTATAAGCTGCACCCACTAGACTCGTAATGGGAGCCAATCTTCCCCTGCCCGACCCACAGAAAATAGTCATTATAAACTAACAGGATCCGACCCGTAATTCATTAACATTAAGCATTTCAGTGCAATTGTGATACATTTGGACTGAGTTGAAAAGTTGTCTGTTTCTACTTTAACATTGAGTGAAGTATAGCTTGTTCATTTAACAAATTAGCTTCATCACGCATTTACATTTTTACATTTGAGTTGTCATTCTAAAAATCCGTGAAATTTTACTTTTTCGTATTTCTGCAGAAATCTACTTTACACTACAGTCAATAGAGGTGAAGCTCTCAACACCATGACATACTGAACTAGAGCTAAATGGTGTAAAGATAACGACCATATCGCACTGCACTGCTTTACTCCTTACACTGAGAGCGTGTTGACTGACATTAGCTGGAATCTCTAATAAAGACATGCTTGTTTATTTGTACAAAGGAAGATCCATGTTGGAGGATCCAGGGATATAGTCAGTCTGGTTTCACAGTTTCTCCCCACGTTCCTGTGCGAGCTGCTCGCACGCCAATCCCTCAGATCGCTTTACTAGTCTCTCACCAGTCTGAAATGTTACACCGCTGCCTGGGGGTGTGACCCATGGGTCTTAAGGTCTGTGCTCCTCACAGCAGTTAGCTCTAATCCCTTGTTTATCTCAGCTTGAGTTCCCTTATCACGTGAAGCTACTGTGTTATTTCAAGGTGGGATGCTGGAAACTCCAGTCGTGGGCTGTTGTGCATCTGGTATGTTTGTATGGGCGAGCTTCTCTGTACAGGATGTAGACTCTGATCGTTAGATCACGGATAACCTATTGATTATTTTCAATTAAGAGTTATACACGTATTAAACCTCTGAAAAAACTTCACAAATTAAAACTGCATGTGGTTGTGTGTGTGCATTTGTGCTCTGAGTTCACCACAAGGGTTTAAAGCCAGTAAATCCCCACCTGTTCTGCTTCGACAGGTGTGTGTTTATAGCAACCAACATTAGCTCATGTAGCACAGCCTTCACATATTTCCCCACTCATAAAACAAAAACCCATTATTATTAACCAACCTTTGAGGCATATGACTTTCACACTACTGATTTTAGGCTCCTTTTAAATTGGCTCCCCGGACAACAAATGGCTGACCCAAAAAAAAAAGTCATGCACGTTTGTGGGAACGGAAGAGGGGGTTTGACAGTGGAAGAGATGTTGTTTAACAACATGCAATTCCGTATTCTCAGATATCCCTTAGTGCCTGAGTATTTTAATAATTGTCTTTACTATAATAATTTTTTACTATAAACTTCTATCTTTTTATTTCAGTTTCTTATGTCATATGTAAAAATGCATGTGATATGTATGTACAATATTTGTATGCCTTTTAGATTTCTCAGAAAATCCCAAAATGTGTCCAAACACACCATATAGACTGAACAAAAATATAAATGCAACACTTTTGTTTCTGCTCCCATTTTTCATGAGATGAACTCAAAGATCTAAAACATTTTCTATATACACAAAATAACCATTTCTCTCAAATATTGTTCACAAATCTGAAAAAATCTGTGATAGTGAGCACTTCTCCTTTGCCGAGATAATCCATCCCACCTCACAGGCGTGGCATATCAAGATGCTGATTAGACAGCATGATTATTGCACAGGTGTGCCTTAGGCTGGCCACAATAAAAGGCCACTCTGAAACGTGCATTTTTATCACACAGCACAATGCCACAGATGTCGCAAGTCTTGAGGTAGCGTGCAATTGGCATGCTGACAGCAGGAATGTCCACCAGAGCTGTTGCCCGTGAATTGAATGTTCATTTCTCTACCATAAGCCGTCTCCAAAGGCGTTTCAGAGAATTTGGCAGTACATCCAACCGGCCTCACAACCGCAGACCACATGTAACCACACCAGCCCAGGACCTCCACATCCAGCATGTTCACCTCCAAGATCGTCTGAGACCAGCCACTCGGACAGCTGCTGCAACAATCGGTTTGCATAACCAAAGAATTTCTGCACAAACTGTCAGAAACCGTCTCAGGGAAGCTCATCTGCATGCTCGTCGTCCTCAGCGGGGTCTCGACCTGACTCCGGTTCGTCGTCGTAACTGACTTGAGTGGGCAAATGCTCACATTCGATGGCGTCTGGCACGTTGGAGAGGTGTTCTCTTCATGGATGAATCCCGGTTTTCACTGTTCAGGGCAGATGGCAGACAGCGTGTGTGGCGTTGTGTGGGTGAGCGGTTTTCTGATGTCAATGTTGTGAATCGAGTGGCCCATGGTGGTGGTGGGGTTATGGTATGAACAGGCGTATGTTATGGACGACGAACACAGGTGCATTTTATTGATGGCATTGTGAATGCACAGAGATACCGTGACGAGATCCTGAGGCCCATTGTTGTGCCATTCATCCACGACCATCACCTCATGTTGCAGAATGATAATGCACGGCCCCATGTTGCAAGGATCTGTACACAATTCCTGGAGGCTGAAAACATCCCAGTTCTTGCATGGCCAGCATACTCACCGGACATGTCACCCATTGAGCATGTTTGGGATGCTCTGGATCGGCGTATACGACAGCGTGTTCCAGTTCCTGCCAATATCCAGCAACTTCGCACAGCCATTGAAGAGGAGTGGACCAACATTCCACAGGCCACAATCAACAACCTGATCAACTCTATGCGAAGGAGATGTGTTGCACTGCGTGAGGCAAATGGTGGTCACACCAGATACTGACTGGTTTTCGGACCCCCCCAGACCCCCCCAATAAAGCAAAACTGCACGTTTCAGAGTGGCCTTTTATTGTGGCCAGCCTAAGGCACACCTGTGCAATAATCATGCTGTCTAATCAGCATCTTGATATGCCACACCTGTGAGGTGGGATGGATTATCTCGGCAAAGGAGAAGTGCTCACTATCACAGATTTTTTTCAGATTTGTGAACAATATTTGAGAGAAATGGTTATTTTGTGTATATAGAAAATGTTTTAGATCTTTGAGTTCATCTCATGAAAAATGGGAGCAAAAACAAAAGTGTTGCATTTATATTTTTGTTCAGTGTACATCAGGTTGAAATATACACTGGAAATCATGTGAAAATGTTATGAAATATTAATTAATTTGAGTTATTTGTAATGCAACATTAAAATTGCCCAAATTGTTTATACTGTGACTTTATTAAAAATGTAATGACTTTTGTAAGAGGTTGCTATATAAACCATAATGTACATTGACTACACTGTGTATCTCTGTTAAATATAACACGAATCCCCACTGACAGAGCTCATTTTCACCTCGCTTATTATCTGCACTGTGCTTTCCAAGAGACCTGCCTTTGTGATGGTTGCCTATGAACAGCTGATGGTTTTCAACCCCAGTCGAGAGCCAACACTTTTGGCCAGGAAAACTGAGTGTAGCGCATCAAGTGCTGGTATATAAACTCTAAGAAATACTGATATTTATTATAAGCCAAAGTCAAGTTGAGGTGATACCATATCTTCCTCTAAAGTAAGCTTTTATTTCATATATGTAATATATCATGGGCTAGATAATCGTACATTTCCATACATAGTTTCCAGCCACCATTTCAATGACACACTTTACCAGGCTATAGAGTTGTCAAGCCCAGACAAAGCCTTCTGTTGCCCCAGTAGCTGTCAACAAGAGGATCTGTGTCAATTCATTAAGCAAAAACCTTCTGGTTTCATTCATCACACACCTTATACACCATTTAAAGTATTTAAAAAAACATGGAAGAGCGTAATCAGCGATGAAGAGATAGTAACATATAGTATTACTTGGCACAACCCCCCTTCCCTCCATGATGTGTTATAAACGTAGTCATTAATTTTAAGTGAAATGTTAATCATTAATCATTTTGAACATTTCCATGAAACATGATATAATTGGATGTGGCTGGATTCGTGTTCAAGGATTACAGCTGTTCCTTATTTGTTCCTGTCACAACATTTGAAATATGTCTAGGGCAAACTCTAATAATCCTGCACATAATACAACATAGTTTGTCTGACCTTTGACTCTGGCTGATGGGAGGAAAATCCTGTGTCTGACGTGGGATAAATCTTCATGGCTGCAGCAGGCAAGTATGATGCATTAGCTCCAGTGGATACATCTGTGGAAACCATTAAATTCAAAATTGTCTGCATCTGTCATCAAGTGCTCGATAAAGTTACATTTGTTGACTTCAAAGCTCCATTTTATAAATATTACCTACAAAGTGTATCATTTGAAATCATTATTAGACATGATTGCTTTCTAGTTGTTCAATTTGTACTATTAAGGAACTAGAAAGCACTAGGTTGGAATAACAGAACTCAAAACATGCCAAATAGCTAACAACTGACATCCAAGAATATTTGTTTTACTGTATGGACGATAAAGACAATGTCTTTGGTATTGTTGGTCTTTACAGTACAGTTCCTTATGAAATGGGTTAGAGGTATGTCTTTGTCATACAAACAAATATTAAGATTATTATTCATATTCTATAGACATCATTTGCATTTAATCCTAAAACTAGTTGAATGTACTGTCATTTTTATGATATGGCCCCTGCTGCTGGATATGTAAAATAGTATGATGGGATTGTTCTCCTTGTTTCCAAACACTACATTCTTAACTGAAACAAGAATAAACCTAAAGTTACATTTGTACCAGTAACTATAGGTTACCTGAAGGAAGAGACAAACTCCAACTAAAGGCTTCTCAAAAAGTTAGGCATCTCTTCAAGCTGTTTGCAGCCAACTATAGGTAGTTTGTCTTAAACCAAAAGGCAGTAACCCTCAAAAGCATATTAAGATGTGGCTTAGTGTTGCTGTGTACCATATTTTGGATACTCTAACAGCATACATCAATGTGCGAAAATACACTGTGTCAAGTAATAAAAACATGCCGCCTCACATAACTCTAGAAATACTCCCTGACCACCTATCACTCACGTGTTTTAGAAAACAGAAAAACATCACTAACACTGAGAGCAAAAAGAGAAACATGTGGTGACAAATATTTTATCCTACCTTGACTTGCAGAGGAGTAAACCATTGAGCTCGTCCCTCCAGCGTTCAGACCGCCATCAGAAGGCCTACCGACAGAGTAGTGAACAGCTCCAGCTGATACCACTGCGGAGCTGCAACAATCAGAGAAGGCTGATTTTAGCTGCCTCTCCCCTGCCTTGCGCACTCATATCTTATGACAGAGCTCATATTCATAGAAAGATTAAGACTGCTACATATAGATCAAGGAAAAGCAAGATAAAATCATTTCAACACTTGCTATAACAAACACATTTAAATATGAGCAAGGGGGAAATGAAAAAAACATGGCCATGGATAACAATTAAAAACCTGTTCACGTATTAATATCTTGATGAAAAAAAACAATGTGAAGTCATTTGCTTTGAGATTATTTTTACGTTGCCAATCAGGAGTAAAACCAACATTTTGCAATTTCAACCAAAAACGCACCTTTCATTTGCGTACAAGGTTCGGTTCTGTAGGTGTAGTTTTCCCTTCACGTGCTGGTCCCAGTCCTAAAAAATACACGCACACACACATCATATAAACAAAGTCTCAGAAAGCTTGGACAAACTGGAAGCTTGCTGCTTGGCCTACGATGGTGGCTCTTACATACCCTGTTGTATTGATTATTGTATTTTATTTGTTTAATTATTTCTCTGTAGCATTTTGGTCTGGAGGTTTAAAAGTGCTTTACAAATAAAGCTGAATTGTATTGTAATTATAGAGACAACATCTTGGATTTACTTACTTAGTAGCTGCCCCTCTAATCAACCATTTAGCTGTGGTATGTTAGATATGTTCAGGCTGAAATACTAGTTTCTTTGAATTTACCATGTACAGTTATGTTTACAAATCAACCAAATCCTCATTAATTTACGTTCAAACATTGACATGTCTATGGATTAGATTAGACTACTTTATTGTCATTAATGCAAGCAGAGTGTAATGAAATTAAGAGGGTCAAACCAGAGTGCAAACAGTCCGTTATATACAGTGGTGTAGTGGAGAGGGGGGGGGTGGACGGAGACACTATGGACGCGCTTGTGAACTGTCAACGGGGGGGTACCTCTGTGTCGCAATTTACATGATGCCGTTTAGACAATATAATAATAAAGGGCGGAACCGGCCGTCAGCGAACCGATCCGGCCTTTCTGCGCAACCGTCACTCAAATGCGGGACATTGTCTCAATTTGTGGGATGCGGGACAAATAATAACAATTCTGTGTGTGCAGTCCCGCACAGTGTGGGACACCTGGGGGGTATACTGCGAAGCAGGATTTTCGCTTAGCCGGCTAAATTCAGGGGAAACTCCGGCTTTCCGGTCATCCGAAGCTGGTTCTCTTTTTAGCAGGCTAGATCTCCATGGTAATATATGCTAAGCAGCTAACCTGGTCGGGACCAGGTTAGGTTGCAGGCTAAGAGCTCAACTCAGTGAAAGCACCGCCTGCTGACCAATCAGAGCTCAGTGTGCGGAGTTTAAAGCGATCAAGTCATATTACAGGAGAAAGGAAATACAGAAAAACTGCCGTCGCAGGAAAGACGGCCGGTGTTCCGGTTTAACTGGTTCCCCGATCAACTGGTTGACAGATGTGGAGGCGTGGCCTTCGACTGAAATACACATTTCGATCGCTTCTTCTGTCGTTTACATACATCTTTTGGTATATTTGGCTGGATAGGAACACTTTGATGCACATTCAGTACCAGTGTGTGAGGTTGTGGTTACGATGGCGATATCCGGACGCGAACAGCGAGGAATACAAAAAGAAGAACGAGTTGACATGGGCATGTCTGTTCAAAACATTGCGAGCTCCAATAAATCATTTAAACCAGCTATTGTTGGCAGACTTATTACTGAATATCGTTCTTAATGTGATACCAAGTCCATCTGAGACCTGTGTACACCTTCAGACAGCCTCCAAGTGAAGCACACGTTGTTTACTCACAGTTTGAAAGCAGCGTGGAGAAGTCTTCAGCTGTGTTAAACTGTGACCCTCTCAGGTAAACTGTGATTCGCCCATGGAAAATGGGATCCGCCCAGATTAAACTGTGTTACATCTTCTGTGGCTATCTACCAGCGATCATGTTTAATATGAAAGACACACACATACATCCCTTATAAAAACGGCATTCTGCAGCACTCATCCAGATAACATGTGACTGTTAACTCGTTTTGCAAAGATAGCAGCAGAAATATTTAGACTTGAAAATGCTGATGGGTCGGCAAACAATATTAGGAATCTTCTATTCCAACTACATAATATTCGGTGTCCATCGACATGAAAATAACAAAAAAGTTCATGCTGGACTCAAACCCGAGTCCCAACAGCGAAAGTCACTCCAGCCCTGCACGTTATCAGTGCGCCGCGGATCAACACGACATATCGAACCACCACACTACAACATTTTAGATTAACCTTGTTAAAAAGTTCCAGAAAAATGCAACCCGACCATCATTTATAATGTGAGCGAATGTATGTACACTTTAAGCCATAATATAGTATACTGACTGAGGTCTGTATCAAGCCTCATTAAGACCCACCGAGATCAGATATCCTTGTTTATACGGGTATCAAATCGACTCGACATCATATTAATAACGATATATGATACAAATGTAAGACTGACAACAAGAATAGTTTGTAAAGGATTTATTGACGTTAGAATTATTAACAAAGCACTTATATACTAATAACGGAATGGCTTATCTAAAGCCAGTTGAGTAGCACTTTAAATGTTTTGGCTCTATGAAACCTGATGTACTTTATGATTATGTTTTCTTCAAGTTTGTATCTTCTTGGTCTTATGCACTTATTGTAAGTCGCTTTAGATAAACGTGTCAGGTAAATGCAATGTCATGTAATGTAATTGACGTGAGTGTTTTGAACACTGTTATTTTATTTTTGATTCTCTGGGAAGTATCGTGTTGATCCGTGGCGCACTCATAACGTGCAGGGCTGGAGTGACTTTCGCTGTTGGGACTCGGGTTTGAGTCCAGCATGAACCTTTTTGTTATTTTCATGTCGATGGACACTGAATATTATGTAGTTGGAATAGAAGATTCCTAATATTGTTTGCCGAGACCAAGATTAATGACCCATCAGCATTTTCAAGTCTAAATATCCCTGCACACGCAGCAATGACATTTCTGCTGCTATCTTTGCAAAACGAGTTAACAGTCACATGTGATCTGGATGAGTGCTGCAGAATGCCGTTTTTATAAGGGATGTATGTGTGTGTCTTTCATATTAAACATGATCGCTGGTAGATAGCCACAGAAGATGTACACAGTTTAATCTGGGCGGATCCCATTTTCCCATGGGCGAATCACAGTTTACCTGAGAGGGTCACAGTTTAACACAGCTGAAGACTTCTCCACGCTGCTTTCAAACTCTGAGTAAACAACGTACGCTTCACTGGGAGGCTGTCTGAAGGTGTACACATGTCTCAGATGGACTTGGTATCACATTAGGAACGATATTCAGTGATAATTCGGGCAACAATAGCTGGTTTTAAGGATTTATTCGAGCGGATCACAGCTTAACACAGCGGAAGACTTCTCCACGCTGCTTTCAAACTGTGAGTAAACAACGTGTGCTTCACTTGGAGGCTGTCTGAAGGTGTACACAGGTCTCAGATGGACTTGGTATCACATTAAGAACGATATTCAGTAATAAGTCTGCCAACAATAGCTGGTTTAAATGATTTATTGGAGCTCGCAATGTTTTGAACAGACATGCCCATGTCAACTCGTTCTTCTTTTTGTATTCCTCGCTGTTCGCGTCCGGATATCGCCATCGTAACCACAACCTCACACACTGGTACTGAATGTGCATCAAAGTGTTCCTATCCAGCCAAATATACCAAAAGATGTATGTAAACGACAGAAGAAGCGATCGAAATGTGTATTTCAGTCGAAGGCCACGCCTCCACATCTGTCAACCAGTTGATCGGGGAACCAGTTAAACCGGAACACCGGCAAAAATCACCGACTGTGTGAACGTGAACATTAAAGGAATGGTATGCTCATGACACTCATTTAAAAAAAATTATCATCCGATAAAACAGACCAGTCTCTGCCAGTCTCTCTTTTTTTTTTTTTTAATCCGATGACATTATCAGTGATTTTAAACTGATTATATACCGAAATAACATCAACACTGTGGGCGCCGCCATTTCCCGGACGTGACGTAATCCATGCGTTTGGTTTTCGAAGACACGTTGATCTCCATGTTATTTACTGTAGTTTCTCTCTTCAAATATGCCTCACTGTATCGCGAAATATTGCCATAATTCGGATAGGAACAATCCACGGAATGCTCGGTTCCATCTGTTGCCAAAAGGTAAGCATAAGAAGTACATTCGGAGGCAGTGGCTAGCGAAATGTGGCCGGCCCGAACCGAGAGATTTACAGGCTCATGTATGCAGCGAACATTTCACATTTCCGGACGACTACTCTGAGAGTATGATCAAACATAACATGGGATTTAAAGAACAACCATTACTCAATTGAGATGCAGTACCATCGGTCTTTCTGGTGTCATCACCGACCAGGACATCAGTTCGGCCAGTAGAGAAATCGCCCTCTGCAAGTGTGAAGCGACGGAGGAGCAGAAGTAGTGCTCGGAGTAAGAATAAGGTATGTTATAGCGCATTTCCATTGCAGCGGCTAGCCCCGTTTTAACGTCCAGGCCAGGACAGTTTTTGGTGGCCTTTCCATATAGCGTAGTACCGACTAGTGTGTATTTCAAACATTTGGACTACCTATGTTGCAAATGTATTATCTTTTCAATTTATACACGGCATCTATTGCACGTCTGTCCGTCCTGGGAGAGGGATCCCTCCTCTGTTGCTCTCCCTGAGGTTTCTCCCATGTTCCCTTTAAACTGTGGGTTTTCTTCGGAAGTTTTTCCTTGTACGATGTGAGGGTCTTAGGACAGAGGGTGTCGTATTGTCATACTGATATGTATGGCTGAATTCCCCCATCCAATCTCTTCACATTGGTCAAAACTTGTTCCTCTGCTGACGAGTCCGAACTGAAATACTCCACCATGTTTCCGTGTGTTGACAAAGTGAACGCATGGATGACGTCACGACCATCACGTGACTACTGAAAATGGCAAACATGGCGGCGGCCAGACGGAATATACAGGTCTTGATAAAAAAGAGCTATAAAATCATTATTTACCGGGGAATATCGCTGATTTCTTCAGGGTATGGTTTAAACATAACGTTTCACTAAATACTGAAGTTTTGATTAATTATCTAATGAGTGGACCATTCCTTTAATAGAATATCACCTCCATCTTCAGAGCAATCTGACTATTATAACATTAGCGTTAAGAAAGCTTACTTAAATATCGGCCACAACATAAGTAACCGGATCAGAGTACATTAAGTACAGTCCGCGGCATATCACTTCATAATGTATCATATATCTCCTTATCTGAGTCAGCTGAGCCGTATCTGGCCGTGCAACACTCACAGTGTCACATACTGTATGCAGAAGTATTATTTTAAGCAACACATAAGTTGACGAAACACTCGAGACAAATGTAATTAAAGTCAGATCGTGTTTTAGACGGGGCAGTGATATCATAAACCTGTTAATGTACGCATTCAAACACTTTTTCTTTTTCCAGCTGTATTCACCTTGCAGGTGCAGCTATGTGGCTTTTATCCTGGATAAAGTGTTTAAGTCATGGATGTTTAAAGTTTAACTTCTTCATTTTTGACTAGTATTAAAGTTCACTTTTCATTCAGGAAGTATGACGCTGCGCTGTCAGTAGTACGCTTCTCCATGTTTGTGATTGGTCTAATGCTCCAAATACCACCCCTTTCATGTGAACGCGCACCTAACTAGATAGGAAACGGCTGGCTTGAGCGATCCACTTGATAACCAGCGTCGTAGGACCGTTTAGCGAGAGCGCGTATGTTTTGGATTAGGCCAACCGGCTAACTCAAACATATCCAGGTTAGGTTGAACCAGGTTCGTAGCATAGGCCCCAGGTCACCCCACACACACACACACACACACACACACACACACACACACACACACACACACACACACACACACACACACACACACACACACACACACACACACACACACACACACACACACACACACACACACACACACACACACACACACACACACACACACACACACACAGACAGTGCTGCCTCTTACACACACACACGCTTCAAATCAAGTTTGAGCTACGTTTTTATTATAATTACTTTGAAATCTGCCTATTATGTTTTCGTCATTATTACAACAAATACACACTTCCAACTGATAACACTGGCAATGATTTTATATTTATTAGACTATTAAGTGGGGGTACGGCGTACCCCCGCGTCCAACACCCACTACACCACTGGTTATATACACATCTATCAGCAGTCTGTACAAAATAAATGCACTATACAAATATACAAGTAAAGGTATATAGATGTAAAATGTATAAATACAAATAAATACACTGAGGCGTAAATACAGTATATACATCAGTATATGTGCTTCAATTATGATGGGTCCACTCACCTTGAGGTTGTAGACCTTCTTGTCACAGATGCTACACTGGTGTGGCAGTTGAGTGGGTGTGACGGCATGGTAATCATTGACTTGGTAAGGCTGAAGTGTCCTGGTACCTGAAGATAGGGTTTCATCACTTCCATGCAGGGGTTGGTAGCCCCCAAATCCCTGTGTACCACTTGAAGAAAAAGAGGAAACTCCACTAATGTGATTGAACTTGGGGTCAGGGGTGGGCTCCTCTGGGTTATACAGTTCTGTTCTGGACCGAATTGGCTGCCCAGCTGCTGTCCACATGTTGGCGGCATTAGAAACCATATCCACCTTTCCAGTGTGACTCAAGTTAGCCGGGCCCTTCCATTGCTCCTTGGAGTTATAAACATTCACCTTCTGGTCATTGACACTAAACCCAGCTTGTTGCCCCAGCATATCACGCCCATAGAAATCTCTCTGAAAACCAACATTGCTCATGTTTTTTGCCTGTGTGTTGATCATTGTGTATTGTCCATCACCAGCAGTGGCTGATGCTGTAGATGTCCCTCCACCTAAGTTGTACTGAACACGCCGGTCAGTATCAGAAGGGTAAGTTGAGCCTGACGTTTTACCATACTCCGCACCCTGTTGGCCCACTGTTCCCCCTCCACCAGGATGGTTCAGTCTTACATTTCCTGGGTTTTGGTTGAATCCCCCACCCACCAAGGCCCCCAAGCTTGAATTTGAAGAGGAAAAACCTAGCACCCCTGTCGGAAAGCCACCCTGAGGGTTTCCAACCATACTTGAAGTCCGTAGCTGATTGAACAGGGGTTGGGACATGGCGACATTGGAAAGAACCTGATTGAGAAGAGTAGCTGCATTGGCTGAATTACCACCCTGAGCCAGTTTCAGGCGATGGAGGGTAAGCTGAGCTTGGAGCTGAGCAAGCTGGAGGCTGGCTGGTGTCAGGAAGAGCTGCTGGTTCTGCTGGTGTGGCCCCGAATGCACACCGCCGGCCCCTACCTGGAAACTCTTCTTTTCGCTGCTGTCCAAGGGCAGTGCATTGATGCTTTGAGAAAAATAAATCACAATTCACTCAATTAGTTATAAAGTCAGAAAACAGATGAAAATTGTGACCCCAAATGAATGTCACATTGAGCACAAACACGCTCTTCAATTGTAAATCAAACCATATGGCTTCTCTTCATTCTCAGTATAGATGAAATGCAGATTAAGTGTGCAACTCAAGTTTGATATACCAAGCTAGTTGCATGAATCCAAACAATTCAAACTGGAAAATACAAATTAGTGCAGAAACAATGTCAGCAAGAACCGATGGGACCAAGGTATTTGGGGCTAACAATGCTGTCTAAACTTAGTCGACTTAACTATTCATCACATTATCTATATAAGCATTTGACACTGCTCTATCTAGAAACTCCTTCTACCAACCATCAGCCATGGAGTTGTGCATGCAGGGATACCGATGTACTGAATTATGGTGTGTGTGATAATGTTTACACAGATCCTTCTTTAAAGGTTGTACTGCACATGCAGGGAAATGGCTTATAAAACAGGCTGAGGCAGTACTTCTAAGTACAAAAAAAGTTCATGGGACAGTTTAACATGAAATTATGCAACTGAATATTGTGGAAGATTATCACCTCCAGATCTGTGTTCCTCCTGGCTTATGTAGTTGGGATGTGGTCATGCGATTACATTGCCACATCATAAACTCATCATATTACAACCATGACTTATACTTTAAGCTATACAGATCTATAAACTCTGACGCTGTAGACATATGGTCCCCAAATCCCACCCTGGAGATTAAATTAAAAAAAAAAGAAAGAATGTTTAGAAAGCGGAAAAACGCAACACTGAAACTGCCTTACAGACATAATAACAGACATAATATTAACATATTATATTAATTCATACGTTTTTAAGGTTGTGCAATTGTAGTTGATCTATACAAATCAACTTTACAATGTGATATAATGGCTGGCAATTAAGAGATATCAAAGCAATTCTAAAACCTCAGTAGAAGCAAATGAACCAAAATTAGTTTGAATACAACTGATAATGGATCAGCTTTGCATCAAACATGTTTTCTTTAGAATAATATCTCTTTGCCTTTAGCATACTTGAACCATTTAAAAGTTATACCTCGTATTTATTCATTCTATCAACTACTGTATGAAAGAGACTGGAAGTCAGGCCGCTCACCACTTTAAACTTAAAAAAAGCTTGTTGTACTTTGAAAATCTGACAGCCTTCAATTTAAAATAACAGAACAGCTCTGTTCTGGACCGAATTGGCTGCCCAGCTGTTGTCCACGTGTTGGCGGCATAAGAAACCAATAAAGGTTATTGAGAGTTTGACCTAATTATAACATATTAATCTTCAAGGGCAACATTGGATATTACATTCACTGAAGCTGCTGTATTCATATCAAATCTTACACTCTTATTATTTATCTGAAAACATTTTAAAACCATTTTATAACTTTCATGTAGTGTTGCTCAACAAATGCGGGACAAAACACATGGAAGATAACATTGTTTTTAACATCACAATAAGGGCAACATTATTCAATTAAATTGTCACCAAAAACTAAAAAGCTATTCAAGGTACTGATGTTGGAGTTTTTAACAATCACTTTGCTAGGTTTGCACTTCTTCCTCTTGAACACTTGCTGAATTTTTTTGGCAATGTTGTATACAATAAAATTTATATTATTATACATTTTTAGAACAACTTTAGTCAAACTAATTTGCAATAAGATGAAGGGATCACATACTATGGGTGTTTTTGCTTGGTTTAGGTTAACATTCAAAACAAAAACATAAAGACACATTACAATTGCATCCCACATTTAAAGGAGTTACACATGTAATTAAGATTATTGACTCACTTTTGACAATTGACAGTTCCGAGTTTCACGGCTGATTGTACACACTCTTAAGTGAGTAAGCATGCTGATGGACAGATACACTGACACCATTCCAGCTTATGACTCAGAGCTATAAATACAGGAGTTGTCCTTTGCCTTCCTGACACACACTGTCCTTAATAGACTAATAAGGACTCTTGGGCTACTGGCACACTGTGCTAAACACTTCAGACCTATCTTGTGATGAAGATAGACACAAGAAGTGTCAAGGTGGATGGCGAGAGAGAAGCCTACTAATGAAATCATTGAGTGAAATAGTGAAACTGTGTCTTACTATGATTAAATCTTATTTTGCAAATGTCCACACGACCTGGAGACATACCTTCTAAAACTGCAGTGGAATTTAACTCTTTGAAAGAACATAATAAACCTTGCGTTAATAAAATTACATTATACAGTATAAACTGAAATAGTTGCTCTTGGTGGAAAATGACAAATTGATAAACTCAAGCGATTATGTCATTGGTAAAACCAAAAACAAGGAGCGTCGTTTGGTGTCTGCAGAGAAGTAACATGTCATTTAGGCATCATCTACTTTTTTTTTAAACATACATTCAACTGGGGAAACAATTGCATTTGAAAAATGTAATGAGAGATGTGTCATTTATTGAGCAACCCATACAGTTTACTTTCAATAATATTGAACACATCTTTTTTAAATCTTGCGGAAAACATCCAATTCAACAAAACTCCAAGTTGTACCAGAGAGTTCACATTGTAATAATATATGAGTGTGTAAGTTCCCAATTTGTTTCAGTTACACTTTTGTATTGTTGCATCACAAAGAAAAACTGTTAAATATTTAACATTATGTACGAGATAAGAATATGCAGATCTTATTTATAGCTGTGATGTTTAACACCAGTCTGTTTTTCATGTGTAACTATTGCCGTGGTTTTCTGGAATGAAAAATCCTCTTAACGTCAAGGCCCAGCAATGTCACAGCAGAGTTAGCTCATTTTAAGAATAGCTTCATGTGGTCATTAAAAGTCTCCTGCACTTTAATGACTATCAATTGGTTCCATACAAATGGTACCAATTGATAGTAAAATGTACACTATCCACTTTGAAATAGTGAGTGGTAGAATTTGCGTAATTTGTAAATCATCTGTAGGTTTCAGATTACAGCTAACAATGTATAAACCTGCAGCTTCTGAGGTTCAGAAAAGAAAATACTATAGGTCAAGTCAAGTCATATTTTCCATAGATGAATCTATCTTAGTTTCAAACAAGAATGGACATCTGTCCATTTGAGCGGAATGACATTTGATGTTCTTTATAATTGTTCTAATTTTATTTTACCCAGTAGCCTACAGACAAGCAATGCGACTTCTGTTAATGCTAAATCTGCCTGTTCAAACTTGTTTTCTTTTTCTTTGACCAAGTATTTACTACAAGAACATTGTAAATTGTAAATGTTTACATTTGCATTTGAACTCAACTGTTAAGTGTAGGTCTAGTGATGCATTTATGCAAACCCAATTATAATTGAACTTTCAATACATCTAAATAATTTAAATATCATAAAGAAACGGCTGCAATATTTTTAAATTACTCCTAACTCCAGTCTGCTCCCGAGAAGCAGTTTTGTCATCCAAAACCAAGTACGAGGTAGAAAGCTTGACAAGAAAATTGCCTTAGCATATTCTTATGCCTTCTTAATTAATGTCCTAATCAAAACAACACAAAACTAGTGAATACAAGTTATTATGTCAAGACTCCACCCGACTAAGGGTAACAAAATGAAGTGAACATTTACTGGAAACAATTGGCAATTAATACAGACGTGGCTTACTGCTGCATCATTCGGTTGGGAGAAAATGAAATTCTTTGGGATTAAATAACTAAGTGTAAACAAATTAACACCAAAACATACTGATGGATAATAGTTTGTTGAACAAGTCTTATTCTAAGGCACATTGGTTTGATAAAAGTAAAATAACCACCCGCCCCACACGCACACACTCACTTTGACAAAGCTCAAAGACAGCTCCGTAGTCATAACAAAATGCCACATGGGTCCAATCAGTCCTCAGAGCCTCATTGTAGGAAGTAAGAAATTAGAAGTAGGATTTGAGTCCTGCTACAGGATAGCCCTCCATCAAAAACATCCAACAAAATATTCCACAGTCCAAACACACGGCAGCACCACAGATGGCTATAAACCTGCCTCTAAGCAGAACCCCCAACACACTACAGCTGACAAGACTTACCAAGAGATACACTGAGCGCGGTCCCCCCTACACATCTGACTCTAAACTCTGCACTGCTTTTGCCTGACCTCTGCCCAGGAGCTGAGTGTGACGTATATCTCTACCCTCTAACAGGACGACTAATGCTAACACATGTACAGTAGCATAACATCACTGCTAGCGATTTTCACACGATTTTGTGTGGGACTTTGTTCCCCTGTGTTACTGACCACTGGAGAGACAGAGGAGACTCATGTGATGAAAAGTCACAAGTGGTCAGCATGTGTGTGTGTGAGGACGGGGATAGGTATTTACAGACGAGGCCTTAGGGTAATGCTGTGCAACCATGAAGCTGTTTGGCCCCACATAAAGTTGAATGCAGAGTCGCCTGTCAGGTTCAAGGCAGTAGAAAACAGCAACTATGTAGCAAAATTACCACTGACCAACATTAATAGCAAATCCATCTTTTGAAGTAACACATTTAATAAAAAATCTCATCCTTCTTCTAAAAGCCATAAAATTGAATATTACTTAAAGAGTAATATCCAATATCCTTCCAAAAGCCCATTAAGTTAGTGAGATAAAATTATCTTTAAGGGATCGTTCCTGCACCGAGATAAAAAAAACAAAAATCCTCAGAATGCCTGGTGAGTTTTTTGACACAAAACATAATGTCATGTCCAACCGAAGTGTTTTAATGGACAAGCGGCTTCCTCTGTCCTCTCACCAAAAGGGGAAATGTAAAGAGGAGTTCCCCAATGACTGGCACAAACTTAACAAGTTATACTGACTTTACTCTGCCTAGGTGTAAACAACTACTATGAAAGGTACATCTGAAATGTATTAACTTTCAAAACAGTGTTTGAATCTATTTAACTTACTGAGGTTATAGCTAAGATGTCTTCTAAAGTAAACTTGTTCAAGTTAATATGTGACGTTTCTGTGCTTTTAATATTTCAGTAACACTTTCTATGACGCCCATATCTATGACGCATTATAAACACATGTATTATTTATTGTACTTTTATAGCACTGTATACATATTGTCATTATCAATCACAAATATGCACAATGCTTTATTTCAATAATACAACTACATAATGTATAAGGAGGATTATGAATGAGTGATTATAACTTCTATTATACATTGGGAGTCGTACAATATGTTTTACCAACATTTCGGATATAATTTATAATATCAAGAAATCTGTCCTTCAGTTAACTGTATATCACTTTTCTTTAAAAAATGTAACACATTCAACCATTTAAAATGAATTGTTTAAGATACCAGACATTTAGTTACAAAAAGGGTACTTTGAAATTCAAATATGTAACACACTCATTTCTAACACACAAGCTATGATTAAAATATTTGGTTGACTAAAAGATTTATTGTGTGTTTCTGTGTTTTTAAGTCCCTTATTGCCTTGTGTATATTCATTTAGCACATTGAATAGAACTTTTTTTATTTTACTGAAAGAATGTCATATTTTTTTATGGACAACAGGATATGATGCAAATGTTCCCATTACAAAATAATAAAACAAAACCATAATGATATAATTTGTTTGCAAAATGTGCATTAACCAACATTTTAAATACAGAATAACTTATTTGAATTTGTAGCGTGCTTCTAAATAGCTCCATCTGTAGATTTTAGCAATCGTAAATGAGCGCTTTACCTTATCACACAAGCATTTATCTCACTGTGACAGATTTACAGTCAGTCCATCTGTTAATATCACACCCAGTCGGCAAAGAGAGAACAAGATGGTTTTTATCCTGTGCCAATACCATACTTAAACGATAATCATAAGGATTTGTTATATGCATTTACTTTCCGTTATATTTTCATTCTTTATTTTTCTAAAGAAAAAAAGAAAAAGTTGGAAATGTTGTAGAATTAAAATGTATTGTCTTATAGTCTATTGTACGGTGGCTGAGAGGTGCAATCGACAATTACAAAGTGTGAAACACTTTAACAAAGCTTGAGACAAATTTACATTTTATAAAACAAATTTACATTTTATAAAACAAATTTACATTAGAAAAACAATTTTACCAAAGAAAAAACTATTTAACATTAACAAAAACAAATTAACAAGATGTGAAACACTTATACAAAGATAGAGACAAATGTACAAGTATCGAAACACTTTAACATTTGCAGAAACACTTTAACATTTCCCGAAACACTTTAACATTTGCTGAAACACTTTAACATTTGCCGAAACACTTTAACATTTGCCGAAATACTTTAACAAACTAGAGAATCAAACCGGAAAGGGAATGCCCATCATACCAGAAGTGACGTGCAAGTGATTGACACAAACTTAAGTTTGTTTTGGCGGATAGACCGCCGGTACCTATGGACCTTTATGGTTGTTAAACATGTTTTGTCCGTTCTGTGGAAACCACTTGGGCCAAGTGACATGGTTTTGCTCATCACGATATACTTTCTTTTGCTCAAGAGATACGTTCTCCTGCACACCAGAAAGTTACAGATTCGCCAAGTAGAAAGAAAGTATATTGTGATGAGCAAACCCATGTCATTTGACCCAGGTGGTTTCCAGGGGGGCGGTGTAGAACAGGTTAAAGTGTTTTAGCAAATGTTAAAGTGTTTCGGGAAATGTTAAAGTGTTTCAACACTTGTAAAAGTGTTTCGCATCTTGTTAATTTGTTTTTGTTAATGTTAAATCGTTTTTTCTTTGGTAAAAGTGTTTTGCTAATGTCATTTTGTTTTATAAAATGTAAATTTGTCTCAAGGTTTGTTAAAGTGTTTCACACTTTGTAATTGTCGATTGCACCTCTCAGCCACAGTACTATTGTCTTGACAAATTAATCCTCTTTTTGTAAGCTGCCGGGAGTTAATTTTTTTAATTACATTTTATTGATCTATAAACAAGAAATCTCAGATGCAGAGATGTCACTGGTCTTTACCTAAAAACTCCTTTTAGATTTCCCTCTATTTAGCTGTAGAATTATTATTTTTGTACATTCATGGGTTTGTTCTTTTGTTGATTAGCAAATCTGCTGTTTTCCTGCCACTGGTAGGAGAGGAGAGTGTATAACCATGGGAAGGGACAGAACCATGCTGCAAAGGTGTCTGACAAAACTCTTATTCCATGGCCCACTAGGTGGGGCCACAATGCCATTGCTGGACCTGGCAGGTCTGACAGAATTGAATTGCCTGCCATAGGAGGGCACTATACTTATTTTTAAATGAACCGTTTCTATCCAGCCTGAGAATGGGATTCACAATGCTTATCTTTTTCATACTGTGATTTATAATGTAGTGTTACTTTGAAATGTGGCCTTTGGAATAATGAACGTGCTTAAGATATAATTTTAGCCATTTCCTTATAAATAGTTGGCTTCACCTTATATATGAGTGCTCATTGCAGACAACAAATAGACAGGCAAATGTGAGAGAGAAACATGCATACAATTTCACATGAACTTCAGAATATGTGACTCAGGAGTCAGGACACAAATCAAGAGGACACCATGCAACTCTAACTCTTCCCAATTATGGCAAAACAGTTACTGACATTCCAGATCCTTAATTTAACTTTTCAACAAATCAGACACGTAGCTGTGCCTGCATAGTTGACGCATCATGCCATGAGGGATGGTTTCATGGGGCGAGGTATGGGTGAGGAAGCAGGGTCAGCTTGTTCCACATTTGGCACAGTTGCAAATGGGAGGTTCCTGATTTATGGCACTCTAGCAATGGGTGAGGTCTCTTAGAAAGATACGGTCTGGCCCCTCATGACCACCATTAGACTGGCGCATCAACATTAAGGCATCAATTTGATTCTTCTTATGTTTCTCTGATGAGGGCTGTAAAATGGTCAGATTTATGACAGGGATTAGTCACAGGTTTTATATGATATTAAAATGGTGTGAGGCTACTAGAATCCCGGCCTTGGCCTATCACTGTCAAATAAACCTATAAGTTTACATGTCTCACATTAAGTAATTCATCAACTTACACACAAAAACAGGTTAGACCAAGATAATTGAAATTACACCCAAAGAGGCTAAAATTGAAGTATTTTTCTCCTTTAGTCTCTCGCTTACATATGGTAGCTGTAGGTGATCTTGTTTCAACCATTAGGACAGCGTAACATGGGATATTGGGGTCACATAGAAACATACAGGTCAAAGAAACCTACTAAATTGGCAGCTGCCGCCCAACTGTGAAACTTTAAAAGCATTCCAAAAAAATACGTACCCTGGCAGGAAATCTGCAATTAGTCTTTAAAGCACTACTGACACAGTGCCCAGGTCAGGACTTTTGAAAGACACCTGTTATACATATTACAGGAATCTGGATTTTAAACCTTTAAAGATTGAACAAAACCAGAGTGAGAGTCTTTTACAACAGTGTCCAATACACAATATGTAGTGTTTTGCCTGGATTGAAAATGTGCTCACCATGGATTTTTCTAAGGTAAACCATCATAGCCTTCATGTCACCCATAAATTCTAGCACCAGTTTCTCTGACAGATAATGATCACTAGCTCCTCTATTCCAGCCTATCAGGTGTTCTGTGGTCAGTTTTAAGATGAGTGTGCTGACAAAAGCTAAGAAAAGCCCTCCAGTTACCTGGGATCTGCTGACATTGAGTGTCAAACTGGGTGCTGAGAGCTGGGGGCCAAGTGACTAAGTCGCCGAACAGTTTTCCTCGACTGGACAGGGTGACATCAGAGAACCATCTGGCTTGTCAAAAATGCTGCCAGCAAAAAGAATGATGGTGACCTCACAGGCTGAAGGGAAAGACTACACCCACGACATCTACAGTAGAAACTCATCACAGTAGCTGGAAAAAAATAACAGTCCCTTTATCTTCTAGTCATCAAAAGAAATTGGTAACAGGTAACGTCATAAAAGGGATAATTTCAGGAAAAATTGTGAGCCTATATGTAAATCATCTAAAAAAAGAGAATTAAAAAAAAGACAATTTCTCAAGCAATTTAATGGTCAAGTTGGATAAGAGGAGTATTTGCCAGGTAGGGATTCAAGCACAGGAAGCGTCAAACCCAGAGGTGAAGTAATATTGTGAATAGGGGAGGGATTTTGTCAGCTTTGACAACTGAGCCTGACCAGCCATTTTTCTTGCTGCTCTGAAATAGTTATTTATAGCACTGCCTGGGTGTAGACATACATTTATTTTTCATTACTGGCTGCTGTGCAGTCCAGTGACACAATCAAAATCTAACATTTTGTTTAAGAAATCCTGCAATTAAATATATATTCACACATACAATTACATCTTCGCAATGATACTAATTTGTTTTATTTGTGAGCAGCTGCAGGGTACAGTAAGAACACCTAACGGGAGTCTTCCCCAGCAGTGGTTAGCAACATCTGAGTTATATTGGTGTACAGGGTGACGCTGCAATGATTTCCAAAACCCCTCCTACAGTTCTTCTTCCCTTCCTTCCTCTCATATCCCCCTATCTCCATGTTTTTACCTCACTTTCACACATCTCCCTCCAAAACAAGCATTGCATTTTACCATCTGTCACTGCTGTCATGCCTTCTCATACCAATCAAACCGAGTTGTGTTATTCCTCTCACTGACTTTCCAGCCAATGGCCTATTATTGGCCAATTATTGATTTACATACACTGAACAAAAATATAAATGCAACACTTTTGTTTTTGCTCCCATTTTTCATGAGATGAACTCAAAGATCTAAAACATTTTCTATATACACAAAATAACCATTTCTCTCAAATATTGTTCACAAATCTGAAAAAATCTGTGATAATGAGCACTTCTCCTTTGCCGAGATAATCCATCCCACCTCACAGGTGTGGCATATCAAGATGCTGATTAGACAGCATGATTATTGCACAGGTGTGCCTTAGGCTGGCCACAATAAAAGGCCACTCTAAAATGTTCAGTTTTATCACACAGCACAATGCCACAGATGTCGCAAGTTTTGAGGGAGCGTGCAATTGGCATGCTGACAGCAGGAATGTCCACCAGAGCTGTTGCCCGTGAATTGAATGTTCATTTCTCTACCATAAGCCGTCTCCAAAGGCGTTTCAGAGAATTTGGCAGTACATCCAACCGGCCTCACAACCGCAGACCACGTGTAACCACACCAGCCCAGGACCTCCACATCCAGCATGTCCACCTCCAAGATCGTCTGAGACCAGCCACTCGGACAGCTGCTGCAACAATCGGTTTGCATAACCAAAGAATTTCTGCACAAACTGTCAGAAACCGTCTCAGGGAAGCTCATCTGCATGCTCGTCGTCCTCATCGGGGTCTCGACCTGACTCCGGTTCGTCGTCGTAACCGACTTGAGTGGGCATATGCTCACATTCGATGGCGTCTGGCACGTTGGAGAGGTGTTCTCTTCACGGATGAATCACGGTTTTCACTGTTCAGGGCAGATGGCAGACAGCGTGTGTGGCGTCGTGTGGGTGAGCGGTTTTCTGATGTCAATGTTGTGAATGGAGTGGCCCATGGTGGTGGTGGGGTTATGGTATGGGCAGGCGTATGTTATGGACGACGAACACAGGTGCATTTTATTGATGGCATTGTGAATGCATAGAGATACCGTGACGAGATCCTGAGGCCCATTGTTGTGCCATTCATCCACGACCATCACCTCATGTTGCAGCATGATAATGCACGGCCCCATGTTGCAAGGATCTGTACACAATTCCTGGAGGCTGAAAACATCCCAGCTCTTGCATGGCCAGCATACTCACCGGACATGTCACCCATTGAGCATGTTTGGGATGCTCTGGATCGGCGTATACGACAGCGTGTTCCAGTTCCTGCCAATATCCAGCAACTTCTCACAGCCATTGAAGAGGAGTGGACCAACATTCCACAGGCCACAATCAACAACCTGATCAACTCTATGCGAAGGAGATGTGTTGCACTGCGTGAGGCAAATGGTGGTCACACCAGATACTGACTGGTTTTCGGACCCCCCCAGACCCCCCCAATAAAGCAAAACTGCACGTTTCAGAGTGGCCTTTTATTGTGGCCAGCCTACATTTTTTCAGATTTGTGAACAATATTTGAGAGAAATGGTTATTTTGTTTATATAGAAAATGTTTTAGATCTTTGAGTTCATCTCGTGAAAAATGGGAGCAAAAACAAAAGTGTTGCATTTATATTTTTGTTCAGTGTACATTATTCAAGTTCCATATCTGAGACATTTAGGTGACTCGTATTCAATATTGAAAGAGCAGAGGTTATGATAGTAAATAATTCATGTTCTAATGCTTTTATTTTAGAATAGGTTGGATTGGTATTACATTTTAAAAGCATTTTAGAGGTTTGTTTCTTCTAATAGTGAAGACTGTCAGTAAAGATGGATTTCACCCAAAATGTGTTGAGTATATTTCAGTAATCTGAAATGAACATGATAATGGATTAGCATGGTTGTCTACAGTGTCTTTAAATGCTGAAATACAGTTTCATGCTATCACGTTAGCATAATGAGAACAACAGATGGGTGAAAGATTCTGGGGAAAACAGCCAATCACACTCACACTTTCGACACAGTACAGGTCTACAGGCAGGGCACTGCAGCCATATGGCTCACCATGTCTCAACCCAGGAAACTGCCGGCATCACAGGCTGCTCAAATATCCATTAGTGCAAATTACCCAAACAATGGAAGCGAATGAACTCAGGAACATTGCCAACAGATGCACAGCAGATCCCCCAAAATGATGCAGGTGGAAAAAGGGAAAAAGAGAAAGTCGTCCAGTCAAGTGAGAAATTAACTTAACTCAAATTAATTATTTTTCCACGAAGAAACTGGGACTGGGGAAACTGCAATAGCTGCCAGGGATAGGGGGTTAGGGGTTTTGTGTCAGATCTGAAGAAAAATTACATGGTAGGATTTTATATTTTTTACACTATTTATTTAGGAAGTGCTCATGCATTTAATGGCAGGTTTTTGCACTGCCTGTGCACGAGAACACTGAGCCGATCTGGATGAAGACGTTTTATCATGAGTTTACTATCTGCAAGGGGGAAATTGTCACATCTTGGAGGAAGAAATACATTTTTAGTGCACCATGATCTTCAATTTTCTTATTGATGAGCCATTATCAGCTGTATCAGAGCTGTTCTAGACCCACACATAAACCTTCTTTTTTTTTAAATGTTCTGTGTCGTGTTCATTGCCTTTACCGATTTAATACAAAACTACTTGTGTTACTCAGAGAAAGATGGAAAGGAGAGAACATATTCATAACAGCAGTACAGTTATAGCCAATTACTTTATAACAGCTATCTTAAAAAGGGAAGTCAGAAGCAATCACATGTGCTTGCCAGACTCCCTGAGGTGCAATTGATCACTTGGCAAATTATTCGGCCGTGGTTTTGACCTTGTGCTGACAAACGGAAACCTTCCAGGCCACTTCCCTCATCACACTGTGTATTTTAAGAGGCCTATTAGCATGACTGATTTCTAATATGTTCCTCAAACTGCCAGGGATGAAAGCATTGCTCTATCATTTTCAGTCTCATTCACCGGTTAATTTTTTTTAGTTAAAAATAAATCTTTGCAATATTTCTTTCTTTAGCCCTGTCTTCAAACACAAACAGACAGATATCTGTTCAGTCTTACATGATAATTCCTTATAGTGTTTTCGTAGTGCTGATGATAGGGGCCAGAAATAGATGTTGACATAAGATGGTTTCTATTGTGGACCAAGCACCTTAAATGTTGGAAATGGGGAGTTTAAGAATGCAAAGATGTCTATACGATATAGAGGAGAAAAGTAATTGAACTCCTATTCGTTGTAGAGCCATGCGCATGGACAAAACATGAACATGTTAATACCAAGCATGTTAGCTGTTGGTTTTGTTATGGAGGCAGGGCAAATGATAATAAACTAGTGTGAAACAAACTTGTCTTATATATGATAGTGTGTTATTGTGTGGTCTGGTATAAAGATTTCAGAGGGTGTACTCTGTCCAGTATGGCTGCCTAAAGTAAGCTATAAACTATAGCCCCCCAAAAATCTCAAACCAAAAGCAAAGCAATTATGTGGAAATATGCAATTACACTCTGCAATCTTTTCCTACATTATTTGGACCCAATAATAAGTGTGCTCACACCTCTTTGTTTTCATCTAACCCAGTGTGGGTGAGTATGAGTACACAAATATGCATGCATTTGGGAAAGTCAAATTAGAGGGAAATTATGGTAAAAAAACAACAATGTGTGAAAAACAGCGATGAGTCAATTGTATTGATAGAAATTTGATTATGAATCACTAAAGTGCCATTCACCCACATGATCAATAAACTGTAAGAACAATTATCACAGCAACAAGTATTTTTAATAAAAAAATATTAACATTGCAATTAAAGCTCTAAAGCAATTTACTAGAGACTATCTTCCATTGAAATCAAACCAGCCACAACTCTAAATTCTCCTCCTTACCTACAAGTCCCTCCATGCCCATGTCCCCCAGTACCTATCGGACATCCTTCGCCCACATGCCCCACTCCGGTACCTGCGGTCCTCAGACTCTGGCCTGCTTACCACCCTCCGCACCAAACTGCGAACCTTCGGGGACAGAGCCTTCAGTGTGGCAGCCCCCACCCTCTGGAACGCTCTCCCTGCGGAGATCCGCAACATCCCCACGCTTGACTCCTTCAAAAGGGCCCTCAAGACCCATCTGTTTACTAAGGCCTTTGGCCCCTAATCTATTTGTTGTTTTGTCTGTCTGACTGGTTGTCTGACTGCCTTTTGTTTTGTTATGTTTGTTTTGCCCCTGTTCTTCTTTGTAAAGCGACCTTGGGTCTCATGAAAGGCGCTATATAAATCCAAGCTATTATTATTCTTAAATTGGGCCAGTAGTGTATAAATGCGGGGCCAGTGGCCCTTTTTCCATTCCAATTCCCATTCTTAACTTTGGACTTCATTTTGACAACTGACATCATGCACGATTGTGACTCCATTACAATGACGATGTCCACATACAATATATTACCACCTGGCAGAGCACTTAAAACATCTTGTTTTAGTTCAACCAAAGCCTGCTTGAACATATTAAGGTCAATACTACGTGGACCTCAAACGGAAACTAAATGCGTTGACTACATAATCTGCATTGATATGCGAATATTTTGTTGTTGAAATGACTGGTCAAGAGATGCATTGTGAATCCGTTTTTTTGTTTGGAAAGCATTTATTAAGGAGTTCCATTCATTCATTTTCGTTAATGGCAAATACATTTTGTCATGGTGCCATGGTGTTTGATTACAGAGAAGATTATACAAAGTGGTCTTGGTGAAAGATTGAATGGCTCCCTCTTACTGGTGGCAATGTGGTCTCATGAGAGTCCCTCTTCCCATTGCTGTCCTTCTCAGTCCATTTAAATCTAAACCATGAATATAAATCTGTTCAAAAGTTATTTGGGATCCCACTGGTGTAAATGTGTTAATGTAGCTGCAGTATTCCTTTAACGCAGAAGTTGTATTCTATACAGGAAGCCGGACATACAAATGTCAACAAAGAACTCTGCTCTCACTTCATCAGCAGACAGACACTGAACACAAAATAATCAACATTAAACCAATTTACAGAGGGAAATCTGAAAAAGGGCCTTGCTTGCAGCTGTTTCGAATTCAATCACTTGTGCACGCTCCTGACCGTCACCATTCCCGGAGGCAGCAGTTGTGTGAAACAATAACTTGATGGGTGAAGACACCCATCCCTACATGAGTTAGTGAGCAAATTAAATGCAGATATCCTGAATCTTTAAGGTTTGTTGTGGCTTATGACCACAATTACAGCACAGTTGCCTTATTTGTATTTTTTTGGTAATTGTCCTGCTTGGTTCTCCTAAAATTGGGGGCTAAAATAAAGCTACGAGTCCTGCACTTCTCACCTGATCTGAATGTCAATATCATGAAAATTGCAAGTCAGAATTTCAGAACATCAAATATCATAACATTATTTCTAATGTAAAGGGAGGAAAACATTAAAACAATATAAGACAATATTAATATATATGTTTTATGAATGAACTGAATGTAAATAACTAACGAAAAATCCTTCAGGCATTTTTTATTTATCTACTATCTACCTTTATTGTATCTGTACACAGGATGCTGTTCTCAACTTTCAATAACTTTACACATTGTCTATATAAAAGGTGTTGTCATGTAATCTAAGATCTTTTGACCCGGGTCAATGTCAGCCATCCAAATTTGGTATTTTCACCAACATTATATGTGTAGTACTGGTAAATATAACAGCCTATGGACTTGATGAGTTCAGGGCCAGTAGACTTTAGCAGAACAGAAGTTCAGGACGCTTGCATCACTTGAGTTTGTTTGACAGCTGCTGGAGGTACATTTTCCATCAGCTTGTACATTTTGCAATACTTTTAGCATATTTTAAGGTAGTTTGCCGTTGAGCATTACATGTACAGTATATATGTAGGTATATAGGTTCATTAAAAAGGTATATCATGATAGTGGTACTAGACCATGTGTGATTATTCCATTAGTATTGCTTAACTGACTTGTTTGTTGTTTTGGTAGTAAAGGGACATGGACAGTTTCTAAAACAAGCTTTCACGTGTTTTGTTCGGCATGTCTTACAGATCCAGATTTATGGGTCTGAATTCAGCAGTGTCACACAAGGACATACAGGTTATTTTCCGTCAAAGTATTGCCATTACCATCTTTAGTCTTTCTGGATGGAATTAACCGCCTTTCGCCATATTATTTAACTCTACAGTATGTATGAGACTCACATATACATTGAGCAGATGATGTCTTATTAGCAATGTTCACACTTCTCCACACTCATGTCAGGGTTAACAACTCTCACGCATCTGGCGTGTGACACACGCTTTCACTCCCAATCTCACGCTCTCACACTGCCCAAACTATTCTCACGCCAAAAACAAGATGAACCGGGGTCCGGCGATCGTTTTTGGTTGGTTATTTACAATGTTGAGTTGACAGCTGCTCAAGCTGTCGATCCGCCCCCACCACTCTTAACAACGTTAACAGACAGCAGAGCAGTGGGAGCCGGTTGGTCAATCCCCGACCCATATTGCGCATGCGCAGATCTAAGATCCAGTAGAAATGATAAAAAAGTAAAAGTCTGCTGCTTATTGTTCTACTAGGCCAAAATAGAGTCAAAGACTATATGAGAGTGAGTGTGTTAATTAATATATTTGGCAGTTTGGAGTAAGTCTGTAGATTTGTTTGTGTGTGTGTTTCATGTAGATTTGTTTGTGTGTGTGTTCCATGTCTCACGATAATTAATTTTGTTGGATACATTTTCCCGGAAATTATTGCGATAAACGATAATATTGTCGGCACCGTTGTATGACCATTTTAGACCACTGACATAATGATAATATATAATAATAATTCAAGTACATCCTTTCAAACTGCTAGTCACATCCTCATGTAAATGGAAATGTATCGAGTTCATTTTTATTTATCATACGATAAGTCATTTAATTGTTTATCGCACAGGCACACAATAAAACAGTGGAAACAAACATGTGTTTGACTTTCAATAGTGAATGAAACTGTGTGCCCTTTATAGTCTGTGTCCAATATTGTATATATTGTATATATATCCTATATATGTGCTAAGGTCCCGCTGCTGACACAATAGCAGTCATTTAGTGCGCATATGTGTAATTAAACCCATGATATCAAAATCTCACTCCAGCCAGGTACCCAAAGTTGGCAACCCTGCTCATGTACAGTATATGTGTTGCAATGAGTGGCAGTTTGAAGAGGTCTGGTGATCTGTGGTTGTATTCGGATTCAGTTGGACATGTACAGTAATAGGGTTGCTCTTGTTGCTTTTCAAACTGTTCCTATTTGTTTCCCCCCTGCTGAGGTGAAATGGAAAGCTGGGATGGGGCAATAGATTGTAAAGACTGCTTTCTGTCTGACACATACAGACGTAGGCTGTCTTGGGGGCACCAGGTGGGCAGTATATAAATTATGGACATGTCATGTCCCCAACACACCCTCCAACACTCCCTACTTTCATTTATCAGCAGACATATTTGAATACTGTAAAGGAGGGACTTCTAGTGAGTTAGAGGTTGATATATTTCTACACAATTCCGAAATTGAATACGGTTTATGCAAATGTTAATGAGAATGAGAATTTGCTGATATCCGCGAAGGGGATCAGTTCACAGTTTATCTATTACAGTGATTTCATAGTAGATCAACTTGCGTGTAGCATTGCTCAGAAGAAAATATGGCTTGGTGACCTACATGAATTTGCCAAAATTACTTTTTAAGAAGTTGCCAAATTGCAGGGGATACAACTGTTGACCTTGAGGCCAGATTTTACTACGTGGGTCAAATACCTATAGGCGCATTCACACTGCGGTACTTTTCCCACAAAGGTTCATGCGAACTTAGTTCATGAGAACTCTTTTATCGCGTTCACACCAAAAAGAGCCGGTACTAAAATTAGTTCATGCGAACCTTTTTACCCCCTCGAAAGTCCCTGCTAGAGAGCAGGGACTTTCGAGCGGCTCTTTTGTGAGAAAAGAGCTATATTTCTGATTGGCTGGGCGGATTGCAAACCACGCCCCGTAAAACTCCCAAAAAGTTTTGTGAAGCCGCCATTTTATTATCCTCGCATTAGCATTATTAGCATTAGCATTAGCCCAGCGCAGAAACGCAGAGAGACTAATTTATGGCAACACAAAATAAAACATGGGAGCGGTGGAGATGAGGAGGTGTCGGCGTTCTGGCGATTTACTCGGAAGGCTTCAGTAGAAGCTGCTGGGACTCCAACTCCGGGGACTTCCGGCCGGGGACTTTGGGCAGCAGTATACGCCGTGAAGTGGTTTGGGGCCTGCCAGTAAACCCAAAGCAGAAGAAGAAGAAGTGACATCAGCGGCTTAATTTGCCTAATCCACCCCCAGGGACTTTTTCCGGTGTGAACGCGATCTGTACTTAGTTCATGCGAACTAAAGAGTTCGCATGAACTAAGTTCGCATGAACCTTTGTGGGAAAAGTACCGCAGTGTGAATGCGCCTAATGTTTAATCACCTTAACCCTTGGGCCACATATTCCCTTAAATTCCAGCTTAACACAAACAGACAAACGTAAAAAAAATAACTGCCCCTCTCGTGGTACTGATAGTTGTGTATCAATGCTACTATCAATTGCTTAAGTAATTCAGAGTAAGATGGAGGCACAAAGCATTGTCACTGAATTGTGTCCAAGTTTTTATCACACCCGCCTTGCTTCCTTGCCTGCATGGTTTTCCCTCCCTTTCATGGCCAAGAAGATGAGCCTGGCATCTCTGCTATTACGGACCTATACATAGCCAGCCCTGCTGATGGGATGATGGCCACTTGACAGTGATAACATTTAAGCTCTAATTTAATATCACTGGCTATTAGTTCTTGTGATTTATGTTCCAGTTTAATTTGAAATACTTAATTTATGATGGAGTGTTTATAGTCGTGACGTGATGTGTCTTATAGCCGTATATTCATATGCCTGCCTACATTCCAGTCATACATTTCTGAGCCCCATCTTTTCCAAGATGAGAAGGGGTTGTATTTAGAAAGAGTTACACCATTATAGAACTGTATTGATAGTAATAGTGTGTGGCAGATAAGTGCACAGAGTCTTAAGCATAAGCATAAGCATACACAACAACAATACAATACAATTACAAAAACACACCCACAAACCTAAGTACAGTCTTTGGTATATTCATTTGTCTTACGTGCTAGTGGTTCACTGGCTAGTGCTTCCCTGAGTCATTAAAAAAAACAATGCGTATAATACGTACAATTATATTTTCTAAGGGCAGACTCAGTATGTGGATTAGTGATGTATTGGTTGGTCACAAAACCTGCACTTGCAGAGTATCCCAAACTAGGTTGCAGTTTTCCAGTTTTTTTTGTAAAAAATGTGTTTCATTACATTTTGAATGTGTCTCTTTGTCCCCTCTGAGCCAACGCAGATGTTACAATGAAGATTTTGATAAATATACAGTTTGAAGTATAAAACAGTGTTAACAACCTCATAGATTACATGCAAAGAATAATCCTGGGGTGAAGGACAGTCGAAAGGGGGACTGACCAGAACAGCGCACATTTCCTTCGGTTGATGTGTGTTAGTGTGTTGCACCTGTGTCTGGTGGAGTTACTGTACATTTGATTTCCTGTTTTCTGGTCCTGTCACCGTGTGGACCAAAGCAAAATGCCTTTGGGGTGAGCACACGTGCTACAATCTCCCCGTCCTCAGCTGTTGGTGCCGGCCTAACAGAGCAGAGCGGCTGCGTGAGACTTTAAACAGGGGGTGGGTTTATGTGTCGCTAAGATGCCCTTACTCTTCTGCTGGTAAACCTGGAGGGCAACATGCTTCCTAAACATTTTCTCTCAAAAGGCTTTTACAATAGCGTTGTAGAGAGCTGATAATAAGCACATTATAAAAACATCTAAATAGTGGATTTAATAATAATAATAATAATAATGCATTACATTTTTTATTAGAGCGCTTTTACAGGTGCTCAAAGCGCTTTACAAGTACACATTACACATATTAGACATGTAAGAGTCATTACTGCGGACATTACCCACAGATTTGATCACTTTTACAAAATGAAGCAGCCTACAGCTAATTGTTTTGATTTGTAAATAAGTAAAGCCTTAATTTATGCATTCATATAGGTACATGGGTTGATGAAGGCCCAAGTTATATGACATTTTGTAATCTGCACATGCTGTGGACAACATCTTTGAACATGCTGGATATACGTACAAGCCTTGACCTGTCGAACATGCCCTTGTGCATCAAACTTCTCTCTTTATTAAATAGCCTTGTCAGAAAAAATTGCCCAAAAGTGGCAGTATTGTTTAGATCTTAAAACAATCTCTTACTACTTATGATTCATGGAACCGAATGTGAGATTTAATAATGTTGAGCTCAATGAAAGGGCCTGCAAACACCTCTGTATACTTACATTAACTTGTAATTATGGAACCAGGTCAACATTATGGTGAAAAACTCAAGACGACATTTGAGGGAAAGCATGTTTTTTCTCCTTCTATATTTGTTCTAATTTTTCAAGTCTCACTAACAGATTTACCCTTTCCAGTCGGGTGGTTAGGATACAGGATGTTTGCAGTTAAAAAAATACAACCCCTCGACAGGTTAATATAACATTTAAAAAAGTAAATCTCTGTAGAGACCTGAGCAAAAGCTGCTATTTAGACAGCCTTTATGCTAAACCAGGGGTGTCCAAACTAAGGCCCGGGGGCCAAATGTGGCCCGCAGGACATTTTTGAATTGGCCCTCAGCAAATTAAAAAAGTATAAAGAAATATGGCCCACAAATGAAACTTGTGCTTTTCATATATTGTACTTCTTAAATATATATGTAAAAATATATTACACAGTAGTATTCATGTGTTAATAAGCCCAGTTTTGAAATAAATTCACGTCAATTCATGTTGAAAACATTTTCTAACAAATCTTAGTTGATCAAAAAAAGCCTAATAACTTATTTACATAACAAGCTTGAAATAGACCCTTCATATTGCCCATTATTATAATCACTCTGAGGTCTCTGTTTTAAGGGATGAGCTGCCAACAAGATAAATGAAACCCTAGAGAGCTGTGATGTAGGCTGTTTTTTTTCTAAAAGCATAATTATGTCTCAAGCCTAATTTACCTACATTTTGCGAAATTATAACTTAACTTACAAGGCAATATACCTCACCTCTATAAGTGGCCAAGCCCTTCGTATATTTTTCTGTATGTGGCCCTCGGTGAAAAAAGTTTGGAAGCCCCTGTGCTAAACAGTTTCGTCCTGCTTTTAAAAAGTAAGCAGTTAACACATTCAAAGAGCAATTGGAATAATTTGCCATAAGTCAGAGAGGAAAACACTGAGACTGTCAAAAAGAAGACTTTATGTGTATGAAATGTTCAAAAATAATAAGCAATAATGTTGTTCGCCATTTCTAAGATCGTATCTTATCTGACCTTAGTCTTTCAAAAACAAAGTGCTTATCCATACACAGATATAAACATAAAAACACATGAATTTAAGTTCTATTGATTTAAATAAGTTATCACTTACATACTTATATTTCTATACTTATTTACGTATATTTTTCTAATTCCTAATATTTACCAAGGGGCAGTGTATCTCATTAGTTTCATATGAACAAGCATTTCAATTTAGATTGTGCTTACACCAAGACCTTTAGATTCTGCTAGCTCACATAAAGTCTTAAGAACTAGAAAGCTAGTGATGAAGCGCTGATCCCCAAGGACCTGATTGATTGTCTTCTATAGTTTGAGCTGAGGTCAACCCCTGCGGGATTTTCCAGAGAACCGAAATGTCACAAAGGTAACTCAATGACCCTTTAGCTATAACTATACATTGTCATTCTAAAAGAAGAGATATTATAGATATGATATGTTTACAGTAGTTTCACATTCTCAAAATGTCACAGCTGCACTGACAAATGATTCCAGTGCAATAAAAGAAAACTCAACAGAACTACAGAAAGAGGCGTTGGGCTATTTGAGGCTGTGTACTAAGAACTGCAACATGCTGAATATTGTAGTATCTATAAATACATAACTGGTTTCATGATATCACATACATTACATCAAAGACTCATATTGTGTTAATGTTGTACAAGCTACATTTTTATTGCACCATATCAGAAGACTATTGTGCCACTTGAGTTACATTAGAGCCTAATTTATGGTGGCCCCAGAACAAATCCCTGAAACTATTACGATTTTGGATTAACTTGTGTATCCCACTCAAGCCCGTCAAAACGATGTGCAAATCTCATTGGTAAATCTATACAGATGGAAATATTTGACAACACTCTTATCTCATTGCTTTATTTTAATGTCGTACGGTGTATAAACACATTTAAGCCTCTTTAACTCTGTCAACTCCCATTGTTCCAGATAGTTAAGTCTGCTAAGTCTACCAACTCAACGCCTGTAAACCCTGTTCCACTGCTACATAATAATACTGTCTGCAGCAGGGTGAGAACCAGAGACAAAATCTACAGTACTGGTAGATATTGGCTGAAGTTAACAGAGGAAATCATAACAAGTTTATTAATCTCTGGTATAGCATTAAAATGGTAGCCAAAAAACTTCAAACTGTTCATTGATGTATACGATAATAAACCCACCAAAGAATATACAGAAGAGGTAACACCTTTCCAGGAGCCATATCAATTTAAAAACGAGCCCTCTTTTGTAAGTTCTCTCACCATTTGATAATGAGGATAATGGTGTTTTTCAAAAGTATATTTTTGAACTGTCTGATGGTTAGCAAATGTACATTTAATAGTTTTGGTGATGGAATCATGGAACAATTCAAACTCAAAAAGGTACAAGAGCTTGATGCAGTGTTGCTAAGTTGCCAAACTTAACACTATCTTAAAAACTATTTGGACCCAGGTTGCAACTTTTTTTGAAAAGCAGAAAATCAAACAACACTCAAATGTTTTGTTTGGTGTTTTTCTACCTTTTTATATGACTTAAGTTGATCTGCCCATGAATGCATTAAGTCACCCATATGAAAATGTGAGTATGATGTCGCCTGGAAACGTAGCAAATGGTGCTGGAAACTTTCATTACACAAGAGTTGGCAATGGTGGCTCAAAAGGGAAAGTGCAATCCTACCTTATACAGAAAGGCACCTGCCACTATAATTGAATTTGGGCAAATAAGATAAGTCAAGTTGAAGGAAAGGGGATATGATTTTTCCACGGCACATTGTTGTGATTTAGGCTGATAATATGGATATTTCTTACATTTTTTTATTACAGGATGCACCTAGACTTGATTTTTGTCCCCACGAAAAAAGACAGACCTGGCCCTGGTTACGACGAGGCCTTGGAGGCACCTGCCTGGTGCCGCACAACTGTCAGCCATTTAACATAAAGATTAGCAACAGTTGTTGCCACGTGTCAACACAGCAATGAACACATGCTTAAGGTGGTGGTGTGGGAGAAGATAGTAGTAAGTCTACAGGAGGTGACGCAATTAATGTATGATTCCTATAAGCAAAAGGAGAGAAAACTCTTCTCACCTAAAAGTAACACCAGGCCAAAACTAATCTGCTACATCTAAAGTTAACTAACGATAAGAACTGTTGCTGAAGAAGCGATTAAATTTAGTCTCTTAAAATACTTTTTATGTAGGAGGCAATAGATAGACACATGCAACATTGTTTGTACACTGCCTTTCCTTTTCATAAAACCAACTAGCCTGTATGGATAAACTGCAAACCATCAATGACTTTCAGAACTAACGGAAAAAAAAAAGTGTGTTCAACTCTAAATAAAAAAATAAAAGACTCACGGCATTTGTTTTGCTTAGCCTTTTTCAAACGAATTCAATGGATTTCAAAGGAGACCCCAATGTCACAGAGCAGTAAAGCCGGCTCAAAAATCAATCTCAACATCTAAGTCCAGGCAAGCTTTAGGGCAGAGCCACATTAGGTGCAGGAAAGCTCATCAGATTAGCTCTTGTTAATGACCTGCTGTGGGATGGGAGTGTTAAAAGCAAACAATCTTCAACAATGATACCAAACAATTCAACCAACAACTAATATCAAATTTGATTTAAAAAAAGATAAGGGAAAATCCAGTTTTTTTAAATAATCAATTCATTTTATAGTATGGCTATTATTTATTCATAAAACTCAGGACTGAAGAAAAATAACCCATTTTTGCAAGATACAAAAAAGAGCTAAATAACATCAAAAATATGTTTTATAGTGTTTACAGCAAAAGGCTCCTTTGACTCAGAAGGGCAATAAAACAGCATTTGTTGCCCTTAGGTTGCGCCATGAAATGTAGCCGAGGCTTTTTGCGAGAAAACACTCTACCCCATAAACACAAAGTGTGACCCCCAATAAAACCGAATAAATGAAAAAAAAAGTCTCAATGCAAGAGATTTACCTTTCCTGTGGCATTTTCACACGTCAGTGTTCTAATGAAGAGCTTCACAGATTGTAACACAAGGTACTAGTTGCTCCTTCGCCTCCTGTGACATATTGCCGGAGTGATATAGAGCCGGCAGGTGGGAAATAGCAGTAAGAGGAGGAAAGTGAAATAGGAAAAACAGGGAACGGATAAGTGCTAATGTGAATGACCAGACAATCTCTTTGACCACAAATCTGTTCAATCATTCAAAGATTAATTATCACAAAACCAAAGGAAACACAAGACTACAATTCTAGCAACTTGGAGCTTTCAGTTACCCTATTATTAAATAAATACAAATTGTATTCTCTTACAAAAATACAGATTGGTTGTAATATTTGATGGCCTGTTCAGAGAGTGACAAAGGACAGGTTTTTATATAATTTACATGTAAAAAAATGTGGACCACACATTATCCGGTAACGAGATCACTAAAAAGGGCCAGAGGTGTTGAGGCGGAAACTATGCAACTCTGATTTTACACTGAAAATACAACAAGGTCCTTGTTATGCAGTAAAAAGGGGATACTAGGAGAGGACCTAATAAAACGGTAAGTGTGTTAATAAAAGAGGAATTTGTCAGTTTCCATTTCATTTTAGTTGCTGTTATTGCAAAAAATACAGTTGCACTCAAACTTAATGAATGGCTTGATTGGATATTAGTTGTTGGTTTGTCAAGATTTGTCAAGCCGTTATAATTGTTTTGATATTATAGGATAATTATGACTAGCCTAGCTGCAGTTGTAATCTATTCATTTTAAAATAAATAATATTGTAATCCTTTTCTCTCACTAACAAGAGTTAAGACATCTTAAAAACAAAATAACTTTCTGGCTATATTGCAAGTTAAGTGTATTTGCGACATCAAATCCAATCAAGCCATTCATTAAGTTTGAGTGCAACTGTATTTTTTGCAATAACAACAACTAAAATGAAATGGAAACTGACAGATTAAAATTATAATTGCATAAACATGTTACCTGGTGTATATGGTTTTGAGCAGCTTTGTATTAACAGAACTGTTAATACAAATATTTCTCAGACAAAACTCTTGTTGGCTCACACACAATCTTAGAGAATCATGCTGAATATCATGTGTTGCTGCATATCCTTAATTAGTTGATCTAAATTAAGCAGCGGAATGAAAAATCCATGTACTGTAACCTTTTAATTTGTCGCTTAGCAGGTAATATAATGAAATGTTGCTACACATTCACACAAAATACTACAATTTGCTCTTATTCCCTCCTGCGAACATAACAAATAGTTGACCAATAAAGCCAGCTTACAGTAGTATCAAGAAGAATCCAGAATACATTATACCCAACAGTACGGCTGCATAGGACTACACACGCTTTAATGGTGTTCAATCTGAGACAAATAGCCTGTTTGCCACCAATAATGACTGCTCAAAGAGGTAACTAAAGTCATTCCTATAATACACAATTCTGCTAAGTAAAAATTCAGTTGGATTGCGATTCAGCTGCAAAATGTGTTAGTCGCCTTATGACCTAATACAGTGTTGAGATACAGCTTTATAGAAAAGCTGCGAGACTGAACGTACGGCCTGGACATGTTTTCACGGCAAGAGGCCGGACTTAAAAGACTTTACCAGATGCATTTTTGTTTCGCGGACGTTACAGCATGATTTTGCAAAATATATACTTTTTACATTTCTACAAAATCTACAAATCTTCAAGACAAGATATGGTATTTTGAAAATGACTGGTGTTTCTTTTGCCTTTCAGTAACAAAAAAAAGTGTTTACATATTCTTTTGATTTAACTAAGACAAACAATTTCAGTAGATCACCACATTCACCTAAAACGTTGCTTGTGTTTAACATAGTTTTACAGATTGAATGATGTTGATTTCTGTATTTTGAATAAATAAGATCTATTCCCTGTGGGCAAAAATGTTTAAGAAGCAAGTAGTACAGTAGTTATGCTTCTTATATTAGAAGACATCAAACATATTTAAATTCTCATGTGATAAGTGTTTAAAAATAATTATGTGCTTGAAACATTTTTGAATTATGTTAGCTATGTTTAATCAACATAGTAATTGTACTATATTCTCTTGCACAATGCATGTATACTTGTAAAGTGTAAGATAACATTAAACTTTGCAGCGCATCCCAAATGTATCTCTTGGGAAAAGACGATGACCAAAGATTGATTCAGTGGCAAATATCGTAGTTTGTACTAAGGATTTATAGGTCATTTTTGGTCAAAATGTTTAGGTACTAAAAAAGGTCTCACCTTTAGAGTGGAGAACTAGGGGCCAGTATTTATAATTGAAAATTATTTAATTCAAATTCACTTAAATACTACTTTATAGGACATATCTAAATACTTAATTTTGAGGCATACTGCAGAATAAAGTTTAATTGATATATAAATTAAGGCTTGACACTGCGTGAAATTTCCTGCAAGTGGACATTCCAGCACATATAAAACTTATTTTCAGCAATAATTCCCATCACTATCGAAAGCATTGGGAGTTACAGTGTATTCATGAATACCATCACCCAAAGTTCTGTGGAACAAATACATCTTTCATACAGTAAGCACCAGGCATGTGCTTTAACTGGACACACCTTGGCCTTTTTAGAGTGGATCTAACTTTCTCTTACCTCTGCAAGAGTTCACTGGTTGTCTCGGGGGGATATCCACCACTTTGTCCTTTTCCCAGCATTTTTGTATGGTCTCTCTTGACTCTCTCAGTGCTACTTGTCCGATCCCAAGCTTGCTGCATGGCAAAACAAACTCCCTAGCACCACCTGCAGCCTTAACACCCCCCTCAAAAATAACCACTACAGTTAAGACAGCAAATCCTGATGAGTCAACCTTCTGAGCCAGCTATGTTTTTCTCTCCCCTTACTTGCATGGTCAGATGACAGAAAGCCCAGCAGGAAGGGAAAGAACGGCTGCTGAGCTTCAGCAGGGGTTCTTCCACTCAGCTACTCCTGATCGACAGCTGCAAAGGCAGCAAAGCGCCCTTTAGGCTATTCTCTCCAACTCTCTTTTCCTAGAAAACAACCCAATCTACAATTACAGGACATTTGTTCACTTCCCCTCTTCTCTCCAGTTTCAAAAGATGGGAAAATCAGATCAAAGCCTCTTCAAAGGGAAACAGAAGGTTGACTGAGTGAAGTTTAAGAGGGATAAGCAGAAGAGGTGGGCTCAGGGGACGGCAAAAGGGGGGTGAGTAGAAAGGGACTAAATGGGAGTCCCTGCCCGGGACAGCTTCACGCGGCACAACAACAGGGAAAAGAAAGTCCCCCCCTGCCACAACTGATTATCACCTCCACAGTCTTGCACAAACACACAGCCACAGACACACACTCCCTCACATATTCTGGCCAATGAAGGGATTCACTGGGGTTCTGGGAATGCAATCAGTCACTCAGTAGGTGTCGTGATCAATTTAGCTGCTGAATCCTCGGAGCGGTCTGTTCTCCTGCCCCTGGAACACCGCGTCAGATTATTCACATTTTGTAATGGCCAGGCAGTCTTGGGTTTCACATCTATGAGCCAAAAGGTGGGGCGTGCGTGGTAATAAATCACCATCAGGGGAAGAAAAGTACTGAGTGAGAGCATATTAGTAATCCTTTAAGGATATGCCACACCTCAAAAGCAAAACATAGGGTCTAGCTTGGTGTTTCCAGGTTGAATTATTTCATAATATGTCATTTGGCAAGGTGAATGATTTTGAGATTGAAACGTATACTGTCAAAAGGATCAGTTCGAGAATCGCATTTGTCATGTTTAATACAAGAAACCATAACTGTGCCTCAACAATTTGTTATTTAGGACAAATTGTTACACCTTTTAAAGGTTACCAAATACAATTCAAAATTTAAATAACAAGAATAGAAAGATTACAAACATCCAGTTTGTAAATTCCAAGAGGTTTGGCTACTTTGCTTTAACTTAAAAAAGTTGTGGAAAATCAATGAATTGGTTTTATAAAATGCTAAAATGTGGACCATGTAAAGAGTGGCCTAACTCAAGCATTCTAACTATTTAAATCAGGCTTTTTGACTTATCATAGTACTATGAATACATTGATTAATCTACAGCGCTGAGTTTACTGGTTGGCACGTGGCCAAAAATGGTTTGCCATGTGCCGCTAGCTAACTCACAGATTATAAACACCGAAATCACAAACAGTCCAGCATTCAAATTTGATTAAATAAGGCAAGGCCATCTGGCTGAACATAAATGAATGCTGTTTTTATGTCATTTTGCTCTGTATTTAAGAGTAACTAACCTCTATAGATAAAAGCAGAGTCAATATAATGCCAAAATAACTTTATTTAACCAACCAAGAGATCTGATATTATCTACATCATCGCATTGTATGCTTCAAAAAGGCAACATTCAAAACATATCTAACAGATTCTGAGCTGGAAGCAACAAGAAACTATCGCTAAGCGTTGCGTGTTTGCAAGCACATGCATATACTCATGTGACAACTCTACATAACAATCCCCCAGCTTATTTTTGGCCCTGTGACCAAGCAGATACCACTGTAACGGTAGTGGTTTCTATAAACAGAAGTGAATTATAATGAAACCGTTTGTCCAGTGAACCTCCTGCAATCTTTGAAAACCATCAAACTCCATAGCCACGATACAACAAATACTTCCCAACAGTTCCCTACTCTTACATCACCATTCTCTTTAAAATTATACCATATGAGCAACCATGTTGTAGCCACTGCAATTTAAGGAATGAAAAAAAGTTATTTGAAAACAAACATCTACATAGAGACAGAAGAAATGAATACGCTAATTATACCTTCAAACATATCACAGTCGCACCCATGTTAAAATCTAAATCATGCAGCTGACTGAGTCTGTGCATGTGTCTGACTGTTTGCAGTTGCAAAATGATTTACCTGAAGCTAGTCGTGCAAACAACTGCTTATTCCTTGACAACCATTGTGCTTTGTTTATCAATATTTGTCTGTTAATGTGCAAATGTTTAAGCCTTAAACTTTTGACGCATGATATCTTATGGTAACTAATATTTTGAAGAAATCACATTTTCTAAACAATAATGTCAGTGCTAAAGAATATTTGTGTATGTCACAAAACCATCAAATATCCTCTATAGCAGTGGTTCTCAAACTTTTTTCACTCATGTATTCCCTTTGAAAAAAAAATTCAGCCAAGTACCCCCTGATCAGCGCAAAAACTATTTGTTAAGGAAAAAATGCCTATATAAAGAGGTACAGTACAGCGCTGCACCATCAGTGTCTGATTTATTAAAACAACAACCTTGTAACTGAGAAGCACTTAAATGCTACATTTCAAATGTTTACAATCCATCACTAAATTCATGGCAAACCAATTTTAACATCATGCAATAACACTAAGACGACATTAGTTGCATTGAACTGATCTTTTTAATAAGTTGTACTTACAATTTAGTGAGAAACATGGGCTTGTGCTTCACTGATTAGACAGCATGATTATTGCACAGGTGTGCCTTAGGCTGGCCACAATAAAAGGCCACTCTGAAACGTGCAGTTTTGCTTTATTGGGGGGGTCCGAAAACCAGTCAGTATCTGGTGTGATCACCATTTGCCTCACGCAGTGCAACACATCTCCTTCGCATAGAGTTGATCAGGTTGTTGATTGTGGCCTGTAGAATGTTGGTCCACTCCTCTTCAATGGCTGTGCGAAGTTGCTGGATATTGGCAGGAACTGGAACACGCTGTCGTATACGCCGATCCAGAGCATCCCAAACATGCTTAATGGGTGACATGTCCGGTGAGTATGCTGGCCATGCAAGAACTGGGATGTTTTCAGCCTCCAGGAATTGTGTACAGATCCTTGCAACATGGGGCCGTGCATTATCATGCTGCAACATGAGGTGATAGTCGTGGATGAATGAATGGCAATGGGCCTCAGGATCTCGTCACGGTATCTCTGTGCATTCACAATGCCATCAATAAAATGCACCTGTGTTCGTTGTCCATAACATACACCTGCCCATACCATAACCCCACACGCTGTCTGCCATCTGCCCTGAACAGTTAAAACCGGGATTCATCCGTGAAGAGAACACCTCTCCAACGTGCCAGACGCCATCGAATGTGAGCATTTGCCCACTCAAGTCGGTTACGACGACGAACCGGAGTCAGGTCGAGACCCCGATGAGGACGACGAGCATGCAGATGAGCTTCCCTGAGACGGTTTCTGACAGTTTGTGCAGAAATTCTTTGGTTATGCAAACCGATTGTTGCAGCAGCTGTCCGAGTGGCTGGTCTCAGACGATCTTGGAGGTGAACATGCTGGATGTGGAGGTCCTGGGCTGGTGTGGTTACACATGGTCTGCGGTTGTGAGGCCGGTTGGATGTACTGCCAAATTCTCTGAAACGCGGCTTATGGTAGATTCAATTCACGGGCAACAGCTCTGGTGGACATTCCTGCTGTCAGCATGCCAATTGCACGCTCCCTCAAAACTTGCGACATCTCTGGCATTGTGCTGTGTGATAAAACTGAACATTTTAGAGTGGCCTTTTATTGTGGCCAGCCTAAGGCACACCTGTGCAATACTCATGCTGTCTAATCAGCATCTTGATATGCCACACCTGTGAGGTGGGATGGATTATCTCGGCAAAGGAGAAGTGCTCACTATCACAGATTTTTTCAGATTTGTGAACAATATTTAAGAGAAATGGTTATTTTGTGTATATAGAAAATGTTTTAGATCTTTGAGTTCATCTCATGAAAAATGGGAGCAAAAACAAAAGTGTTGCATTTATATTTTTGTTCAGTGTAGATCTGATAGATTTGGACATAAACGCGAGTGAAGTATAACCGGACGCGAGAGAGAGATCAGAGAGCAGATCAGCTGCTGCTGACGGAGAACACGCATTTCTGCATTATCACAGCTCCGCCGCTGTGACGGACCGGTGAGCCGAGCAAAAATACACTAAGAGTTAGACCTAACACACTTAGCTAGTTTATCTACTCTGGAACTAGCTAAACTAGTTATAAATATATTTATTCTTTACTGTCGGGTCACTTATTACAGGTTCAGCGAGCTGTACGAGACTGACGGGCTGTCAGGAGAGGGAGAGGAAAAGAGAGCACCCCGTTTATTTTTCCCATTTTATTATCCAGAATGACTGTAAACCTTTGAATAAAGTAGTTAATCTACTTTTAGTAGTTTGTGTAAATGCATTAATTATGTTTGTTTTTTTCATTAACATAAAATAAATCTCACGTACCCCCTGCAGTACTCCAACGTACCCCTAGGGGTCCGCGTACCCCCATTTGAGAACCACTGCTCTATAGCACTGCTGCTGGTACAAACTAAAAATAGAAATGTATATTCTACATTGCTGGAGCAACGTTGTCTGCCTAAAGTAATATATAATTTGTATATATATATATATATATATATATATAATATTTGTATGAAATCTTTTTGTTAAATATATTTTGACAAATAATTTACTTTAAACTGCATTAGTATGAGGCCAGAACTTTGTATCTTTGTGTGTGTTTGTGTGCTTAAGCTTACTGTGTGTGCCCAGATGTATATGTGTTGAAAGCAGTACAGTATATCTTACCATGCATGCAGTCAATTAGGAGGTATTTAGAGTGTCTCAAGTTTTACGGGGATAATGGGAACAGGGAAATGGTTTGTCCCTTGTGCTAATCTTGTTGGATGAAAAATGTAATGGCTCCACTACCTCTCCGATATCAGTATCACCATTATATTTTATGACATAATATTTCAGTAAAACAAAGACAACCATGACAATTCATACTGTATGTGAAATGCCAAAGTAAGACTGTGCTAAGTAAGAACAACTCCCTTTCCAAGCGATCAGTTTTCCAAAGAATTGCTCTCGGTGCAGCTGGGAATGCCACTCTGGAACTGAGCATTCCCATGAAGAGGGGAATGTTTATTTTGTAGTGGCTTTAAGCTGACATGTGTGAAGCCATTAAGCAGGCTTAGTCTGTTAATTAAAGCCATTCTAATATTCTACCTTTAGCCTCATTAGAGAGAGACCTTTATGTTGAGCAGTGAGCAGGCTGCGACAAACTAAAGCTCACAAATTCATTTACAAACCCATGTGACACACTTTCACACACCCTGAAGGTCAAATGTGGTTTTGGTCATTGCATGAGAAGAAGGTATCTATTTCAGCAGGCCTCTTTCATTATGTGCACACTAACAGGCACAGCAGCTAGCACCTTGGACTTACACAAACAATAGTGTCTTCAACTTTTAGGTTGAAGCTGTTTAATTGTATCTATTTAAATAAACTTTATCCCAGGAAGTATATACACAATCAAATAAAAACTAAAAGTCACCATTAATTCATGCAAAGAAATTGTTCAGTTGCATGCTCTCATTAGAGGGCATCCAGATTTATATGCAGGTGTTTATATCCTAAAGCTCCTTGACTTTAAACACAGCTTCACTTCTCTTAAATCATGAGAGGGCCTAATGATCAACTAACAGATCTGTCAAAACATGAACATACACCTGAACGGCCAGGGCAGGGAGACATAGGCACACACCCTCATTTCAAAAATAGTATATCTGATTCACACCAAAAAATAACTTTTTAATTTGCAGTCCAGACATTGGTGTCCTTGTGGCTAACCCAGATTGCAGAGAAGTTATGACAAGCTATCAGCATTTGGCCAAGGATTCAAAGAACATATGACCTCATAAAACCAGCTTTAAAAAGAAATCACAGACAACAACAGCCTGTAAATTCCTTTGACAGCAGTTGCATTTTTTATTGTTGAACTAAAATAACACGGTGACACACACAGCCACGGCACCGCATGCAGAATCCCTATCTTCCAATAATGTGACTGGTTTTATGGAGCAGAGACAAAGAAGCAGGCCAGAAATAGTAGCACGTTTATAAACTGTTTTAAGGACCTGAATGACACAAACACCACAATTGGAACCTGATCAGATCCTGTGTAAATGCATTGAGTCCAAAACCTGAGAAGCTTTAAACAGCTGAGATAAGAAAAGAGTTTGTTAACACGTTCACATTTTATAGACTTGAATAGCCCCCTACAATAACTTGAAAATAACTAAGTGGCAAGTCTTGTAAAAACATTAAATAGTTTCTTCTCAACTGTGAATGTACAACTTCACACTTACCCTAAAATTGCCACAACGGCTCTTTGATGGGCAAGAGTAAAGACTTTTTACTCAGTCAATGGTCCTGTCAGAGAAGAAAAGAGTATTAAAACACTACTTGAACTGCATGAATCATGAATTCTTATTCCAAATCCAAAAATTACCATACATTTTCATGAAAAAATCCACCTATGTTGCTTGTGACAACCTGGAAATTTAATTCCAAAAAACCTGACAACCAATACTTCTCAGTACGAGAAAATATATAAAATGTAAAGCAAATTCTTGAAGATTACCCACTTCAAACCATTGCTTTTGATTTTTTTTGTCAAAGACGACCCTCATTTTATTGAAATATAGATTATATCACAGAAAATTGAAAAGTAATGTATATCAGAAGATAAGCTATGAAAACAACACTAAGCCATGGGCGTAGTTTCCACTGGGGACAGGGGGGACATGTCCCCCCCACTTTTCAAAATCCCGTTTGTGTGTCCCCCACTTTTCAAATGTGTTTATTATTTTATTTTTACGCAAGCGGTCATCGTCACAGAGGAGCGTCTGTGTGTGTGATTTTGTGAGAGAGAGAGATTAGAAGCTGTTTCAACAATAAGGAGAGAGACTGAGAGACTGAGATAACGTCAGTTTAGGTGATGTAAAGGACTCGCTGAGTGATTAGATTGTAAACTTTAGTCTAAGTTATCTCAGTGGGTCTCAAACGGTTTGGTCATCTATGTAAACAAATATTTCCATCTATTTAATATAGTTCAAAATAAGTTAAGAAATCATTCCAATGTCGGTAAAAAATAAAATACACAGTTTGAAAGGGGAGTGATTAGTAAAATATGCATAAATAAAAAGAAAATGCAGACTAGGTTGTTACGATTATTGTGTTATGTCACGTTTTGTATGTCTTGTTTTGGGTGTTTTGCTGTTCTCCCTGTCATGTTTTGCTCTTGGTATATTGTCTGGTCCTTTTCCCTGTGTTTTTCCTCCTGTTGTTAGTTTCCCTGGTGTGTCTAGTTGTCTGATTGTGTTCACCTGTGGCCCTTGTGTTTCTCCTCCCCTGCCCGGCTGTTTCTCGTCTTGTGATTACCCCTCCCTGTATTTAGTCTTGTCTCTTCCTGTGTTCAGTGTTGGTTCGTCGTTTGTCTGTGTTCACCGGGGAGTGTTCTGATTGTCCGTGTGCCATATCCTTGAAATAAAGGTATTTTCAGTTTTTTCTGCATTTGGGTCCTGCCTGCTTCACACACCGTAACATAGGTAAGTTTAAGATAGGAGAATATCAATTATTTGTCATTGGTTGTGAGCATATTATAATGGTTTTTGGAGTATTGAAATATATACAGTTCTGTTTCATATGAGTGTTGAGAGCTGTATCCATAAATCTCTTAATTTTGCTCTCAAAGTGCACCAGATTGATGCATTCAACTTCAATTTAAAGACAAAAATCTTCTCCTCATTATATACACTACACATTTCTCTTGCATTTTTTAACACTATAGTCCCTAATATATTTGTAGAAAGGCAGAAAATGGAATTAAATCGAGAAAAAATGTTCATTGCGGAGGACCCCCTGTTTTGTGTCCCCCCCACTTCTCAAACCAAAGTTACACCCTTGCACTAAGCTATCAAGCATCTCACACGTAAAGCCTCATGCCTGTAGGTTGGGTCATGTAGTGAATTTAGGGGCCAGATTGGCTGATGACCTTTGGTTCCTGGGAGTCTGAGCCAGGGCCTCCTGCAGGGCTCCAGCAGCTCAACAGCAGACCAATAGGGGTAAATGTCTGTCTGCCTGTCAGGCAGATTAGTGCCAGCTAAATAAACATTACTTTGAAAGGACCCCTGGAGTCTTATATTAATCCAGGGTTGCCAACTCTCACGCATCTGGCGTGTGACACACGCTTTCACTCTCAATCTCACGCTCTCACTCTGCCCAAACTATTCTCACGCCAAAAACAAGAATACCGAAGACTAGAAACGGTTTTGAAAACTTTTGTCAGGTAGTGATTGTCTTCTCAATAGGACATCTTTGATAATGTCTTCTGGCCAATCAGAATCAAGATAACGGCGTGGTGTTGTTGCAGGAAGTCCTGACGGAGAATACTTTTGCTGTAGTACATGTCATCTATACTGTACATCGATACAACAATTAAGTGTTGATAGAAATCAACACGTAATGAAATAAGACCCCACGGTTTGATGATTGATAGGTGTGTGGGCTGTCTTTCATTTTGACACACAGAACAATGGGGGCTATCAACCCTTATCCACAATGTAAAGTAATAAGTAATTAACACAGCTTCTTCCCTCTTCTCTCTGTGAGGAGCAGCAGCTTCAGATTTCAGAACAAAGTAACAAAAAACTAAAATGGCATTTGTTTAAATATGTCGTGTAGTAATAGATGTATTTATTTTTCTTCTCAAGAGAGTACCAGAATGTGTATTTTATGTTAATATTTCAAAAAATCTCCTGGGGAAAAATCCCCCCAGACCCCCCTGCAGGGGTTGGGTTTTCAGCATGTCAACTCTTTCACCTGTGGGTAAATTGCAGGATTGGCTCCAGGTCGCCCTTTTTATTTACTACAAGACAAATGTGCCTTTTTATTTCATACAGTTCCATTTGGATTGAGACAGGGGAATAATCTAAACCTCACAGGTGGCGTTTCACTGTCAAGGGGGAGCGTGTATGTAATTACATTGCAAATACTGACTTCACCCCACCACTGTATGGGTTAGCCCTACCATAGATTACCCAACAAAAACACTCTCTGGCAACTGCCGACCCGTATTGCGCAAGCGCAGATCTAAGATCCAGTAGAAATGATAAAAAAAAGTAAAAGTCTGCTGCTTATTGTTCTACTAGGCCAAAATAGAGTGTGTTAATTAATATGTTTGGCAGTTTGGAGTAAGTCTGTAGATTTGTTTGTGTGTGTGTCATGTATAGGCCTCTCACGATAAGTAATTTTGTTGGATACATTTTCCAGGAAAATATTGCGATAAACAATAATATTGTCGGCACCGTTGTATGACCATTTTAGACCCCTGACATAATGATAATATATAATAATAATTGAAGTACATCCTTTCGAACTGCTAGTCACATCCTCATGTAAATGGAAATGTATCGAGTTTCATTTTATATTTATCGCGACAGGCACACAATAAAACAGTGGAAACAAACATGTGTTTGACTTTCATTAGTGAATGAAACTTTGTGCCCTTTATAGTCTGTGTCCAATTTTGTATATTTGTATATATTGTATATATATCCTATATATATATACTGTATATATATATATATATATATATATATGCTAAGGTCCCGCTGCTGACACGATAGCAGTCATTTAGTGCGCATATGTGTAATTAAACCCATGATATCAAAATCTCACTCCAGCCAGGTACCCAAAGTTGGCAACCCTGTATTAATCTTTAATGTAAACCCTACCTATATGAATAAGTAAATAGTGTAAAACTAATGTTAAAGGTCCCATGTCATGGCCATTTCTACTGATCATAATTCCATTGTTGAGGTACACTAAAATAGATTTATATTGTGCAATTTTCCAAACTCACATTGGTTTCTCATACAGCATCTCTGTATAGTGTATTCACTCTCTGTCCTAAACGGCTTGTTGGAGCTCCTGCCCCCCCCCCCTCCCTATGAGCCCAGTGGCCGTCTGCGAGACAGCGAGACACAGCGAAACCCAGCCCGAACACACACACCCGCTGCCTCACTGGGAGTTTGTGTGTGTGCTCACAGCCTCGCCACGTCCCGCCGTTTCAGGGAGGAGAAATCGGCGGAGCTGCAGCTGAGAAAAGATTGAGTGTGTGTGTGTGTGTGTGAGGAAGTCCGCGGATTGGTCAATTTGGACCAATCAACGGACTTAACGTAACGGCTCCACGGATTGGTCCATTTGGGCACGTCACTGTACCCAGGAAGAAAAAGAGAAATATCCAACGAGGCGTTCTGGGGCAGCAAAGACAGGTATTTTCTGTGTTAGAGTTTTACTCGCTACAGGGTGTACTTTGAGGGTTTGTGACTTTGCAGACCGTTTACATGCAGAAAAACCTTCATAACACACAAGGGGACGGGTAATAACCGGAAAAGCATGACATGGGACCTTTAAGCTTGGCATTTAGCCAGAATGTCCAGATTAATCCTGGATGGGTCAAAAGTTACCTTAATTCTCTCCCAGATAGTTACAGGCCCATATGGCTAATGTGACTAGCTAATTTACTAGACAGCATCATTTTGGATGGCTCAAATGACTAGCTCAATGCTCTCCTAGACAGTTACACGCTGGTATAGCTAGTAACTAGCTAACTTAGCTTACTAGCTAGGACAATATTGGACATTGAGAGAGAAAAATCATCTGATAAAATTATCAGCATCTAGAAAAATAGTATATATATAATAAAAAATAGTAATATATTAATGAATAAACTCACCTTTTGATAAATGTGATCTTTCATAGGCCATGGGAGGGTCATCAGTAACTTGCACGCATGACAAGGCAAAGATCATAACCACCCGATAACCTAGCAGAAGCACTCTGGTCAATTTCTTCAGGAGGTGCAGTTTATTTCTGAACTCCTCTTCCTTTCCTGCAGATCCAACTTTCACTGTTCTTCTGCTGCAAGTTTTAATCCCCCTCCCCTTCACCAACATCTAAAAGGTCCTTACACACCAAGCCGATTTTCGGCGTCGATAGATGTCTGGCCGTCGACGAGCGTCCAGTCGCCCTACTCAGATTGGTGTGTCCCGCCCCGTCGTGTCTTTTCGGCCATGCCGACACCTTCTGCCGCCGAGAATCGGTAGGCTGTCGGTAAAAGGCTGTCGGCTAAAGAGATCAATCTGATCAAAGCTCTTCAGCTTAGCGAATCAGTGCATGAGAAGCGACAAAAAGGCAAAAGGAAAGGTGAATACTAAAAGATTAAAAAAGACTTGTTTGTTGTATAATAAAACTTAATGCCACAAAAGCCAACTCCATTTGGTTGCACCATTATCTGTTTTATTGTGTTGCACTGTTGGAGGAGCCTGTGACCTAAGATTTTCATTGTCATAACTACACTGTAGCTATGTACATATGACAATCAGTGGCATAACTATCGCCGGTGCAGGGGCCCATGCAAAATGGCATTGGCCGTAGCTAGCAGCAGCAAGTTCGGCAGCATTATACAAAATGTAATAGCTTGTATTTATAATGTACAGCCGACCAAAGCACGAGTGGCGCTAAAAAGAGAAAGGACTAGAGAGAACAAATTAGACAGTTTTTATTGTCATACATCGTCCTTGAAATCGAGAACTAACGTTAGCAATGTTGACGTGCAGCCGGAGCCGGAGGCTAACGATAGCTCACCTGCCTCACCACCATCATTGCTATCTAGCTCCACAAGTGAAGCTGTATCCGTGGCCGTGGCTGTGCAACCTTCTTCACCAGCCAGCCGGAGAGGCTGGATTTGGTCTAGGGGTGCAACAACTAATCGACTTAATCGATTAAAATCGATTACCAAATTAGTTGCCAACTAATTCAGTCGTTGATTCGTTGGTGACGTCATCACGTGTGTTTTACGCGCCGTTAAGCTCCAACGTTATTGGTCTTTTTATCGGTACTGGAGACATTTAAAAAATATATGTCATGTATTATTGCTACATAAGCATTATATCGCAGTTTTAGTGTTGCCAACTCGTTTCTAATATGCAACAAGACAAAAAAAATTCGTCTATGATGTATTTTCGATCTTTCTCTCCCCATCTGTGTGCGAGGGGGCGGGGCAGTTTACACACGGGCAGCTGCTACACACACACACACACATAGGAGATGGCGGAGAGAACGCGCTCCGAGGTGGTTAAAATTTACCCATCTCGATGTGGACAATGCTCGTTGCCAAAAGTGCAATAAGAGTTTAGCATGTACGGGCGGTAACACGAGCAATTTGTCTAAATATTTAGCAAAAGTGCTCCACATTCAGACGGAGAAATGCACCGGGTTCGACTGTCTTTCTAGGAGCTCTGTAGCCCCATCCACGAGCAACGTTTCCACGTCAGGTGTTATGTATGCTAGCAGCAACACACAGAGTTAACTACACTAAACAAAAATATAAACGCAACACTTTTGTTTTTGCTCCCATATTTCATGAGATGAACTCAAAGATCTAAAACATTTTCTATATACACAAAATAACCATTTCTCTCAAATATTGTTCACAAATCTGAAAACATCTGTGATAGTGAGCACTTCTCCTTTGCCGAGATAATCCATCCCACCTCACAGGTGTGGCATATCAAGATGCTGATTAGACAGCATGATTATTGCACAGGTGTGCCTTAGGCTGGCCATAATAAAAGGCCACTCTGAAACGTGCATTTTTGCTTTATTGGGGGGGTCTGGGGGGGGGTCCGAAAACCAGTCAGTATCTGGTGTGAGGGGTAGGATTAGGGTTAGGGTAATGTTGTGAATTGAGTGGCCCGTGGTGGTGGGGGTATGGGCAGGCGTATGTTATGGACGACGAACATAGGCCACTCTATTCACAACATTACCCTAACCCTACCCCTAATCCTACCCCTCACACCAGATACTGACTGGTTTTCGGACCCCCCCAGACCCCCCCAATAAAGCAAAAATGCACATTTCAGAGTGGCCTTTTATTGTGGCCAGCCTAAGGCACACCTGTGCAATAATCATGCTGTCTAATCAGCATCTTGATATGCCAAACCTGTGAGGTGGGATGGATTATCTCGGCAAAGGAGAAGTGCTCACTATCACAGATTTTTTCAGATTTGTGAACAATATTTGAGATAAATGGTTATTTTGTGTATAGAAAATGTTTTAGATCTTTGAGTTCATCTAATGAAAAATGGGAGCAAAAACAAAAGTGTTGCGTTTATATTTTTGTTCAGTGTACATTATACAAACATGGGTTAATGATTAGAGGTAACTGAGTTATTTATTTTGTTAAAGTTTCAGCTATTCTGTTTACAGTTCTGTCATCAGATTATTTAATACGATTTGTTAAAACACTGTTGTTTCTTTTGATGTGAAATATTATGTAGCCTATTTAATTTGAATAAAAAGCAATGTTAATTTTGTTCACAATTTGTAAAGTTAATTTAATAATATACGCATTTTTGAATCAAGTATTCATCTTTATTGTCTTCATTGTTAGTTTCCACATGCCTAAAACAACCTCAAGCTACATCTAAAAGTTGATGGCTAAATAAGAGTGTTTGAGAAATTGTGCAAGGCATAATAGTCCGAATAGTCGATTAATCGTTTCATTAATCGATAGATTAATCGATTATCAAATTAGTCGTTTGTTGCAGCCCTAATTTGGTCCAACAGTTCCCTGAAGGGCCCCAACCGATAGGGGACTCTATGGCTCTATTGAGACCCCCAACGCCAAGATCAAAAGCTATATTATAGCAACCGGTCCATGTAGGCATACAGGCCCATTCCCCAGAGACAAACATCAAGAAACAGGTGTAATCCTCTGCTTAGTTCGCTGTGGTGGTTTGAGGCCAGGGCAGGCTGTTGTTGATAGCCTACATGTGGCGCTTCTGAGTGGTTGTGTATGTCCGTGCGTGTTTGAGCGCATCATGTTTGGGGCGATGGGGGGCCCAAATCTTGAATCTGAAATGCAACATGACTGAAATGATGGCCAACAGTTACAATAAACTAATCTAACATTTTAACTTCTTAACTGTTTGGCAGCAGTTAGTCAGTAGGGACTTGGCATGGGAACCGAAGGGTCGCAGGTTCATGTCACAATCACCATCTCATATCCTGCATGTGGTTCTGTTTCTGCATATGTTCACATATCAACCTGCATATGTAATGTGAGTGATAAAAGTAATTTGCCCGTTAGGGATTAATAAAGTAAGTCTTCTTCTTTTTGTATTCACTCATGTCAGCAACTCTGTAGGTTGCAACAGTAAAAAGCCTTGAAATGCCATTGATTGCAGGTTGAATATACAATACATTATTAGGGAGACTTGACTAGAACAGAGCCATCGTTAATTGGTAACACCTGTTGTTTTCCACACTGGTCCATGAATATGTAGGCCTTCTCTAGTTTAAGTTTTGTAAGTTTAGCTGTTAGCAATAGCAATGAGGAAATGTGCAACACACACAAACACTTTTACAAACACACTTTACTAAGTGTCTGTGGTTAAAGAAGTTTAGTAAACTATAACTTACCCAGGGCTTTTTTTTCATTTAGTCTATGTCCTTTGCTTGGTATGAGTTGAAGTCCCTTCCAAGAAAAATTTAATTTGATTATCTTTAGCATTGTTCATTCAGAGATGCCATGTTAACTTACCATTAGGATTTTAAATTAAGACATGTTTATTGTATAAGTTGCAGTAATGCAGTCTTACCAACAGACCCATGTGTTTAGCTTAACATCAGCGTTAGCTGCAGTAGCACAGTTTACGTTAGCTACATGTGAGCTACTACAACATAGCACTAGCTAATGTAAACGTAGTTAGAAGTGTAGTGAATAAGAATGTAACCTAAATTAAAAATAAGGTTGTGGAATAAATTATCACTTAAGTGGTTTAAATATCGGTAAAGTTCCGTGTGTTACCTTGAGAGGAAGAGTGGTGGGTGGTAACCGGTGGTAACGCAGAGCAACAGAAGTGTGATGCTGCGTTCATAGGAACACGGAAATGTTGGTTATTTACAGGACAGAGTGAGAGGTTTTAATTATTAGTTTTGACTAAAATCAGAGGAAGAAAGAAGTACTGTAGAATTAAGATATTTTACATAAAAGAAGAACTACCTACATGTAGCCTACTGTAGTAATCTTCTGTTAGAAGTAAAAGTCCGGAATTTAAAGTAAAAGTACAAAAGTATTAGCATTGAATATACTTATAGCTCCAAAAGTACTGATTATACAGATTGGCCCATTTCAGATATATATTTTGATTATAATTACTGATGCATTAAAGTGTTAACAAAGCTGGTAAAGGTGCAGCTAATTTTAAATAAGTTGTATACTCATGACCAGGTGAGTCCAAGTCTAAAGTTTTATTTGAGTTTTGATTATATTTGACATCAATAATCAAAATTTGCAAAGTAACTAAAAGATACACGATATACCTTTTTTGAAAAGTACAAAGTAACAAATAATTGAAAAACTCAAGTTAAGTACCAGTCCTTCAAAGTTGAACTTCAGTACAGTAAAAAGAAAGAGTAAAAAAGTAAATCTACTTAGTGTAGTGCCGAGAGATATGGAGTCAGAGGCGGTGCAAGGAAGGTGCAAGAATCGTAATTTATTTACAAGCTGCAAAGGACATGTTGTCGGGTCGCAGCCCGGGTCGACAAGAGAGAGAGCCAAGAGGGCACACCTATTTATAGGTAACCCATAACATGTCCGTGTGGGAACAATAACCGCAACTGTAGTTCCAAGTTTGAATTATGTCCCAGTGGTTAAATAGGTGGTCACCACACAAGCCCCCCCAGAATTCAAACATGGCAAAAAAATATATCCCCACGTCCATGGAGGAAGCACCACAAGGGCCGAGGAGGGTGGGGCCGCAGGTGAGGACCGGGCCATGGAACGGGCCATGAAAGGGGGCCGCAGGAGAGGGCAGGGGCCCTAACGAGGGCGAGGGCACCCACACCGGGGGCGGGCCGTCGTAAGGAGGCCGCACTAGGTGTTGCGGAGAACCCAGCAGGAAAGAGGGCAACCCGGCCGCAGGCAGACGCACAACGGCGGCGGGCATGAAGTCCTCGGCAGGCGTCGAGGTATCCCCGGAAGACCGGGGGCGGGCCGTCGTAAGGGGGCCGCACTAGGTGTTGCGGAGAACCCAGCAGGAAAGAGGGCAACCCGGCCGCAGGCAGACGCACAACGGCGGCGGGCATGAAGTCCTCGGCAGGCGTCGAGGTATCCCCGGAAGAGAGGAGCAGTCCCCCTGGGAGGAAGGAGCACAACCCGGCCGCAGGCAGACGTGCAACGGCGGCGGGCACGAAGTCCTCGGCAGGTGTCGAGGTATCCCCGGGAAGCAGGAGAGGCCAGACAGGCTCCGGAGCGCGCCACCCACGGGCCGATGGCAGCATGGGCGACGTCCAAAACCGTTGAGGCGAGACGGGGTCCAGGAGTGCACCACCCAGGCGTCGATGATACCGTGAGTGGCGTCTGGAACCGCCGTCGAGGTGGTGAAAAAGATGAGAGTGTCCACATGAGGTCAACCGGCTGGTCGAACCTCCTCTCCGGCACCGGAAAGAATTGTCAACAGTCAGATGTTAACAGAAATATGTCGACAGCCGTTAACAGCTAGCCGTTAGCCGCTAGCTGGCAGCCATGGGCAGCTGCTAGCTGTCGTTAGCCCCTCGTGGTTAGCCGCTAGTCGTCGTCAGCTAGCGCAGCCTGGACGTGCAGCCGCACGCCCCGAAGAAACAAGCCCACGAGGTAGCAATCTGGTTGCTGGTCGACCCAGCAGGTCGTGCATCGTCCCCCTGTTGGTTGGAAAGCCGATGCGGGAACGGCGAGCAACGTCCCCAGCTCTTCTGCAGGGCGCGCAACGAGCCTCAGTCCGCGTGCCGGTGGCAGCCACGGACGATTCCAAAAATCCCCGGCATTTCGAGAAAGAAACTTGAGTTCCTTTTGCCGTGTTCGGGTCTGTCCCGGAAACTTCTCGAGACTTGTCAGGGTCACCAGTGTAGTGCCGAGAGATATGGAGTCAGAGGCGGTGCAAGGATCGTAATTTATTTACAAGCTGCAAAGGACATGTTGTCGGGTCGCAGCCCGGGTCGACAAGAGAGAGAGCCAAGAGGGCACACCTATTTATAGGTAACCCATAACATGTCCGTGTGGGAACAATAACCGCAACTGTAGTTCCAAGTTTGAATTATGTCCCAGTGGTTAAATAGGTGGTCACCACATTAGTTTATTTACACCACTGACTAAAATTAAGCCTACTATCATCTAATAATGTGTGAAAAACAGATAATAACATGACAGTCAGGGAGTTAATAATGCCTGGAAATAAACATAAATATGGTGGCCAAACAACCCATACAAATGCATCTTAAAAAATTGCAATGGGATCACACCTGCCTCTGCACTAAGGGTTCAAAAGTGGGGGCCAATACAATTATGAATTTGACAATGTGAAGTCATGACGGGCCTACTCTGCGTTTGATTGGGCTCTTTGGTTGGGTTTGTCAGGTACCCTATTATAAGAGATCATTGTTAGTTAGCATAAACATATCAGGAAAAAAAAGAATATTGCTAATATTGCTATTGCTATTGCTATAGAACCCTTTATTTGTAACTTGGAGTGGGGGTAACTTAATCATTCATTAAGGTTAGTGTTAACTTAATGAATGACATGATTTAAGTTAATGAAGGAGATCATTTTTCCAGAGATATATGAAACACAACGCATCAGTAATTATTTACCTGGCCGCCTGCAACTCATCTGTCATCACCTTTCCGGAGCCAGCTCCAGTTTTGGGACAGCAAAGTGTTCATATAGGGAATTCCACTCAGACCAGAATCACATGTCTGTGAGACAAGCTGACAGATGACACACAGACTTATAGTCTGACACGCAGATAAAACAGACGGACATGGAGATGACTTTGGAGCAGCAGAGATAGTCAGTCAGTGTGTAAGGCCTCCAGGCAGATGGACCGCCATGAAGTGCAAGGACAGAGACAGTCTGTTCATGGGATCCCCCCTCCTCCTCGAACTTTCCAAAGCAGTTAATACACACCTGTTGGACAACAAATTAACTTGTTGGTTGTAAAAACCACGACAGCTTTATGCATGTTTTTATGATAAGGACCTTGAATATGTGAGCTAGCGTCATCTGTTCATAACTGCACTCCACATCCTGATATCAGAGGGCAGAGGGGCAAGTGGATGGTTGATACAATATGTTGTTTATTGTTTTTGGGGAGATGGAATGCCAAGCAGGAAAGGGTGGATACGATTGTGGAGGAAATCATTTATGGGCGAAAAGAGAAGAGGTGTCAGCATTTAAAAATAAACTAATAGTCCCCTTCTCTGGTGCGCACCAGACGACAGTTTGTTTAATTTTTCAGAAGGTTCGGTTTGCGTTCACACGGGCAAAAGTCAAACGGACTATAAACTTTAAACACAAGTCATGGGCACATTTACTAAGCCACTGAACATACTTACATTTAAATGTGTACTGCCTGGATTCAGCCATTTTCCGCCAAAGATTTGGGAAATTGGTCCTTGCGCAAAGCATTGTGGGGATTTTAAGACCGTGGAGGATACACATGTGCAGCCTCGAAATGTCCCGCTACGAAGGACGCCGGACTCGGTAGAATTCCAAGGAGCCGGGACATTGGAACAGTCCTTCGGCGGGACTCGATGACGTAGCATCCTTGAAATAGTGGCTCTGGAGCATCCTTCCTTGACATTGAGAAACTATAGGTTACTTACGTAACCCCAGCCTTCAGAGTAACATGAAGTGAGATGTCTCACTATGGGATGCGCCTCATCGCGGAGCAAACAGAAGCATCAATCTCATTACGCCAATCCCGATTGGATGGTGATCTTGACGTCAGCGTCAGGGGAAATCACCCCCTATAAGTAGCCTGCGCCACAACGCATGCGTCATTCAAAAATAAGCACTTCTTCTCGCTTCACCATAGCAAGGAGGGCCGTCTGGTGAGACATCTCACTTCATGTTACTCTGAGTACTGGGGTTACGTAAGTAACCTATAGTTCTCATTCATTCAACACTCCGTTCGATGTCTCACTATGGGATATTGTAGCTCCCGTATTGCCAGACGAGCTTATCTCGAAAATCACCGATCAACCAGAATTTAACAGGTAGAGTCCCGACTCAACAAGGTGCCCAGCAGTGCTCGGGCCACGCTTGGAGCGGAGACGTCTAGCCTGTAAAAGCGGACAAAAGTGAGCGGCGAGGACCAGCTCGCCGCTGCACAGATGTCTTGGATGGAAACACCCTTGAACAAAGCCCAGGATGTAGCCAGGCCCCGAGTCGAGTGAGCCCGCAGACCCGAAGGTGCTTGCAAATTCTGACTCGTATAGGCCAAAGCAATTGCCTCCACAATCCAGTGGGAGAGCCGTTGCTTAGTAACATGCTTGCCCTTGTGAGGGTTAGCCCAGGACACGAAGAGTTGGTCATTAAGACGAAGCTCCTTTGATCTGTCCATATATGTGTGTAAAGCCCGGACTGGACACAACAGATCCTGCTGCTGTTCCCCGGAGGAAACCAGCGGCGGAGGAAATGCCTCAATGTCAATTGGGGTACACGAACCAACCACCCTTGGTGTAAAGGCAGGGTTGGGTTTCAACAACACTCTCGTTTGCCCTGGGGCGAACTGAGTGCATGAAGGATGTACAGACAGTGCATGAATATCACTGACCCGCTTGGCGGATGCCAGGGCCAGTAACAGCACTGTCTTGAGTGACAGATGTTTCATGTCAGCTCCTTCCAGGGGTTCAAATGGGGTCATTCTGAGCCCATTTAAAACCACTGCCAAGTCCCATAAGGGCACCAGCGACCTGGAGACAGGGAGGAGCCTGCGAGCTCCCTTCATAAAACGGCAGACCAAAGGATGTTGGCTAGCCGTCTTACCCTCAAAGCCCACATGGCATGCAGCAATAGCAGCCAGGTACACCTTGATCGTGGAGAAAGCTCAAACACCCTCCACTTACAGTCGTAAATAGACCTGGTGGAGGAAGCTCTTGCACTCTGAATAGTGTTTATCACCTTCTGAGGGAGTCCCACTGTATTCAGATTGTACCACTCACGGGTCAGGCCCATAGTGCCCCGTGCTCTGGGCGTGGGTGAAGGATCGCCCCCCCCCCGCCTGAGACAATCTGTCCCTGCGTGGTGGGGGCTGCCATGGCTGCCCGCACAACAGCTGATATATCTCCGCCAGCCCGTACGTTGCGGGCTAGGGCAGATACATCAGAGTAAGTGTGTGGTGTTGCTCCTTCACTCTGGCCAGAGTTGGGGGTAACATGCCCCGGCCACACGAGGACGAAAACGGTCGTTTGCGTTACTGTTTAGTGTCATATAGACCGTTCGGCCACACGAGGACGACCGAATACGGCACTAAACGACTGCGGAAACGATAACGGGTCCCAAGGTGGATAGAACGGCATACGCAACGCTCTGGGGGGTCCAACGGCTCCGTGTGTACGCCCTATACGATCATTTTCTGATAATGATGAGACAATAGCCCCGCCTCTCCCCACCTCTGCTGCTCACCCCCGCGTCAAAGTAAACTGCACACTGAATTCAGATTATTTATCTTTCTCTCGATATGGACATAAACGCGAGTGAAGTCTAATCTGACAGGACGGAGACACCTCTCAAACTACCTACACTAGTTATAAATATGTTTATTTTTACTGTGGGCTGGGTCACTCATTACTGGATCAGCTGCTGCATGAGACAGACACTGGCGCTGTCCGAAGAGAGGGAGGAAAAAGAGAGGCTCCGTGTATTTTATTATTATAATATATAGAGTCGTTATTCATTTGTTTTAAAGCTCAATAAAAAACAAAGAAGACCTTTGACCGGCACTTTTATAATTTTGTCCGGAAGATTTAAACTTTAATACACGTTGACTGGCAAAAAACTCTGCCCGGTTCCCTCGGCCCCCACCGCGGAGAATAAACAGAAGGGAAACCATGACAACCATGCTTCTTCGCTGCTTTTGTGGAGGAAGTTACAGCGCCACGTACAGGCTCGGCATATGTACTGCAGCTTCTCCAGCGGTTGGAGCTAAACGGAGCGGTCTCGTGTGGACAGACACTATCCGGATGACTATTGCGTGTGGACGGAAGCTTTTTTGCGTTTGCGTTAATCCTATGCGTTTAGCCGTTTTCGTCCTCGTGTGGCCGGGGCAGTAACAGAGCCAGGGGTGGGAACGCGTACAGAGGACCCGGAGGTCAATCGTGTACAAGTGTGTCCTCGCCTAACAGTGCGTTTAAATCGTGCATTAAAGAGAACAGCTGTCATTGAGCATTTTTTCTTTATGCGAACAGCGGACTCACGATCCTTGGATGTGGAGTCCAGTCTGCATAGAGTGGTGCACCTCTGGACAGTAGTTCTGTCCCGAGGTGCATCACTCCCGGTACCTGTGTCGCTCTCAGAGAGAGGAGACGTCTGCCGGCTCCAAGGGATCAGTTTGTGTGCCAGTGTGTGTGACTGGAGACAACGCAACCTCCCTTGGCGGTTCATACACGATATCGTGTTGTCTGTCCTCATGAGGACATGGTGTCCTCTGAGAGAAGGCAGGAAGCGTTTTAGGGTGGGGAACACCGCTAAAAGCTCCGGGTGATTTGTGCGCCCGCTGGAGGTCTCTGCTCTAGAGACCTCTCACCGGGCGACCTTCGTAAATACCCTATCAGCCTGTCTGACATGCGTCCGTGGTGACCAACTTCCGTGAAAGGACAGCACCCGTAGGCGCGTCTCGCACTAGAAAAGTCGGGTGTTGTGCCACTACGCATTACATAATAACCAATACTCTCCACACGCCGTGGCGCGCGGGGTTTAGTTTTATTATGAGACCCATGTTGAGCGGGTGCTTTACGAGGACATTTGTCTGCGTAATCTGACTCTGCTCGGCGGGCATTATAGATAAAACCCTCCTTTCTAGGAGAGAGAGAGAACCTCTCTCCAGAATATGGGTTGACTCTCTCTGGGCTTGTGAAAACAGATAATGTGTAACTGTTTTGAGAAACCCAGGCAGATGTCATGAGTATCTCCTGCTGTATGCTCCTTAGAGCCAGCTGATATGTCACACTTACGGCTCCAGTCAGCACTGCGCATGCGCGTGACGGTGGTGCCCTTACAGCTCCAGCCGGCACTGCGCATGTGTGTCACGGTGGAGCCTTCACGGCCCCAGCCGGCACTGCGCGTGCGTGTGGCGGTGGTGCCTTCACAGACCCGTCGGCGGGCTGTTTATTGGTTTTATTGATTTTCTTTTCATCTTTTTGAGCTTCGGCCTGAAGCCTGGATGCGTCAGCGGAAAATGTTTTATGACAGAGGAATCAATCAACGTGTGACATGTGTTTGTGCGGACTTGAGGATGGTGTTTAGGCATCTCTCGAGGCGGCGGGAACACATTCACGGAGGGAAGAAGGAGGGGCTGTCACGCCGCTCGCTTCTTCTTCCTCAACTGCTGGCCGAAATTCTGGGTTGGCTGAGCCTGAGCTGCAGCCGGAACCGGAGAATTTCTAGGCCAGCTTGCCCTTGTCTCCAGCCTGGGCTGGGGACTCGGGGTGGGCTGCTGCCTCTGCGTCTTCGGTGCTTTAAACCGAGCAGAGTTCGAGGCAGCCTGGGCAGAGGACTGCTGCTGCGAAAGCAGCGGCTGGACCCTTCGAGGGAGGCAGAGGTGGAGTGCCTCGTCCTCCCTCTTTTTCGTCTCACACCTCCTTTGCATGGAGGCGAGAGCGGAGCCGAAAATTCCCTCTGGAACGATGGGCATATCCAGCACATCCTCCTTTTCCCGGTCTGGGAGAGTGGTGAGGTTGAGCCATCTCGCTCTTTCCTGCACCACCATGATCCCCATTACCTTGCCCGTGGCCTGGACGGCGCAGCGTTGGACACAGAGACAAATGTCCGTGACCGCTGCCATCTCGTCCAGAGTTGCTGCCCCCGGGTTACCCGACAGGTCCTCGCAGAGCTCCGCTTGGTAGGCGGTTAGCAGCGAGGACACATTCAGGGCCCTGGCGGACAACGCTGCAGCTTTGTAGGACTTTTCAGTCATTGCTGACTGAAAACGGTCCGACTTTGCTGGCAGCGTGGGGTTCCTGCTTGGTGACGGGCCCACCTTTGGTAGAAGGTGAGCCGCTACCAGCGGTTCCATGGGCGGCATGCGGAGCAGGCCGAGCTTCTCCATTCCGTCGCAGTCTAGGGAGGAGGCACCCTGGATTGGGACCTTGTTGCTGAAGGGCCGGTCTCTCCACGAGACCGACACTTCATCCAACATTTCCGGGAAGACCGGGAGGAGTTGCCTCTTTTTGCCCGCTGCTTGGGGAAGGTGTTTCCCCTCGTAGCGGGACCTGGAGGTCTCCTTGGCCATTTCAGGCCACGGAACGTTGAGTCTGACCGCAGCGCGTTTGCACACGGCCTGCAGGTCCATGCTCAGACCGGGCGAAGCTGGTGCGCTATCGCCCGGGAGAGCAGCACTTGCCTCAGGCTTTGCAGCCTGAGCCGGTGACATGAAGGTGTCCTCTTCCTGTTCATCCGATTCGGACAGGAATCGGAGTCCAGCCCGAGGACATCCTCCGCGGGTGAGACCATGGTGAGGTCTAACCGGGAGCCCCAGCTTGGTGGAGCGCGGGAAACCGCTCCCGCGTGTCTTGCCGTCACCGGGTCCCGGCCTGCCAGGGCGCGGGATTCCGGTTCTATAGCCATAGCAGATAGTGAACCCCAGACCGACACAGAGAGGGGTTCACTCTCTGTGGCGGACACCCCCATGTCTTGACTGCCGGCCGGCGGGTCCGTGAACATGGGGGGGGTCCTGTTCCGATAGGCTAGCTTGTCTTGCTAACCGTCAGCGGAGGCTCTTAACGGTGAAGCGGACACAATGTCCGCATGAGCCGGGGTTGTCGATCGCGCCTCGGGCGTGTTCCAGCCCGAGGCAGGACGAAGAGACCTGTCGAGCCACCGAGTCCCTGACTCCTCTGGTGTGAGGGAGAGGGGCGTCCATCTTGGTCGCCTCGTGGCGTGGAGAGGGCCCACTCTCGACAGGTGGGACGGGAGAAAAGATAAAACCACCTTGTCCTTAATCTGGAGAAAAAGGACGGTGTGGGTATTTTATTCCCGGAGAATACTGACTGGTGTGGCAGTATGCTCCTTTTTAATCCTTTTCCCCTCCGTGGAAAGGAGAAAAGAAAAACTTCCTCGCTACCGTGGTGTCGGTCGGTAGAGAGGGAGCGAGCTTGCAACAGGTGTGCTGCTAGCTTAAAAAATCGGACCTACCTTACTTTCCCGGGAAGAGAAGGGCGAGGTCGATTTTAAATACTAACAGCGTTAGTACTACCGTCTTCCTGCGAAGCAGAAGGAGTAGCCGGCGAGCGCCCGTCGACCGAAATGGGTATTTGGGTTCAGTCTGTGGACAGTGAAGCTTGCCCGGCTACTGTGAGATGTGCTCTGAAGCGAGAAGAGGTGTTTGAATGACGCATGCGTCGTGGCGCAGGCTACTTATAGGGGGTGATTTCCCCTGACGCTGACGTCAAGATCACCAGCCAATCAGGATTGGCGTAATGAGATTGATGCTTCTGTTTGCTCCGCGATGAGGCGCATCCCATAGTGAGACATCGAACTGAGTGTTATGAATGAGAACACCCACTGTCTCATCTGTCTCTTTTTGAATGCACTCTGATGATGGTGGCTAGATGATAGTTCGGATCAGTGTTCGAATTACCCATTTGCTTTCGGGGGAGCCCTATTTTTTTTTTTCAGGGCCCTCTGTGTGGAGCTGTCAAACTCGACCGCCTCTTACAGCCGGCCAACTAAAAGTTGTACCGTTCACGTTGTCAGTTTTAGACTCCTCTTGTGAATCCAAAAGCTGCAAGGCTTGGCTGTTTTCGTTTCACCATATTTTTTATTACAAAGCCAGAGTTAAAAAAATATCAATATGAACATTTTCAATACCGCGCCGGCATCGCGGTGATTTGAAAACTTCCATCAAACAAGTCCTTTGGTGGGCGGGGAAAAAAACGCGTCAGAATCGTCACTTCCTGTACTGACAGTGGAGATGTCCTGAGAGTGGAGTTCTGCACCGGAACTGTCCTGAGAGTGGAGGTCTGCAGGCAGGCTCCCATGATCAGAGTTGGCCATCAGAGTTGAACCCGCAGTTCGGAGGAACCGACCGCCAGAGCACCGGCACTAGGCCGAGCCGGCGTGGAGGCCCTCTGACAGTGGGTCGTGTTTGCCATTCGATCAGTGGGAGGAGAAAAATGCAACAAAAATGGTCAAAATCCGTTAATATATGGATGAGTGGGGGGGGGGGGGGCTGGACACAGGCCGTGGGGGGACACCCGAGACCGGGGCAATGTCCCCGGTAGAAACCGGGTGAAATAGCCTAAAAAATAATAAAACCGGGGAAAAGTGAAAAAAAGTGTCCGAAAATAGGCACTCGTGAGGAGGGCAGAGTCCCCTGTCAACTCCCGTGACATTCCTGCATGGTGTCATTTGAGCGAAAAACTTTTACGAGAACCAGGCTGGGGGGGTCAAAAGGGCTTGACCAAGGCCGACCCAAAGTGCATCACCTCCGTGATGAGTCTCTTGAAAACTTCCATCAAACGAGTCCTTCGGTGGGCGGGGAAAAAAACGCGTCAGAATCGTCACTTCCTGTACTGACAGTGGAGGTGTCCTGAGAGTGGAGGTCTGCACCGGAACTGTCCTGAGAGTGGAGGTCTGCAGGCAGGCTCCCATGCAACAGTCGGCCGTTCACGGAAACAAACGATTATGACGGAGAAATTATATCATGAAAGTTACGGTGCTTATTAAGCATTTTAAAACATATGTGGTAAGTTGCCAAAGTGCTTTGTTTTGAACGTTGATCAGTATTATAATCAAAAAGAGAAATATTAATGTTAGTTTTTACTGAAATGATCAAATAAAGTCAACATTTCAAAATGACGTCCGCTGGCGCATCATAAACACGTCGGATAGTGAAAGTGCATTCGGATTCTCTAAAGTACCGCAGTCTCTTCTAAGTCCTTTTGAATTCTCCAATCCCTTAACCGCGTGACGTTTCACTCAGAGGTCAAGGAATAGGAGATAGGGTTAGAATTTAGGAGCTGATTTTTAAACTGTCCGACCGCAATGCCAGCCACCCCCAGTTCCGCCACTGGGGTAGCTCCCCCCCTCTTTAGGGGAGCCTGGCTCCCCCCCATTTCGAACAGTGGTTCGGATGGAGGCGGGGACTAGAAGGCAGTGGGATGATGGCCACTCTAGCAACACAGTATGTTATGTCTGTAGTTCTATCTCAACAAAAGAACAGATAAAATATTTGATACATGCTGTATGGAAGAAGTCGATAAATTATCTCTCCTCAAGCATTGTTGCTAGTTTCCTACTTTGCTCACTAAGGGATTTAAAAAATAACTCATGTCCATCTCTAAATAACACCACTAGAGTGTGTCAATGGACCGTAGAGTTTGAGGGAGCATTATTCTTCAAATGTTTAGGTATGTATAAGATAGTTAGGGAGCTGTGCACGTAAATAGAATAAAAAGCAAATATATAAGCAAAAAAGAAATCGTTTTAGAAGGGTAGAAAGGTTGGGTAGTTTGATATTTTGCTGATAAAATAGATGTATAGCTGCCTGTCCGTGTATTTCTTTTAAAGATAAATCAATAAAAAGCCAACAAACATTAGATTTAGGTCAGACCACACAATCGAAGTACAAAAAATAAGAACTTCCGCGAGACTGCTGCGCACCTACCGCGAGAATTACGCGCACGTGCCGCAAGGGTGCCGCTTTCATACTGAGAAAGTGTTGCTTTATCTTGATGACACAAAACTAATACCATACGACTCTTCATGGCTAGAGAGCTTTATACAGTAGGGATCGACCGATATGCCTTTTTCAAGGCCGATACCAATTATTAGTAATCAAGGAGACCGATAACCGATATTTGGAATCGATATACATTTGCAGTAAAATCAGAAAATGTTGGTGTCAAAATGTAGAATAACACAAACTCCAACACAACTTCTTTGAAATGCATTTAAGCATATGTTATGTTTAATGAACTTTTAAACATCTTACAACTGGTTTAATCTCTGTGCCCTTTTCTTTAGTGCAGCCATCTGCAATGAGTTAGAGAGAGACAGAGTTAAAAGTGGGGCTGCAGGCTGACATGCTTAACTAACAATAAAGCTTAATTTATTATATCATAACAATGCCTGTCTATCTAGCATACAATCCCAATAAACTGCTAGCAACTGCAAAACACTAGTGCTCCGCACCAGTTACTCCGCTGCGAGACGCTGCACGCACCCCCAACTCTGACTGACTTCCCGCATCCCTGTGTAACTGGGGAAACCTTTATGTATACAGTCTGTGGGAAACTGATAGAATTGGATCATAAGATCGTGGTGTTTTTGCAACTTCGGCTTTCAACTGACTTACCTTCGAAATAACATGTATTGCTCTGCCGCTCAGCGCTGCTGCTTGCTTCAGTCTGTAGAGGTTTCTCAATTCTTAAATTTCCCCTCCTCGATACTTAGTCCCGCCCACAGGAGATGGGAGCGGAGGACTGAGCAGCAGGCGGTTAGAGAAATGAGAACTCCTCTCCTCTGAGCAGTCATTTTAAAGAGACGTCCATTGATGATGACAGGAGGCACAGCAGCCCTCTGTCTGATGGACAGATGTGTTCATGATGACTAAATACATTTATTTAGATTCATTGACAGTGCGGTATAATGAGACAATAACAGGCTACATATGCGGACACACACACACAAATATATACAATTTCAGAATCAAACAAGTATGAGAGCACTCTCATAATAACGTAACACAATCAGAGACTGGATATACCCCCCCCCCCCCCGGTCGCTGAAATGGGGAATTGAAATTATGGGTCAAAAGTTGTATTTACAAGTATTAAAAGTAAGCAGAGGACACCAAACCAACTGAGACCCGTCTGTCCGCCGCATCTACACACTGTACAACACGCACCTACACACTGTAGGCCTACCACATACCTACACACTGTACCACACACACCTACACACTGTACCACACACACCTAACTAAAGCTTAATCAGGCTATACAGCCGTTGTGTATTTTATTATGTGAAGCACTAAATGGTCTTAGAAAAATATCGACTCTTTGTTTGTAGATATCTACTAAACTACAGCATACAAATACAGAGAGTAATGTAGGCCTGTTATACTGAGTGATATATATTTTACACACTGCTCTGCGTTCTGCACGGACCTCACAGCTGTTCTCTCTGG